>NC_141015.1:16345946-16770946 GCF_052327205.1 Somniosus microcephalus | reverse complement strand
CAGCAGTTGGGCAAGGGAGGGAGAGAAAAATAAAGACCAGCCAGGGTCCCTGCTCCTGATCGCTACCCAATGACCCTTGCTGGAAAGTGCACTTGTCGATAGTTGGGGAGGACGGGATCAGGTTGCCACCAGTGGTCAAAAAGGTTGCACATGAAGAATGTCCATACAAGTGAGCAATGGAGGGTGCCCACTGGCCAGTACCTGAGCAACTGTATCCCAAAACAAGATGTTCTTGTGCAGGGCGCTGAACGCCACGTCTCAATTCCCAATATGTGCTCCGGGGCAAAAGCTCTATTCACTGGTACTTGGGCTAATTGAAGCCACATGGCACGTAGCATTCGGCAATGGGATACTGCACCATCTGTACTGGATGTAGTACAGGCTGGTGGGTAGGGATAAGGAATGCACCCGTACCATGTGTTTTACTGACACCGATTGTTGGGCACATTGGAGCTCGTCTTAAACTGGCTTCAGACCAGATACTGGAGATTTTGACACTGACATTCTGCAACTTTGCTTGTTCAATGTCATCATTAATTTGTGTCACAAAAATTTTAAATGGGACCCGCTGTTGAGATGAAGGAGTTGGTTGTGTTTTGTGATTGGTCTATTGAGATGCAGTATCTCTCTGCTGGCCTACAGGAGGTTACATTAAATACAAAACTTAAGAGCTAGAAGATGCCCAGTTTTCTGGTGCTGCAGAGTTCCTCACACTCGGTTTATATTGTGAATTTTTAACCCCCACTCTAGAATCAGATGGTAGTTGACAACTGTCAAATATGGCTTTTGAGATTTTGTCCCCAATTTTTAATATTCTTATTTAAATTTCTCTAGAGCAGCTTCATCCACCATACTTGGATGCGTTTAGTTAGGAGAATGGGATGGTCTGGGTCATTTACAATTACATAGACACAGCACAAAACAGGCCATTCGGCCCAACTAGCCTGTGCTGCTGTTCAATGTTCCCGTTAATTCTCTTTTTGGGTGCTCAGCCCCTTTCTGCACGGCCCATTCAAAATACCGCGCATGCGCAGTTTTTCGCACTGAAAAGCCGTCGAGCCAGCTGCGCAGGAGGTCCAGAGAGCTGGGCGACTTAAAGGGAACATTGTTGGTGTTTATACTCCACAAGAGTCACCGCTCATTCCATCTCCTTCATCTCAGCCTTTCAGCATATCTTTCTATTCCCTTTTCTCTCATGTACTCGTCTACTTTCCTTTTGAAAGCATCCAAGATCGTAGGATGCCTTGGATACAACTTTTCTATGACTGCCTTCAACCCTGCTGTGTAATTGAAAAAAAGTGTGTCAACAGTGGTCCAGCCATGACCTTGACTTGGTTCCCCCACTCATTCCACCCTACCCTACGCAAGATGGACGTGTCGCAACATGATTACCTACTTTACCTCATGGCTGAACTGGTAAATAACAGGACTTTCTCCCCTCGCTACACTGGCTGTGACCCTCCCCAAACCTGGGACAAAGATTCCAAGAAGCTCAAATTCTGCTGAGGGCAACCTTTTTTGTTTAAAAAAAAGCTAAGAAAAGAAATGAACCTGAGAACATAAAGGCCAAAGAAGAGATACTGCGAAAGCCGGCATTATTCACTAAGTGGAAAAGTGACAAAACTACAGAGAGAGACAACAGCTGCTGAAAGGAAAGGTGAGAAAGTTAAGATTACAGCTTATTTCATGCTGTTTTTAGTTCACAACTATTTTAGAGGCAGGTAAAGCCATATCTGTCTTTCTCAGCCACTGCAGTTAGAGGCAGGTCCCACGCACAGGAAGGCTCCAGCCGAGACCCATAGCTTAATCTACATTTGAGTCTGCTTGCAGTCTTAACATAGGGAAATAACTGTCTCCCGGGACGGGAGGGGAGGGCGTGTTAGTGCAGACAGGACCATAGAGTAGGATCACAGGAGGGGCAAAGGCCATCACGGCAAATGTTAGATACAGAATGACTCCAACGTGCACAAAGCAGACCGTTAAAGCACAGAGTGTGTACAAGCATCAGAAAGATAAAAGGCCAGAGCTGCAAGAGTTTAAAGAAAGCGCACATGACCGTGAGCAAAAACCGCAGGGAAGGCCAAGCAGAAAGCATACAAAGCAGTAGTGTGAAATACATACACGGGGGAGAATTTTCCAAGTACACGTGGGTGGTAGGGAGCCTCAGGAACCCGGCCCCATAGTGCCAACCCGTGATTTTGTTTTTAAACAAAAGACTAAACTCCTATCAGCATTTCTCCAAGGCAATATGACATTTTGCCAGTGGTTGCCATGACCTTCATTACATATATAAGCAGAACCAAGGCAGTTTGGCTAAAGTTGCTCTCTTGGTCTCCAAGTGCCATTTTGTTTTGTTGTTGCGGACATCCTTCTCCAACTAATTTGCAAACCCCGCCCAAGGTGAAGGCTAAAGCAATAACGAATAAAATAGCACTTATTGGAATTCACACTGGAGTCCTCGGCCAATTTAATTCTTGCCCCCCCCCCGCATCGCTAACATTTTTTGGCAACTTTCTTTTTCTCGTTTAAATTGAGGGAAATAGGCTACTTTCCACATTTGTCACTAAGCACCATCTTGAAAAGAAGGCTGGCACAGATCAGGCGCAGGGTGAAGGTTCCTTGACTCTGTGCCAACGCGTTTCAACTCAAAGCTCAGAAATTTAAAAAAAACGAGGCCTCACTTCCTCAAATCGGTTCAGTGAATTCCCCTTCTTAGAAGGGAAAATTAAGAAAGCGCCTGCAATTACACCAGGAAGTTTCAACAAGGTGGTTAAGGAGTTGCGCCGTCAGCTTGCTACCTTTCCAAAGCAGCCATCTTTTAGAAGCCCAAGTACAGAAAATGGTTTTGCAGAGTTACAACAACAATTACACAATAAAGTGCAAAAAGACAGGAGAACAATGAAGCACAGACATAGACAGATGGGATGAAGATACTGCTCTCAGACAGAAAGACCCCCCCATTTACTGCTCCCCAAGGTTTGGATCAATCAACACCATTTGGGACAACATGCACTCATCAGAGTGAAGAACATGCGTGTCTTTTTGTATGGAAACTGCAGAAAGACAAAAACACTCCAGTTTAGTGCTTTTCATGCTGGGTCTGTGACAAGTAATGTGCTGTACACATAACCCGTGTCCTGTGATCATCATGTATTCAAGGTATGATATGCTTCCCAGGCAATGAGTGGCCAGTTTATGTTGTCCCATTAGTTTTAAAGAGAATGTTTTCACACGAAAAACAAAGATATATTTTGTACCAAAAGTGATACATATTTTTGAAAACTCACTTAATAAGAATAGCTGTTAAAAATTGGTTTACTTAGCAATAGAAGATGGAGAGGCAGTTATATTGACTCTAAATGATGGAAAAATGAGCAAATTTATATAGATCGAGAATTATTCTTCACAGGTGACCAAGACATTGTCTGACAAACTTTTAAAAAAAATTAGTGATCTATGGTTAAATAGTTCAATGCAACCTCAATGTTGCTAATATCATGAAGAATGAGGAGACCTGCTTTTGGGTCAGGATTCTGGGGAGAAGAAAAGGGTAGGTGTCAGTAGAATGAATGAATTAGATATCAATGACGTTAGGCAATGGAGCAATTGATGATGACATGGAGGCAAAAAAAAAACAAACCTTCTGGGAGAGGTTAGGCACCAAAGGTCACGCCCGCACACGCACACGCACACACACAAAATCACCAACTCCCAGCATGCACAGCGTGCGGTCAGTAAGTATCCTAGCCAACCATGGAGGGAGTGTCCCAGCCCTGGAGGCATCCAGCAAAAATTGGGTTAGTTTTTGGTTTGGTAAAGGAACAGCCCATTGCAGATTGGATATTTCCCTATGTCACAACCAGACAAGCAGTTTACCTGATGGACCTCTTTTTGTGTCAGCTGTCGCCATGGAACAGAATCTTCAAGAACACATTATTTGCACAATTCTGAGGAAGTCTATTTGCCCACGTGTCACACCTGTATCGCTTACTTGTGTCCAAGTTCTTAAACGAAGGATTTTAAGAAGCCTACCTCCACCTCTTTAATCTCTCTACGTTTATTCATGACTTGTTTGGAAGCAGTTCTTGTTTCTTAGCTAACTGGCAGACATCATCCTTGACAAGGGATCTGGGTCAGAGGCTTCTCCACAGCTGTTGATAGAATGTGGGGCAATGGTTGCCAAGCAATTTGACTACATTTGTTTTTGTGCTTTGTTGATATAGTGTCCTGTCGAAATTTAGCACTCAGCAAAATACCCTGGCCTGGAGGTTAGCTATTAAAAAACATTGGTAAACAGCACTAGCAGTACCGGCACTCAAACCTTTAAGATCTGGCTGGGAGTCTCACATTTACTGGAATGCTGTTGCATTGCAAATTCTTCGCGTTACTCATTTGGACCTTCATTTTGAAAGCTCAGTTTTAATATTTAACCTGCACTCAATGTGAATGGGATGTGTTTATACTACACAACACAAGGCAAAGCCCCACTTCAGTGTGTGAGGACTCCTTCAAAATCATGATGGAACAGTCTTTCAACTGGGAGCCACCCCAGTGAACGGTGACTGGGCTGTCCGCTAACATCACAAATGTAAACAGCCGCTCCATCGAGAAGGAGCCCCCTCCCAAACCGGTTTAAAGTTAGGTTTAAAAAAAATGTTTTAGACTAACTTCATTTTCCAAAAATTCAAGGTAGCTTAATTTACTTTTGAATTTTTTTTTAAGAAAAGAAAACATTACAGTGTCTGTTTATCAGTTGTCCTGTCTGACAGGAAGGTGGCCTGCCAGTACAGCACCACATCTCACCCCTCATAGGGCATTTTAAACCAAAGAAGGGCAGCAATGGTCAATGTTTCACACAGATTATCTGAAATGAGCAGAGTTCACCATTGCCATTAGATTCAGGTTCTGTTCCCCCGAGCCTGAGGGTTTGCTGCAGCTTGCTGTTAGTCAGAATCCTCTTAATGATTGATGTCCATTTAGATTCTGTACAATGAAACCTTAAAAGCCTGTACTCATTCTCAGATAAGCCTACCATGAGTAGCCCAGACTTTACACTACCATCTAGTACTGGTCAGTGCTCGCTCCAAGTTCAGAGTTGGAGTTGGATTGAAGACTCAAGTTATGCACAAGCTTGAAACACCATTTAAAAAGGCACTCTGAGTGGTGGACTGCCCAAACATCTCAAACAAAACAAAGCTAAGACTCAAACCTTCAGTTATTAATTCTTTGGAGTTGTAACTCATTGACTGGGATCAGAATGATCCATTAAAATTGTCCTGAATGCAAAATTAATTCACAAAAAAGTCTTTATATTAAAATATTCAGGGAATATTGTGGCAATGGCATTATAACAATATTAAAAGGACAATTTCTAAGGTCATTGCAATAGCTCAGTTCAATAATTACCTCCAAGTTCGTTACCTTCTCTTGACCCATTCTGATCATGGAAGGAAACACTGAGGAGGTGCTCTCGACAGAGGAAAGTGTGCCCGTGTTAATGTAATACTCCAAGAATTGTGGTTTACAACCACATTGCATGAAGCACTACCACTTTGAACTTGGCAACATGGGCAAGAGACATTTGCTGGTTATAATCTATGTTTATTCCATAGTTGGGGACCTGTTTAATCAACAATGTAATGAGTTAACTAGCAGGTCAGATCTGAATGATACCCAAATGTAAAGTTAGGCTGAAGGTTTCCTAACCTAATCATTCTAACCCAAACCCAACTCTGGAAAGCTTGTAAGGAGATAAGGTTTCTGTACAAGTCTTTATTCCCGTGAACAGATCTGCTGGCTCTTCATAACGTGAAAACCCCTGTCTTCACCTACCTCCACTCGCTCCCTGACTCCCAGTGTCATGATTTCAAATTCTCACCCTCAAGTTCCTCCATGACCCTGCAAACTTCTCTGGCCCTCCATCCCAGCACACACCTTTTGCTCTTACAACTCTGATCTACATGAGTCCCTCTCCCTCCACTGGTGGCAAAGCCTTCAACTACCATGCTCCTGCCACCTGGAGTTTTCTTCCTTAACCCCCTTTTTGCCTCGCTGTCTCAATACTTACCTCTTTGATCACCTCCCCTGCTGCCTCCTCAGTGTCTATCCCTTGCCCTATAAAATATCCATGTGAAAGGTGCTATATAAACGCAAATAGCTTTTTAAAAAAACGACACCTACATAAACCAAACCATATATACGTACGTACGCGCGCACGCATATGTTTGGTCAGTCCACCATTATGCCAAACAGGGCAATTATTTTACCGTAAGGTTGACTTTAATGTTTGTGCGCAACGCTGGCCGATATTACAGTTCTTATGCATTTTAAAGAGACAGTACCTCTTCGAGTCAGCCTACTTACACCAAGTCTTCTATCAATCAATTCATCTTGAAATATCCCCTGTATTCTAGATTTAAAGCCACCACTTGGATTTCATTCATCATATGGAAAAAACAAAGTCAACCTTACTGGCCACCATAGTTACCATACAAGCCATTTCAAACTGAAAATCAGTGGACCATAACTGGAGATTCTCCAGAGCTCAGGCACACAGGATGATCAGCATTACTGATCTTTCACTTGGGGTCATGGAATGGTACAAGTAAACTGTAATCGAACAATCAACCAAGTTAACATCCTAGTGAAACAATGTCTGCCAGCATTGCTTTAAGCCTGTGTTAAGGGCCTGGTGCTGATTTCCTTTGAGAAGTGGAATGATCCAGTCGCTGCAACATTAAGAAAAGGTTGGGAGAACTTTGAGAACCTAGGGTTTCCTGAGGGAAGAGGAGGAAGAGGGAGGCCTACTTTCTGTTCTTAGGACATTAGACCATCAACCTTCTTTGCACCCAGTAGTGACAGAAACGGTAGAAACTTTGATTAGCGACATTTACGTATGAAGATTTAATGCATTCGTACTACAATCCCACGTGAGCTATTTTTACAACATTGACCTGAAGCAGTGAAACGGTTTAAATCACATGTAAAAATAAAGCACACTGTACTGTAGTACGAGTCTGTAGAGCATATGTACAGAAAATCTGCCAATTGGAATGTCTACCCTCTTAAGTCATCTATCACTATAGGTGTGGTGGCTTCATCTTCTCAACAGTTAGGTGCAACCCCTTTGTAGCTCCCCACCCAGGTACTGTCTCTTCAACGCAACTGCAGAACAATCCGACTCCAGTAATGAGATTGCGATTCTTAGTGAGTGTCTCAGTGCTAGAGCTAATCAGTATAGAAAGAGACTGGAAGAGGAGCTAATTGTCTTTTTTAAAACTTGATTTTTGTTTTATTTCAGAGAAAAAGTGCTGATATATACAGAGAGATTGCAAACCAAAGCAGCCAAGCACAGAATACAGGAACCAAATGATCAAACCCTGCCTTTCACCAAACAATCTCACTACACCACAACCCAGGTTTTATATATATTACTCATCTCCAAACTACTTCAACCCTCGTCTACTCAGCTCAAATCGTTCACAAACAATCGTATTAACAGGCCACGATCGTACGGGACAGTCAGGGATGATGGGAAACTGCAGGTACGCCTCGGACCCCAGTGCCATTTACTCAAGGTCCCAAATTACCACTACAAAGCAGTGATTTGTCTTTAAACAAAATATAACACACCCCACTTATATTTTGCAATTCAACTGATTTTTTAATGAAATTATTTTTTAATTGGGGAGCATTTGTTTCTTGGAACATGGAGTGGTCTACTTTACAATTCTTAAAAAAAAATTTGTTTTCTCCTCCTTGTCGCAATCAAAACAGTGCAACTGCAAAAATGCAGTGTGAAGCTCACCTTTACAGATCAGCAATGGGTCAAGTGCGGAGTTAGCTAAGTGACGGGTGCCTCAGATCAGGGAAGGGAGGTATGGGGGGGGGGGGGGGGGGGAAAGGGAAAAACAATCTGCAGTTCGGTTTCCCTCTCCCGATTACCGTCCAGTGACCCAGGCTGCAAGGCGCACGGATGTGGGCGTCAGGAGGAAACTCTAGGCCCCACAGTTGAATCGCTTGCTGGCAATCACGGTCGAGACTCAGCCCTGAAAAATGACCACTTGGAGGAGTTCTCAGGAGCACTATGGGCACAAGGAGAAGTGGACCAGCGCACAAATCAGCACCTTCAGCAGAGAAAGGGAGAAAATGGCAGGGGGGGGCGGGGGGGGGGAACGAGTGGAAATATATCGCACTCTCATGCCAGAATTTTTTCTTCGCAAAATTGCTGCGAGATGTGTTATAAATATCACAGTCTTTACTCAAATCTCGCCATCCTAATTCGATCATTTACTTTCAGCTCAATTTAGCTAAATTTTGCATATTACCTCTAAAAGTTAAATAATTGATGAAATATTTGCAGTTTCCCCCTTCTGATGGAATGCTCACACAATACAATTACCAAAGAATAATTTTGCCTAATCTGGTTACTGGAAGTAATTTCAGAAAGACTGCATAACTGTAATATACATTCATCTAAATTCAATGTAATAGCCCCTCGCCGTCACTGTCCAAAAGAAAAACCCTCCTTGTAACGGGGATTTGGATTCATTTGTCAATCAATTGTCTGGGTGCATTGTTTGTCTTCTGCCGTTATTGAACTTGGGTCAGGGGACACAGCTCTCACGTCCCGAATGCACTGTACATTACCCAGACCTGGTGGGATTCAGCCTGAATTATTCGGGATGGTTCCATGTTTCCCTTTTCAGTCCCATGTCTCAATCTTAAAAATACTTGTCCCAGAATCTGAATCCAATCAGAAACCCAGACTGAAAACGGAAGTTCCTGTCATGCTGGGCTGCAATGTGAGAGAAGCTAAGCAATAACAGATCAATTATTTAAACAGAATATTATGGGAATCGTGGTTGACTTCTGCAAGGACTTGGACTATGTGATGGGAATGAGGTTTGACGAGGAGCATCCAACAATGGACGTCCAATATTTGCACCTGAAAATATTGGTGAAGTAATTAATCACATGGACAGATATCTGCTTATTTCCTGTAGGCCTCAGGCAGGGCAAGGGATTGTGGGCCAGGGTTTTGGCAGCAATGGGCACTAGCAGTAAATAAGAACAAGGTTTTATCAGAGATGTTTCATTGCCCACATCGATAATCTGTTCAGCAATCCCCAGGCAGCTACCTGTGATTTGGTAAAATAAACTAATTCAGAATTTCAATGAGATGTGTTGCCCATTATTATATGCCCCAGAAAATCATTCCCCATTTTCTTCAAATCCTTGATCTCCCCCGAAGCCTCATTGTCGGACCTACTGCCAGGTTCAACTGTGTTATGCGAGCACTCCCTCAGGCTAAACAGCACCCACTATTTAGACTTCCATCATCGAGACAGCAACAGTCCTTTCAAACTGCACTCTCGCTCCAACACAAGGAAGTTAACAGTTTATTAATTCCCTAACATTTCTTTGAAAGGAATTCAGAGATACAGAAGCTGACTCTTTATACAGAAACAGGACTTTTAGCATTTTATTGGCAGAGAAACCTTCATACATGGAGATGAACTGTGCTGCTAGGAGCACAACATTACAACAGAGGAGGGATACAAGGCTAAGGACACTCAACAAGCACTTTGTTTAACTTGTTTTAAGAAGATTTGATGTTCTCACACTACTTTTTTTTTTATAGCCACTATGACAGTAATACGCCCTTTTTCTTTGTTTAGTAATTCTATCTTGAAGTGTCTTATTACACGTGGGCAGTTTAACCTTTAATATTAAGGATCTGTGCAGACAGACCATGATGCCAATTGCGCAATTTGGCAAAGCGTGGACCTTTTACTTCATGTTCAAACTTTTCCCTGTGGCATAGAGAAAGAGAGAAAGAGAGAGAGGAGGAGAAGAGTAAGGGATTAGGGAATATGGCCTCCACTCTCCTGACCTTATAACTGTATAACACACAAACCAACCAATGCATTACCCAAATGACAAGGCCCAAAAAATCCCCAATTGATCTGTTGCTACGACGACAAAGAGAGGAAGCTGCTTTGCAAATTGGTTTCTGAAGCATTAAGACCCTTAAGATGGCTACCCTTTACACATCAAACAAACTTTGCCCTTTCTGGGTTAAGAAGCTATATATGAAACCAAAGCAACCTACTCAGTAGTGTAGATTTGACAGACCACATTCTCTGGGGGAGGATCACTTGGGTAGCACCACATTATAATACCCATGTCTCACTGTGGTCTACCAAATTAGGACCAGCCCATTAAACAACGTGTACTCAGAGAATTATCCCCTGTAACTGTCGGCACATACCCGCACCTACAGAGCCCTGGATGTCTGTCGAAGCAGAGCTAGATGGAGAATATTCTTGGTCCAATTTCAAAATTGTCAACCAAAGGTTGAAATTAACTATCTGTTATCTTAAAAACCACACATTTCTAAAATTAATTAACGCTGAGGGTTAAATGTATTGTATTAATGTGTTTAACAGTAAAATGTCTGAAGTATGTGTTAAGTAGGCCAAATGACTGCTGCTGTTGCTAGAAGCCTACCTTGATCTTTTCATAGCTTCCTCATCCGGATCTTGCACTGCAAAACAGAAGATGTAAATGAATTACCATGCCCAATCAAACAAGCCTATGCTCCTTGACATCCACAGGGCTCCAAGTTAAACGGGGATCCTAATGGTCCGTTTACAGCGGGAGTTTCATTAGAAGATGGCAGCGGTGCCAGTTCTAAACGTCTGAGGATTTAGTCTTCATGAAACTTAACCTCAACGATGGGTCTAAACACTGTCGAATCACAACATAGGCAAAACTTTGGCAGCAATAGGGAAGAGATTACAAAATCTGCACAGGGAGCAGCTAAGGTTCAGTTTGGTGAATACCGTTACCGGCATCTTACAGCAATACCAAAGGATGAAAAACTAAACTAAACCCTGCATCTTGGTGAGCTAGATTTGAGGATAAAGGGTGGTGTCGAATCAATTGTCCCACCCAATCCCATCAGAGAGAGATGACCATTCCACTCTATTCCTGGGCTGCACTGAAGCCAGGCTCCAGCAGGTTATCACACTGCACCACCCAGTTCCATTAGAAACAAGCCCATGAAGGCTTCACATTTCTGCTTAAAAAGGGAAGAGGAGAACAACAAAGATCAGAACTTCATGGTGAAAAATTCATGGCATACATTAGAACGGGACCGTTAGATCAGACACACAAATGTAGGATTTGCAGTTTTACAGAAGTTTTCCATTTCTGTTTTCACTAAAGTGGATTTATTTCACGCGGTATATAACGAATACTTCAAAAATTTTAATCTTCAGAATGGCAGATGGATAATTAAAAAAAATAAAGGGTGCACAGAATATATTACACTGCACTATTGTTAACTTGGAGACCGGTGTATGACAAGAGAGTGGTGAGAGAGATGGCAAAAGAGAAGAATATTTATAAAATAATCACTTTATAACCAGCTCATTAACTTTGAGTCCTGACATATTTCAGGATTTTAAAAACTTATTTTTGGGTGAGGAAAAATTGCAATTTCAGAATTTTGACATCAAAATGTGCAGTAAGAGCAAACCTGCAATTTTCTCCTGCTGATATCATTCCTCTATTAATAATTTGTTAAACCCCCTCAATGCCTGCTCACCTGTGCACTCTGCTCAGTGGCAATCTGCAGCACATCCCATCATAGCAGGAATGGTAGATCTGCTGCAACGTGGCTGCTCACTGGGATCAATGCTGGAACTGTACTGGGTCCCTAACTGGCGATGACTTCCATACATGCATTGGCTAGATGTTGATGCCCATGTGACTCTCATGCATCCAGATGAGAGATGAGCAAATGGAGCCAAAACACAGCTTCTTGGCTTTCAGCCCCTCAATTTCAACTCTCCCTTCCCCCACTTTGTAATATTCCTTCAACTACTTAGTCCCCACAAGTTATGTCCCCTTTCTTCTACCGAGGCAACAGGCGGATAAGCTGCTCTCGGATTCTGCTAGTCTTGCTCTTAAACTGGCTACTGGAACTTGTAACAGATTCTAGGGGAGTTGCTCCAAACGCTGGAGGAGAGAGCAGAGATACTAGCCATTCACATTGACACTACCATTTGCACTTGCCTCCAGCTCAATAAAAACACATCTACTCATCCCCATCATTTAGCCTTTGAGCACCACAGTACAGAAATCATCAGGAACACATTACCTCCAGGGAACAAGCAAATAATTGTCAATAATAATTAACCTCAACCCTCCTTACAACATTCCTTGGGATTGAACTATTTTGTGTCCGCCCATTGGTGCCGGGCCTGCGAGCGTTAGGTGGGCGCCGCATTGCAGCTCACTGGTTCTGGGAGGGTGGGAATCACGTTGTGCCAGCCAGCAGGTAAGTCCTGGTGGGAAGCCAATCCCGGGAGGCGGCTGGAACAGGCTAGCAGCAGACCGGGGTTAATCATTTGCTCCCAGACCATCACCAGTGCTACAGTATAACTGTACCAGAGTAGCGCGGAGAAGCACCAGCCTCCTGGATGAACATAGTGGGCGTGTACGCTCATCCATCTGCAAGTCTGTTTTGCAGAGGTGGCAGCAGATGACTTAAACCCCTGCCAACCTGGCATAACAATACTTTAGCAGTCAAAACTGTCATACAGAAAATGGCTTGAATGCTACACTGGTGCCAGATGTCAGCCAATGTGTTCCCATTCCCCTTCCCCTGCGATACTTGGTACATGCCCCACAAAGTGTTACAGAAAAATCTACTAGTTTAGCATAATTATCTGGTGTTTTTCATTCAACCAATAAACATTTCCACAGAACTTAGAAGAAAGAAGTGACTAGCTTACGGCAGTAGACATTGTTCAAGTAATTGCTCCCATCGAGCAATCCCAAGTAAGGCGCAGAGTAAAGCTCCCTCTACACTGCCCCGTCAAGCACCCTGGGTCAGGTATAGTGTGGGTTAGATCAAAGGCAAAACTCCTTCAGCACTGGTAAATCAAGCACTTGCAGATCAGGCACAGAGTAAAGTTCCCTCTTCTCTGTCCCATCAAGTACTTCTAGGTCAGTTGCAGTAAAGGTTAGCTGCAGAGTAAAGCTCCCTCTACTCTGCCCGACAGTGTGCTTCAGTGCCAACCTCATAGAAGCACCCCTGACTGCACCATTTCCCATAGTGAGACTGATCATTTGGTGTCAATTACAGGCCATTTCATTCTGTGGACCTGTACCCAGTGAGCACTGGGCTAATACTACAGCAGCTCACTTAGGACCTGCAGAAAGAGAGGAGACTTTCATCTCAGCAGTCTGGGCTGGATCTAACTCCAGGTATCATTAGTAACAGGGTAGCTGGCTAATTAAATGCACCACTCACTTCTCCCCATTTAACCTAACAGAATGGAAGCTTTTCTATACTTACAGTATTCCGTTCCAGTCATCTGAGCAAGGACCCGGAAAGATTTGGACTGCAAATTAGCAGCCCTGCGGGTCCACTCATCCAGCTCCTGCTGGTGACTCTGATGGGGCTGGTTAGTGTTACGAATGACAGCCTGGTAGACTGGAGAGGCACTGTCCACTAGAGCATCTTTAACATGTAGGTTACTGCAATAACACAGAGAGTTTCATTTTACAATAAAACTTCCGAACTCCCAGCCTATCACCGTGACTCCTCACCACTGCCAACCCCAGCATCCGCCACAGGTCTGTGGTGGAGTCTATTCAGGTGCAGCAAGACATTTTCTAGCTCTCCTCTGGGCAACTCAGTTCTAAGGGTCTGTAGATTCCCTTTGGCCAATAACAAAACAGATTTTTTTTGGCAAGGATTCAGAACCCTGGCATGTTCGCCCATCGGCTCTCCCCCAAGGGGTTTCCCAACTTCGGCCATCAAGAATGGTGGGTAAGCCCTCTAAGGCCTGTGCTGGTGATGCTCCAAAGCAGGTCACTGGGAGGACCACAGTGGTACCCTGGGGTGGCTGCCCTCCAGTTTAAAGCAGGCAACCTTTGTTTGTCACTTCCTCTGGGATGCTCAGTGACACTGTACGTTCCAGCTCAAACGTTACCCTACCATTCATCTGCTTTGCACAAATGTGTTGGAGTTCAGAAGAATGAGAGGGGATCTCATTGAAACTTATAAAATTCTAACAGGACTAGACAGACTAGATGCAGGAAGGATGTTCCCGATGACGGGGGAGTCCAGAACCAGGGGTCACAATCTAAGGATAAGGGGTAATCCATTTAGGACTGAGATGAGGAGGAATTTCTTCACCCAGAGAGTGGTGAACCTGTGGAATTCTCTACCACACAAGGCAGTTGAGGCCAATTCATTAAATATATTCAAGAAGGAGTTAGATATATTTCTTAAGGCTAAAGGAATCTAGTGATATGGGGAGAAAGCAGGGACCGGGTACTGAATTTGGAAGATCAGCCATGATCTCATTGAATGGTGGAGCAGGCTCGAGGGGCCGAATGGCCTACTCCTGCTCCTATCTTCCATGTTTCTATATAATGTGCAAAATTTGATTTAAAAAAAATCAATAAAATATTCTAGATTTTGAAATTCAGCGGGCCTTTTATCAACAAGTTTGATCTAACGTCAAAATTCAATGGTATCCCGGTGTGTTGGAGTCAGGATGGCGTAGTTTGTAACTTTATTGTTGGACATGTGGTAGAGTTCTCAATGGTTTATCAATACATTCATGGCCCATTCAGTAAACCTACAGAAGGGTCAAGAATGGAATTAAACAAACCAAGTAGCAGCTAAAAGAACTCAGCTCAGATTGAAGGTGGATTTCACGCACGCTCCCTCCCCTTGCTATTGGTTCCAAGGGTAAAAGCACTGGCCTGGTGTGGTGCCACTAAGTACAGACCAGGAAATACTGGTCTATGCTGAGGTAGCTGATATTTCCCAGGGTAGCAGTAGAGGTGCCCCTAGACAGAGAGAGGGGAAATCTTCAAGATAATAAACTTATTCCCCACCCATCCCTCCCAAAAAAAGTTGTACATCAATAATCTTATCTGGTCCCATGAGAGATATTCCAATTCTTCTTTCAAAAAACATATATTCCTCACCTTCAAAAAAAAAGACATTCGGCTTTGTTTTCCGTTCGCTACAATTTGTATACGCACAAGTTTAAACTTCTACAACGGCGGTGGTTCCATTCAATTACTTCACATTTAATGGTGAACACCCTCGCTTCACACACCTGGTGCACAGAGTCAAGTCCCAGTGGCAGCCGACTGTTAACCGGGCAGCACGTCTAGCGGGCAGGTGGTAGGCTGAGTGGAGCCACTGGAGTTGTGGAGGAAGGGAGGGGGGAAAAAAATCTGTTGTCTCTAAATGGTGCTTTCTGTGGGCTTAGTGCAGAGCGGCACTTCTGATGGTGGTTGTGAAGCAGTGAGTTGGCCAACTTACTCAGCTGTTAAGGTAACAGGAGGATTGGAGAGCAAGGGGGAAGAAGGAGGAGAATATAGGGTGAATATATAGAAGAGATGATGGGAAATGAAAAGGTATGTGGAGTGTGGGCTAACTTTATATGAAGTCAATCCTTGAAATCTTTTTAGTTAAGTACTCACCTCCACATCACTGGTGGGTCACCTGTTGGTCTGTTCCAGATTGGGGCTCATCAGATGGTTGTAGGCGGTTCTAAAGACAACTCCTAGCAAAATGGCCGCATTCTTCTAGGTTGCCTATGGATGCTAACAGATAACATGCTGATCTCCTTGGCACCTCGCCCCCCCTCCTGCAGGTGCCAATGAACAGGGACAAGAGCATGGTGAGCGACTAACCAAATCATGTCCAGTGTCCAGACACCGACTGCACTCTTCGGACCAGTCACTGCAGGTAAGCTTTTACCCCTCCCCGTTTCTTGAAAGGGGTGGGCGGAATTCCATAAGAAACAGGAGGAGTAGGCCGTACGTCCCCTCGAGCCTGCTCCGCCATTCAATAAGATCATGGCTGATCTTCTACCTCAACTCCACTTTCCCGCCCTATCCCCATATCCCTCAATTCCCTTAGTGGATAAGAAATGGAATTTGTGTAATCGTGATGCTGCTGTCTGGTGTGTACATCCGTTCCTGAAGGCAAAACAACCCACTGGCAAAGAAAAGAAGTTGCCGTCAACCCAGGGATTCGGAGTTTGGATTCCAGCCTCAACGCATCTTCAGATTTGCTCCCTTCCACATTAAAAAGTGTATTTTTTTCACCTATAATTTGGGCCTCGATCACACGTGTGTAAGTGAGGCTCCTAAACTGAATCAGGCCAAGATAGTCTGGGAACACAAATTTATTCTGTACGATAAACATCCCAGGCACATTAGAGCCATCTAAACGGAATACAGAGTTTATAATAATGATGTAACTTTTAAAAATGCGCGTAGTATTGAAGCTAAAAGCGGACTGCGAAGCATTGATGGGTGGGACTGAGAGGCAGTTACCTGTGCAGTAAAGAGGACCGTGAAATATTACAAATAGCTGCCAGGCTCGGCTTTTTAGGCCAATAACACTTCCAAGTTGGAACCTTGAAATAATTTACCGAGACACTGAAAATTAAAACCAGTCAGTATTTTACAGTCGCTAAGGGGCTGAGAATCAGAACTGAAATATCAGATGAACTTCCAAAACAGAAAATAAAATTGGATTCCATCAAGTGCTGGGACAATCGTCAGTCAATGCAACCTTAATGGACACGTCACCCAACCGAATCTTCCTTAGCAGCCAAGAGTCAGTAAATGAATAGAAAAGAAGAATTGTGGTCAATCATGTGGTCAAAGGACCGTCTGTACCTCCGGTAAATTATCAGTGAACAATTATAGGCAGTGTGTGTAACACGTGACCCAAACGAGAACAGGCTACAAGTTTTAAATCTTCAGAGTCATCCTTCAAACATCGCAGTTTTGCTATATAACTCACACCCAGTCCACTATCAGAGGCTGGACCACAGATAGCTAGCTCTGTGCTCTACTGACCAGCCCTCAAAGATGTGTAAGATACACACACTAACTCACTCTCAGTGACCGTTACTCAGTACATCTAACCAGCACATGTTTTGCATTCTGAAGATTACTTTCGTTGTCACCTCTCTTTAATCACTTTTGCCTAAAGTCCCACTGGCTATTGGCAATGCCCAGTTGCTGCCACTTCATGCCCAGACAGGCTTTACCATCAGTTTGTTGGTGCAAACTTCAGCCTGATGGGAGTGTCTGTGGCTTCCTCTGGAAAGGTCAATGGCACCGGAAAAAAAGAGGGCCGACTGCTTGTCTGAAGATTTTATTATAAAACTGTTGAGCGCAATTGTTTGACAGCACCAGAGTGAAGCCCCGTCACTATCCCCGTCAATAGGGAACATCAGCACTGAGAAAGCCAGCAGATACACAGGAGTAGATCGTACAGACAGCCTCGCAGTTTTTACTTTATTCGCTGTACATATTTCACAGAAATATAGTCAACTTCCATTAAGCAGATGTCAGTAGAATTAGTAAGCGATATTGGAAAATATGTATATAGCGGACTAATTTGGAAAGGAAATTCCTTTATGGTTAGGTAGGACAGCCCCAACTCAAGTTTTCAGTCTCCAACCATCTTGCATCGCTCCTACATGACCCCTTCCCCCTCTCCCCAATGTCCCTATAGATGACATTACTGATTTTTCCCAGTGATATCTTGCTGCATTTTAGGCAACTGTGTCTCTTCCACCATCCTTGTTGTCCTTTTTGACAACATTGAAACATTTTCTTTGCAAAGTTCAGTCTAAAAGCACAGCTTTCTGCCAATTGGTGACATACTGTTTCTTTTGGGTAAATGTACTGTGACGTTTGTCCCCCTCAGGTACACAACCTTATGATTAAACAACCTGTAACATTGGTTGCACACAACGTTCCAACAAAACAGGCTCCACCCTTTTACTCAAGACATTCTTGAGTGCATTCCTGATTATAGTCCACTCCAAAACATCAGAGCAATTGTAATGTATACAAAAGTTAATTTTCTCACAGGTAGGTTCTTAACCACGACACAAAACATTGACCGTGGTAGTTAGCTCAGGTTAGCAAACATCAAAAACAAATGAATTTCTGGCTTTGCTAGTGAAAGAGTCAAGAGTCCAGGGAAACCTATAGACTAGCTCAATGATTTTAATATACGAGTATATATTGCACACTCAATTCCACATTCCATGCAACATGGTAGAGAACTTTAAGGGCAGACATCAGCATTTTAGGTTTACACTGATTTTTACCAAATTAAATCAAGTGCAAAAAAAATTCCTGGAACAATAATTCATCATTTTTCAGGACAGTACTTGAACTCATCCAATGGGTGTTGAAGGTATGTGTTAGGAATGTAGGACATTTTAGGAACTGGGGAAGAACATTTGGTCCAACAAGCCCACCAAGCTGTGGTTAAGCTGGAATCCACCTTCCCACCACATCGCTACAAACACATCTAGTTACCTCTCTGGCCCATTTATACCATTGACTTCGCTGGTACCTTATTCCATTAGTCTATTATTGTGTGTGAAATAGATTGACCAGACTTCACTGTTTTCTTCTAAGTTTCCCAATTTTGAAATCTTTGTCAGTGGGATCTAAATGTCATGATCGACTTTGTTGATGTCCCTTCATTTCTCCTTTCTGATAAAAGCATGTCCAGTTTCACTAACCTTTCCTTATACTTTAAATTCCCGAGACCAAAGGTTAACTTTGTTGCCCTACACTTTATCCTCTCTTGGGCTATAACATCTTTCCTATGGTATGCAAGCAATACTCCAGGTGTAATCCAGCAAACCTGTTCTTCTCATATCTACTGGTTTTTCTGATTTGCATTCTGCCCCTCTACAAATGCAACCCAATACCTTGTTTGCCTAACTCATTGATGACTTTCACAATGACCATAAATTCACTTTCCCAATGAATATGCTGCATGACTGTCCCATTCAACCCATATTCTAGTTCCTTACTAGTTATTTTATGTTTATCTACATTAAACTGTGCTTACCATTGATGGTTCAAGATGCAAATTTTTTTGAATCGGATCTGACTGCAATGTGAATAGAATGCCTATAAAATGACAATTCTGAAACACAGTCTGTCTCTAGGTAAAACAAATAGCTGATGATTTTCCACCTTTGTCCCATTTTGAGGGTTTAGGGAAATACAGAGAGGCAACTGCACACAATGCCCTCATACTATCGGATAATCAACCAGAGGTTAGCTTTATATTGCAGCACCTCACATGGACACAGACAGACTGAGCTCCCTCTCTACAATGCAAGCTTCCAAGTTAGGAGGCAGGTGAGCTAGTGCAACAGGCTGCCCAGGCACAAAACCATGACTGGTTGGCAGCAGTGCCACGCTACTTCGCATGACACCAGGGTTCCTTGTGCCCCATTCAATTACAACTACTGCGACTAGCATCAAACAGCTGGCAGCAGAAGTTTCGCACCATCTCCCAAAGGTCTTGATGCTGGCACAGGTCCGATAACCTAACAGTCTAACAAATGATCACCCTCTGAATGTACTCGGCGGTGGTGGTGGGGGTGAGGAAGGTGAAGTACTTTTACAAAATATTCCTGGAATTTTTTTTTCTAAAAATAGAAAACCAAAAATGAAGATGTCCCGACACAATTTCAATGTAAAATGGCAAGGAACCAAGAAAGGGGAAACTCCCACCTCATGTGTGTGTGATTGAAATGGTGTCTCTGGCCCATGTGAGTTTAGTACAGATTTGGTTAAGAAACGATAGTCTGGTTATGAAAGATGGACCTACTTACGCAAATGGAGGTTCAGGGCCACTGAGGGTCAGATGATCAAACACCACCAGGGTATTGATCATTGGTATCCGAGATTATTAGGAGGTAGGTCGGTTTGATTGACGGGTAACAAAAAATGACAATGACAGTTGTGTGTTAGACATGGGAGTGGTGGAGGGGGTGAGTGATTGGGGTGTGGGTGGGGTGGGGGTGGGGGTGAAGGTGGAGAAAGAGAAGCAACATACAATTAGAATAAAACACTGCTCTACCAATCAAAATGAAAGAGCTGCAATACTAATCCCTGGTCTACAGAGGATATCACATTGGCAACAGTTCAAGAGGCTTCAGTGAGCCATCCACAGGGGAGATCACACAATTATTGCAAGCGCTTACACCACGTAAACTGTTACCATAGTGACGGCACCGTCACCGCAGCATCAGGCAAGACCCCATTTCAGATATCACCGCAGTGTGGAAACCTCTGAAGAATGTCATACTATAAAGCATTTTTTTCCCCACAGTTTGAAAAATATGACCCTTGCATAAAAATCTTTTATACGATGATCGCACTTGAAACTTGGGGTCCATTTTTATTTCTTGTGCTCGATTCTAGTGGTGGATCATTTTTTGTACCCGGCAGATTCTGGCTTTGCCAAGCTCTTCTCAAAGATAGATTTCAGTGATTGACTGTAACATTTAAACCTGTAGTGGAGAATACATGGAATCCATGCTCATGGAGTACAAGCGCCAATTATCGCTGACTCTATGGAAGCAACATGGAGTCTTTCAAAACAAATCGAAGCCTGCGCCCAAATCTAGGTTTCTTTTTAAACAATAATACTTGATGATTTTCAGTAAGAATCTCATTTCATAGTGTGGACTTTTAAGTCCCATCTAAAATCTAGCTAGGCCTCAAATTCCATTGATGGAGAAGGCCCACAGCCCCTTCCCCAGGGTCAAGGCTGCAAAGAAAGCAAGCACATGATGACCTTCAACCTCTGACTGACACCTGAGAAACCTCCTCGGCATGGGCGGAAAGGTGAAGGGGGAAACAGCTCCTCCCACAGTGTCCAACACCTGCAGCTCTCTGCTTAGATCCGCGCTGTGCACACACAGTCATACATACATAGACAGACACACAGGCTGCATTTACAGGAAGCTCCTAATGTGTCGCGGAACGCTTCTCTTGTTGTACTAGTTCAATGGGTTGCGTGAAGCTGCGGCACACAGAGAGGCTCGCTCTCCTGGTAGTCATGGGATCGAAGAATTCCTGAGCAAATTCTGAAAACTAAGCTCATTCCTATCTGTAAACTGAAAATGGCTGTCTTATAAAAATCACATAAACCAGCCAGTATTTTACTGATCAGCTGTTGTCCCTTTGGTTTCGCTCAGACACCTCCACCTGAGAGGATGGGTGGGAGATCTGGTGTTGAGCCCCAGCTCATGCCACTCAGAGGGTCCTGCGGAGATGTGTAAATGTCTCAGGAACAATGCCCTTCGATTCTGCCCTTTGTGTGGAGAGGCAGCCTGGCTGAGATTGGGAGTTGAGCAGCACCTGTCACGGGGAGGAGTGGGGGGGGAAAGCAGGGAGGGAAGGTGGGATAAAATACATCAAACCCGCATCCCATGGCTGATGCAATCCAGTGTGCCAGTGGACTCACTGGCCCATGGTGGGGACTGATATTTCTCAGGCCAGACACCTCTCCAAGTGTCCAGGACTGTTTCTACTACTAGTCTACAGCTGCTTGCCAAGACTCCCACGGCAGATGCATCTGCAGAGCTTGAAAGGCCAGGTGTTCAGAGGAAGGAGTAAACCCATAAATGGCTCCCATCAGGCCAGAAGTTTACTTTTCATTGAACACCCTTTAATCAATCACTGTCCTTCAATTAAATGTTAATCATTTATTTTTCTGTGAAATGGTTTCATTTAATATACTCTCCTTGTTTATGAATTTCAGAGACATACAATGGCTCCTCAAGGTTTTGTATGCAAGCAACAGATCTTAGTTTTTCTTGGCCTACCTTGAAAGATCACTGCCCCTGGCATGAGCCTGGCCAGCAATGGCATCCATGATGGCATCTTGGGAGTACATGCTGATGGGGGTGTTATACTGGGCATGGATGATGGTGGCCTTCCCACCAGGGCCTTTCACTTCGATGGGCTTGTGTGTAGACAACACGGAGTCCTTCAGGACGTTGGGGTTGAAACGCTCCGCAAAATCACTACTGTTTGTGGGAGTGAGAAAGGAGAGGAGAGGAGAGTAAAATGTGAAGGGAAGAGAACAATGCAGGGAAAAGTATAGCCAGTGATGGAGAGGGGTGGGGATGGGTAAGCAGAAGCTACTTATTCTAAATTTACATCCCCGTTTGAAAGTCCAAATGCAAGTCCCAGGAGGAAAAGGCCGCCTGCCAATCTTCCCTTTGCACCCCCACCCCAATTCTCTTACAATATTCTGAATATGGAATCCCCAGCGTGTGTCGTTTTGGGCCCCTACCTTCAAATGCCCACTGATGGGTTGGAGTAAAGGATGACAGGGTGATTTTGGGACTCATCTTAAAAGTGGTCAAGTCTGCCCGTGACTCACCGAGGGGAGGAAAGGAGCAAGCACGGGGGCAGCTCTGTCCGAACTCTTGTACTGGACAGCTAGAGGTACAGGAAGGCACCCTGGAGACCATCACCGAGTAGCCCCCTCAGTGGGGAGTGAACGGCCAAACACGTTAAAAACAAAACAAAAAAAGATAAACATAAACACAGAAGATAAAAAGCTCAATGGCCTGCAATGCCACCAAAGCTAATACTTAAAATCCATGGTTCACAGTGATTTTAAAATAGGTTAATGGTGTCATGTCAGCAGAGCGGCCACAGATCTCACCCACTGTATTCCTGACCTCCACCATCTCGAGGGAGACAGTTAGACAGGCGTGGCAGCTTCCTGCTGGGGGTGGGGAGGGAACAATGCCCTTCGATAGAGGGTAGGTCCCCCAGAGCCCAGTATCCATTTGCAGGGATTCGCTGGTGAAGGGCAGTTGAGTCGGACGGACCCACTTAGTGGGAAACGAGGCTACAACCAGGGAGACCTACAGATACAGGAAAGAAGCAACCAAGTAGCTGAAACCTCTGCTTATCCTTACCCAACATCTACATATTGTCACGGGAAAGAGCAGGCCATGCAGGTCACTAGCTGACTAGGAGCTGTTTAACGGGGCCTTTAAAGTTTGCACTACATTCTATCAGCCCCTTCTCAAATAAAAAGTCAAGTGATTTAAACAGAACAGTTTCTTGCATTTGCTGTGGTAACTCGGCAGTACTTTCATGCAAGAAACCATCAGCAACTCAATTCCAGGATGTTAGAGAAAGCCTTCAGATGTAAAGATGAAGGGGCGGAATGCCAACCGACCATTGCCTCTTCAATCTGCGGTCACCGGCACTTAACTAAAACACTTCTGCTTTTCCCCTTTATGAAAGAAACTTGTTTTGAATCCCTGCCAGAGGCATTAAAATGCTGAGCTAGCACGGAACCCCTTTACGATGATCAGTCAATACCCAACATGCATTGCACAAACTCGCCCCATTATCCAGCATGCACGGCTCACACCAGCATTGCCCAAGGACAAGGCAGAAAGGTCACTGCCCAGCATGCATTGCGCAACACTGCCATCTTACCCAGCACGCATTGCGCAACCCTGCCACAATGCCCAGCATGCATTGTGCAGCCGTCATAATGCCCAGCATGCATTGCGCAGCCCTGCCATATTACCCAGAATACAAACTAGAAAACCTGTTTTTTTAAACCAGCATGCACTGCAGATATCTAGCTTAAAGCCACCATTGGGCAAGGGGTGGAGATGAGCAGGTATGTTACTTCCAGTTTATTTTTGTAGCCCCCCTTCCCCCTGCTTCAAACCCCAGCACTGTCCCAATGTCCCAACTACATTTGGCTGCACTTAATGTCAACAGTTTTTGAATGGGCAGCTCCGATTTCATAAAAAACTAATTGCATGTGTACGTCACATGCACAGCTGCTAATTCTTTTCCCTCTCAAAATCTTGGCAGCTCTTTGAAGTTAAAATGTAGCATGTACCAGGTAGGGGATAGACTGGACTCAGCTCGGGCCTAGTCTGTTGAACTCCAACTCGCACCCAAAACAAGGGGTATGGCAAATAAAAAGGTGAGGTGTGCCCGGCCTTGGCTGGAGTCTCAGCAAGAGGAGGATCAATGGTGGCAAGTTTGGTGTCACCATCCTGCTGGCCTGGCCAGAGACTCAATGGTTGGGAATGAGCCTGCTCGCCCTACGGCTCTATCCAGCGGAGGATGGACAGTGACAAGTGACGGTCCTGTTCTCTGGCCTGAAGCCAGAAGCGTTTGAAAAGCAAAGGGCAGAGTTGGGTTGGCAGCTCTAGTTGGATGTATTTCTGGACGTTTCATCACATGACCTCCCATCTGTAACTGCCCGATGAGTTTTCCCCTGATGTTGCTCGGGGTAGTGTCCCGGAAATTAATCTTCAATTCCTGGAGACTCCAGGGCAATCCTGGATGGTTGATGAACTATGGCAGAGGGCAGTGGCCTCTGGAATAGTAGGAACACAACGTAATACTGTATGACCAGGGAGGTGACATTACAATGTTAGACAGATTGGGTAATGCGCCCGCAATGGATTCCGCTTATTTTTGTGAAAGTGGAGTTCTCACCAAGTGAGGAAAGCCCTTGTGTTTTGAGATGACCTCACTCACTAGGTCAGGTACAGGATGGGTTGGAGCTCCCTCGACACCATCCCAGCTCTAACCTGGGAACAGGTCCTACTGAACCAATGCAATATTCTAATTCCCCAGCCAGACATGGAGGACGGAAAAGCTTTCTTTTCAGCGAGGGCTCAATCTGAACTGGGATTCCCTACGAGCTCATTGTGTTTCGCATCTGCTGAATTCTACACAAAGCTCCTCTTTGCCTCTGGGGTTTTTTGCAGATTAGATACACTGAGGCGGAGATATAATAGGAGTAATTACTTCAGACTCTGGTGCTGAGGCAGAGTCTCGAGAGATGTGAGCACGGGTCAGAGATTGGGACAGGAGGCTTATTCTCTGACTCATCACCACCATTGGGAAAGCTCTGTATCAGCAGTAAAACCTCACACCATCACCCCATTATCAAAACCCCACAGAACATGCTTCAAATCCAAACACCAACCCGTCAACATGCTCGATGAAGTCAATGGACTCATTCGGGACATGGGCCTCCCTCCAGTCCCTCACATAACGGGCCATTTTCAGTTGTGAAACTAGACAGGGTCAGCGGGCTCTTCAACCACGGGAGGTACTGCAGCTGCACCAATCCGATTCTCATCCGGCTCCCGCGCATAGACGCACCTTGAGCAGGAGCACCAGCCTCGGCGGTGTAGGAGAGCCTCAACATGCTGCTGACCGGCAATTCGGATCAATACCCCATTCTGCGAGCACTGTCCAGAAGCAGAGGCAGGGCTCTGGCTAGGGGGCAGGGCTGTGGGTTCATGGGCAGGTGACGGTCACAGAGCCCACTCCATGAAGACCCCGGCGTCAGTCTGTTTCCACACACGCGCTGTTTTGTTGTCCAGCTTGGCGTTGTGAAAATTACCGAGCAGCCATCTTGAACCCAACGGACAGGAGGCCATTCTTGCTTCCCTGAGAGCACCAGTGGGAGACGGTGTCACCCAATCACAGAATGTTCTTTTAAAAATTAAATCAGGCAGTAAACTCATAACCTGGCGGCGATATAAACACAAGGGCCTGGAAAATCCTGCAGCCCCGCTCCACTGGTGTTAAGTGATACCCTGTCTGCTCTTACCAAAATCCAGGGGCTGGGGTCACTTGCCTAGCCGGGCCAGGCCACCCCCAGCTCGAGACAGTCGGCCCTTGTAAGGGTGAGTGAGTCCTCCCAAGGCCCAAAGGAAATATATTTAATTATATATAAAAATTCTTCAGCGGTGACTGGAGCCACTCTAGACTACAGTGATAATCAATCCCCTCTGGGATCGATCACCGTACTCTAGTGAAGGTTCGGGGGCCTTGAGAAGGCCTCCAAGAGACTCACAGTAGGTCTCCACTGACCTGGGTTCCACTGAGGCCTTTCAGGGGAGTAAAGGGAACAATTATCTCAGAGAAACCTGGGAACTCACTCCAACACGGCCAAGACAGTGAGGAGGAGGGAATGCAAGATCTGCCAATGGCCGCCCAGCCAGAATTTAAGGGTTCAGTCTAAACGGTGCCGAATGCTGTTGGAGTCGGGTTTCAGCTCCCCCCGCCCAGGCAGGTAATGTGACCAACGTCCTCTCCAGTCCCGGGAAATATGGGGGCAATGTGTAACAGAATGCAAACAAGGAGTTTATGACAGTGAATTATAGCCTCGCACGATAAAGCCACGAGTGGTCTCCACCAGCGTTTACCTTGTATACATCGATCATTTTTCTTCAGTTTATTTCCAATTTGCCTGTGCACAGAGGTCGGAACACACCAGGAAGAGGGTGGAAAGAGTGACACAGTTTTGGGGGTTTTCTTGGCGTGTTTTTACAGGCGGCACACAGGAAAATCCCAATCTAAAACTACACACATTTATACAGAAAACACTGGAAGTACACAGCGTCAGACATCAACTAACTTCCATTTTAAATACGGATTCTCCTGCTGTGTATTTCCGACATTTGTCTGTTAATTGTCTCTCCGTGTGACCCTCGTTAAGCATTGTGTACTGGACATCCTCTCTCTACTCATCAGCCCGTCCGTGCAGGCTTGTTGTGGCCGAGTCTACGATCCCATCCGTCCCTTGGATCATCTCTTGCCTTCAGCTTCTTTTCTCAATCTTGTCCCTTTCTCCTCGTTGTTAACTTTATCCCATTTCCTTCTGTCACTCATTTTTTCTCTCTCTTTATTGCTGTCCCTACTCTTTCTCTCCCATCCCCTTGTTGTTCCACCCATGGGCTATGCACCAGCAACACCACTGCATAAACACCAACACTCTGCTGCCCGTATCCTAACCTGCACCAAGTCCCGCTCACCCATCACCCCTGTGCTCCTTGACCTACATTGGCTTCCAGTCCACCAAGGCCTATATCTTAAAATTCTCATACAAGTGTTCAGATCCCTCCATGGGCTCACCGCTCCCTATCTCTGTGGCTTCCGGCAGCCCTACAACCCTCCGAGAACTCTGCGTTTCCTCCAACTCTGGCCTCTTGCGCATGCCCCAATCCCTCTGCCCCACCATAGGCGGCCGGAGCTTCAGCTCCTGCTCCTTGGCACGAAGCTGTGGAATTCTCTCCCTAAACCTCTCTGCCTCTACCTTCCTTTAAGACCCTCCTTAAAACCCACCACTTTAGCTAAGCTTTTAGTCATCCAGGCTAATATTCCCTTCTTTGGCTCGGTGTCATGCTTTGTCTGATTACTCTCCTGTGCCTTGGGATGTTTTCCTACGTTAAAAGGCGCTATATAAATGCAAGTTGCCACTGCATAAAAAAGGGGATCGGAGCGCTCGCGAACGTCCTCGGCGAATCACAGTTTTGGTGGATTTGCCGAACCACAGAAGCTTGCAGCACAGAAGGAGGCCACTCAGCCCATCGTGCCTGTGCCGGCTCGTTGCTAGATCGGACCAAAACGTATCCCGCAACCCTGCTCTCACTTCATAACCCAGGCAAGTGTCCTTCATCTTAAACCGGATCATTTCCAAAAATTCTGTTAGAATAGTAGATTCAAGAAATATCCGTACTGATGCTCAAATCGCAGGAATTCTGATAAGGGGAAAAAAGGCTCCCCCTTCCTCGGTTTCTGATGTGTAAGCATGGGACAAACTACAAGATTTTAAACCCTGCACTGTTTCTCGGTGTTCAGGATGAAAGGAAATATTACACCACAGCAATGACTCTGTAAAGCAGCTCGGACTTCAATCTCCGAGAAAACAACTTCGCATCGAGTTCATGCTGCACAGCAACTCTCGAGAAGGAGCAAACACAGCAGGTTGGAGCGACAGGGGGGCTCTTCATGCTGCCCGTCAGTAGGTCACACCACACAACACACTACCACAATATGGCGGCCCACTAACTTGGCTGCAGTGTTGATGATCTGTGGGAGGAAAGAATTAAAAAGATGGTTTAGTTCTCAAATCGCATTGAAGTGCAGCACACTGCGGAATAACCCGACCTGTCGCAGCTCCTCTTCTGGTGGGGAACGAATTTTCCCATGTGTTACCCCCCACCCCTACAGAGGGGCGCTCATCAATTTTCACTCAATACATCAGCAAAGAAAATATTCTGCTATGACTGGATTCTACTTGATTGCACAGGATTGAAGACAGGAGGGTTCCTTTTTTCATTGTGTGACTGCAGCAACAGATCTGATCGGAGCTGGAGAAACCAACCTTCGGACAACCAGGCGTGAACTCACTACAGATGGTCCAGTTATCAAACACACTAGGACCCATTAGCAATGTAGACTCCATGAGCACGGGACCTGTGCAGAACACGGGTAGGACTGGGGTACATCACACATCCAACACATCAGGTACCCAACCTGACCCTTAAATAGGAAATGATAGAGCGTTACCACGGGCAGAGAGACACAACTTTTACAGACTGAAAGATTCAGGACTAGCCTTTGGAAACCAAGAGTCAGCGAGCCACGGTTGGGACTAGCGTACTGTAGTGTTTGACTCTGTGTACACAGGGCATCAATGGCAGCATATAGCCAGCTGAGACTGTCACGGGTTGTGCTGAATTTATTTCCCTTCGTATTACTCCAGGTGACTGTGGCTGCCCCCCCCCCCCCCCACCTGCACCCCGCCGCGTCCAGCCACATTCAGATCTCCAGGAGAGGAGTCTCTGGCACAACGTCAACTCAAAACTCGGCGTTTGGCAAGTGGCCGGGTTCATTCCTATGAGAAGCCCATCCACAGTGGGGTCAAAGTGCACCGTGCGACCATAGCCACAGACGCCAATCCGAGAGCTACAAGGCAATCTGTAACGTCAAGAGCAGGAGAAGAGTGGGCCAGACTCCTGCCCCCCCGACTCCCACCCCCCCGACTCCAGCCCCCACGCCCCTCTCTTCCCCCCCCCCCGACGACTCCCATCACCCTCGGAGCCCACTGAGCAAATGGCCGACCGGGCAAACAAGCTGGCTCAGACTGGGGCAGCGCTTGTATCCCTGGAGTTAGCGCCTTACGGTACCAACCAGCAACAAGACGATTACACTCAAGATGATTACACAGCTGGGGGAATGTCTTTCAGTACAATTTCTGCTGATGTAGCTGTCCAGGATTAAAGAATTTTACTGTTGCAGTACTTCAATATGGCCACCAGGGGCTAATAATCAAGGGTCATCGAGCTGAAACGTTAACTCGGTTTCTTTCTCCACAGATACTGCCTGGCCTGCTGAGTATTTCCAGCGTTTTCTGTTTTTATTTCAGATTTCCAGCATCTGCAGTATTTTGCTAATAATCAACGCTGGTGTTCTAGCGCCACCCCGTGGCACGGGTTAGGTACTGCATCACCATCTTCTACAGGCCCACCGTGCTTTTCAGGCCTTGTTTTAGTTTGACATCCCAAAAGCAGCAGTTACAACGGAGAGCCTCTGTAATAAAGACTTATAACAAAGGCAGGTACAGTTTCTCCCTCCATTATCTCTCTCCATCTCTCCTGCACACACTCAGCGTACCTAAGGAAGGATATACTTGCCATAGAGGGAGTGCAACGAAGGTTCACTAGACTGATTCCTGGGATGGGGGGATTGTCCTATGAGGACAGATTGAGTAGACTAGGCCAGTATTCTCTAGAGTTTAGATGAATAAGAGGTGATCTCATTGAAATATACAAAATTCTTACAGGGCTTGACAGGGTAGATGCAGAGAGGATGTTTCCCCTGGCTGGGGAGTCTAGAACCAGGGGTCACAGTCTCAGAATAAGGGGTCGGCCATTTAGGACTGAGATGAGGAGAAAGAGAGTGGTGAATCTTTGGAATTCTCTACCCCAGAGGGCTGTGGATAAGCTCAGTCGTTGAGTATATTCAAGACAGAGATCGATAGAATTTTGGATATTAAGGGATATGGGGACAGTGCAGGAAAGTGGAGATGAAGTAGAAGATCAGCCATGATCTTATTGAATGGCGGAGCAGGCTCGAGGGGCCGAATGGCCGACTCCTGCTCCTATTTCTTATGTATGTTCTTATGGAACAAATAGAGAGCAGCAGAGAAACAGTGCAAAATTACAGATATTAAATCTTCATTACAACATGCAACGCTTTCTCAGCCAATACTGTTTAAAAAAAAAAGTTACTCTTAAGGAGTTGTTTACAATTATTCACAACGTTGAAAGTGATCTGGGTTCAGTTGCTTTTTCCATAGTTACACAAGCTCTCGCTTTCTGTGTCTCAGAATCCTCCCTTTCACTTGCCCCCTCCCTCCGTCTCCATGAGGTCGACCCTCCCACCCTCTTCATCTCTCTGAATTGTCCCCTGCTGGACTGGGGAAGGCTGAAGTGTTTTGCGTGTTCACTGCCATCAGTCTGAAAGAAATTGGACTCCCGCCTCACTCGGCTACAGTTACACTTGCAGCTGCTCGGAGCGCTGCCGTATTTGGAAGTAAAATGTGGAGCTGCTTAGTAGGCACAACCTTTCCAGAGAGATATGGTGACCATTCCACTCAAAGTAGCAACAGATCCAAGAATGAAAGATAGGGCTTCAATCTCAATGAGCCATTGCCGGTTTGCAATACTGTGACTGTTCAATCCTCACCACTTCTTTCAATATCACTGCCCTTCTCGTGGAGAAAGACATCTTTATAAATCTCTTCCTGCGATGTCTACACATTGGCCCTGATAGTTACAGGGTGGGAGCGGGGGATTGGAGCGCCCGCAAAATACGAGTAACCTGGAGGTCTTCCCGAATTTAATGGCAGAACCTCAGTTGAATTTTTTGTCTCCGTTTCCCAGCCGGCCAGATTGAAAGGCCAGCTGGCTGTCGAGCGGGAAGGCCTGGGCTGGTAGGCCCCAGCTGGGGAGCGGAATGGAAGGAGGGAGAGATCGTGCTGTGGGGGGGCCTGCAGATTGCGGCAGGTTAGTTTGGAGGGCCGGGGCAAAGCACTCCTGCTCCTGGCCCACAAGCAGTGCTGGAAAGGCACTTACCTGCTGGATCCAGCCCTTCTCACCTCCCTTCAGCTGCCGGGTTTCCCGAGCCCTGGAAAACCCGGCCCGCAGCCGTTAAATGTAAAAACACGCTAAAATTTCAGTCACGCAGCCTCATTAATATATTTAAATTATGGAACAGCCTCTCGAGAGCAAGTTAGCCGACCATCCCCCAACCCGCCTCCGTTAAAACCGGAAGTGGGTGCGCTGGAGGCGGGTTCCAGATTTCTGAAATTTTAATCCTCCGCCCCAGCCCCCTGTGTGGGGTTAAAATTGCCCCCCCACTGTGTCTATGCAGAGTGCAAGCAAGAGCAAATAGATTGGCCCCGATATTAATGGGGAGGGTGCGGGAGAGGCCGAAAATGGCCGATGATCCCAGCGAGGCCAGGGACGTAGAGACCCTGCCAATCTTAATGGCAGGGCCTTATTAACATATTGTAGATCCACCTCCCGCCCGGCAACCGGTCAAATGAACAGTCTGGCCGGCAGGCTGGAGGGAAGCACTAGCGTCAGGAGGCTGGGGACCCTCGAGGACCGCCCCAGGCACTGGGAAGGGAACTACAGCTCCGGGTGGCGATCGGGAGGGCAGCAGATGGTGGGAGGAGGCTGGAGATCAGAGCTGGGGGGGGGGGGCAGGAGCTTCCTCGAGGGGTCTGGGTCCTGGCCCACAAGGTGCTGAAAGAGCCATTTACACTGGGGAGCCGGCAACTCCCGCCTCGGTTCAGCTGCCGGGGATCCCCCAGCTCGGGCCTCCCCCTCGCTTTCTGTTCAATTTAAGTCGTGGCGTTAATGATGTCATCAGGCCGTGACTTTGGTTTGTTAATTAGGCCCCTGCCTGCCTTTTACGGGAGCCTCGTCCGTGGCCTGATTTCTGCACTTTATAATTTAAAAGGGGCGGGAATGAGTTCGGGTGGCCAGATCCCAATATTTTAACGCCCTGCCCCCCATCAAGGAGATGGGACGGGGGGTTAAATTCAAGGCCATTGTCTCACTGACTTTATGAAAACACGGTTCCCTCCTTCACCCCACCTTCCCTGACCTGGCAGAGGCCCTATGACCCGAGAGAGTGAAAGGTCAGTCGATAGTCCTTCCCGTTCATATGCAAACTGAAATTCATCTCTCCCTTAGTTTGAAACTCGGAAAGTCCGATCACTATCCGTTGGGACTGCACTGGCAGGTCATGGGATGAGGGGGAATATGGTCCCAGAGTCAATCGCTCGACAAACATCCCCAGAGGCAACCTCTCACTTTATTTACAATACCTTCCAAAATGTGCATCTCTTCCAAGAAAAATTGAAAGGGAAACAGAACCAATTATAAATGTAAAAATTGCCACGGAAAAGGCAATCAACTCAACAGTGTGGAGTCTCTCCCTGCCCCTGTGGTCCAGTTACTACAATGTGAAAAGTTACTCACAGAATCATTAGTACAAAACTGCACAGAGTTTAGTTGGAGCTATCCTCCATTTGCTCAGTGATCTCGATAATTATCGTCGCTCATGATGAGCAAATACAACATGACAGATGTTTGGGGGGGGGGGGGGCACCTCACACAAGAGACAACTGGCCCTCGTTAGCACACTCAAGGCATCACCGATCCAGGATTTAAATGGCCACCATTAGCAACACACCCTCGATCTCTGTGCTCAGATGTGTTTACATGTAGGCGGGCAGTGTAGAGAGAGACGGATGGTGGTGGAGAGAAAGATGGGGGCCGGCAGCGAGATGGATGGTGGCAGTGTTGGAGAGAGACTACGATATAAAACATAACAGAATGCATTATTTAAAATAATCTAAGAATTGGTCGGCGCAAACGTGAGCAGGAAACTTGAGCCTTTGCACAGAGGGAGCTAATGGCCAGACTATGATAGCCAATCCACTGGACTCACCTATAACACGGTCAGCCTTGGCTCAGTGCGTACCACACTCACCTCAGAAGGTTGTGGGTTCAAATCCCACTCGATAGACTTGAGTACATGATGTAGGCTGACACTCCTGTGCAGTACTGAGGGAGTGCTGCCTTTTGGATCAGACTTTAAACTGGAGATCCCATCTGCTCTCTCAGGTGGACGTAAAAGATCCCATGGCACTATTCGAAGAAGAGCAGGGGCGTTCTCCCCAATATTTATCCCTCAATCAACATCACTAAAATGGATTATCTGGTCATTCATCTCATTGCTGTTTGTGGGATTTGCTGTGTGCAAATTGGCTGCTGCATTTCCTACATTACAACAGTGACTACACATCAGAAGTACTTCACTGTCTGAGGTCATGAAAGGCGCTATATAAATTCACTCATAACATGATTCATGCTAACTGGGATAATAAACCCTTCAAACATTCACGCAGATAATCTGCAGAGAATGAGTTCACTGTATTGGCATCACAACAGCGCAGATGCAGAACCTCGAATGCTATCCACTCAGCAGAGGATTACAGACATAACAAAAGACCAATATACAAAATAAAATGATCCTTGGCAGACAACAGTAGCTGAAACCCAGCCAGGCCCAGGCCCTCTCACTGCAACCTCGTCCAGCTTTCAGAGGCGCCTCTTCCACCTCAGGACTGCTGGCCCCCATCTCTCTCTCTCTCTCCCTATACTGCCCCACCAGCTCTCTCTACACTGCCCCGTCTCGCTCGCTCTCTCTCTACACTGTCCCATCTCTCTCGCTCTCTACACTGCCCCCTCTCAACTCTCTCTACACTGCCCCTCTCTCTCTCGCTCTCTCTCTACACTGCCCCATCTCTCGCGCTCTCTCTACACTGCCCCTCTCTCTCGCTCTCTCTCTACACTGCCCCTCTCTCTCTCGCGCTCTCTACACTGCCCCCTCTCTCTCTCTCTACACTGCCCCTCTCTCTCGCGCTCTCTACACTGCCCCCTCTCTCGCTCTCTCTCTACACTGCCGCTCTCTCTCTCTCTCTCTCGCTCTCTCTCTACATCACCAGGCCCCCCATCTCTCGCCCCAACCCCCCCACCCAGCTCCAGTAAGGCTGTTGAAACACCATCTGCAGTTGGCCGCCCAAAACGAATTGCTTTCTTGTACGGTCAGGTGTTCAAAGAGTTTTCACTCATCGCTCAGTGACCTCAGTGCTGGGAAAGGACACAGTGTCTGCGTCAAGCACTCACAGGTCAGTGACAAAAGAGTGAAGCTCCATCTGCTGTCACCTCACTCACCACCTCAGAAAAACACAGCCCAAGGCCCCCAGTGTGAGATTTCCATCTCCTTCACAGACCATCCTATGGCCCCTGAATGAGCCTGCCAATTCAGTGCAGTCAAAACAACTTTTATATAATGTATTAGCAATGAAAGGAAGAAAGGAGTGGAGTCTGTATTGTGGAGATTTCTTCACTATGGCGCGCAAGAGATCAATTCTAACTGGACGTCAAGCAGTGTCATCAATGACCTGCACTCATTCTGACGTCAGTCTTTTGGTGTAGAGGTAAGTGCAAGGTTTACTGTGCACTCATCCCAGCACTACATTCCCCTTTAACCAGGGAGCAGATTCCAGCCTCCTGTCTGGGTGGATCCAGACCTCGGTTGCAGAGGTGCAAGGACAGTAATCTGCTCCGCCGCCACACTCAACGAGCGCCCTCACACTACAAGCTTGGGTCCGACACTCAATTTCTGGGCCCTGACATTCCGGGGGTTCTCCTGCCGCGGTTTCTGCCACTCACGCTGGTTCTCCCGCCAAATCTGCGGCGAGGGGGCCAGGAGATCCCCTTGCGGAATCTCAGGACCGTGCCACGTACACCAGGGTCCGACCTGACTCCAGCACGGAGCAGAGCGAGACTCCCTCTTTTACTGCAATCCGGTGTCATGTCAGGTCCTGAATCTTTAAAAAAAAATACATTCTCGGGATGTGGGCATCGCTGGCAAGGCCGGCATTTTATTGCCCAGCCCTAGCTGCCCTCGAGAAAGTGGCGGTGGGCTGCCTTCTTGAACTGCTGCATTGTAGTAAGTGACTTGCTGGGCCACTTGAGAGAGTAATTAAGAGTCAGTCACAGTGGTGCGAGACTGGGGTCACTATAGACCAGACCGGGTAAGGACGCCAGGTTTCATTTCCTAAAAGGACATTCATGACCAGTTGGGTTTTGACGACAATCCGACAGCTTCATGGCCATGTTTACTGAGACCAGCTTTTTATTTCCAGATTTTTTAACAACTGAATTCAAATTCTCAAACTGCCATGATGGGATCTGAACTCCTGTTCCCTGGATTATTAGTCCAGTAACACAACTGCTACACGACCACTCCAGATCAAGAGTACCTTTAGAGAAGAGCCGTAGCAGCTGTGTGAACCAGGTTCACGCTGCACCAGTGTTACACTTATGGGGGAAATGCTACCACTTAGTGAAGTGGGACATTTGCATCAGGTGAAGGATGCTGAACCCAACCCCTGAATACACACCCACTGTCCCATTGATGGTATCGCTCAATATCGTCATCTGTGAACTATCCCCAGACTCCACAAGAAGCCAAGGCGGGCATCTATTTGTAATAAAGAGAGAGTGAAAGAGTCTTTAAACTGCTTCAGGGACCAAGGACTCCACGTTACCCAAATACAATCGCAACACCAGGATTATTCCAGGGATGGCAAATTGGAATCTGCTTGTAACTCATTCTCACACCAATGGCGTGTCTGTAACTGTGTAAACGCAGCATGAGGATACTTGTACAGAGCACCCAAACCACGCTCCGATGCAGCTGCGTTCCCGCCTCCTGGATCTGGCCAGGAGGAGGCTCCATTTCTGTCGCTCAGTCTAATCGCCAGAGACAGTGCGATAGTCCCGACTCCAATGGTCACCATCACAGGAAACCTACACTTCACGCCCGGCACCTATCCAACCCCTCTGGGTGGTTTCAAGGGTTACGGAACCAAGGCGGGTAAATGGAGTTAAGACTACAGATCAGCCATGATCTAATTGAATGACGAAACAGGCTCGAGGGGCTGAATGGCCTGATCCTGTTCCTATACGTTGAGCAGTAGGTCGATTCGGCACGCATGGCTGGGCACTTGCAAATTCTCCAGTGTTCTCCGAAACCCCAGAGGCATCATCGTTGGTGACAAGGCAAAGGTGTCTGCACCGAGGAGCCGCGCAGTGCGAGTGGTAAGGGCAGCCGTGCCAGCTTCAATGAGGTGCTGCTGTTTGATGGGCAATCACTGGCACCAGTCTGGAGACAAAGAGCTGGGAGTTGGAAACTGGTCACCAGGCTGCTTAGCGAGGGGCAACCTACGGAATACTTAAAAAATTACATCCACCCAACGTTAAACTTAGCAAGCATGTGGCGAGCTACCCACCGTGTACTTAGTTGCAGTTTCAGTACCTACCCTTGAAGGAGTCCACCTGCAGAGGCCCTGCCTCTCCTGCCATCCATCCGGGCTGTTGCCCTCATCATTTCCGCAACAGTCTCTTTAGAGTACAGGCCCTTGGGGCTGTTGTACTGCCCACGCTGGCTGGCGCTAGGTGCCCCAAATTTAATACCAGTTATATCAGAAACCCTTGCTGTTGCCCGAGGAAGGCTGACCCCTCTTTGAGGTGAAAGGTCGGAGGTCAGAGAAGTAGCTGGAGAGAGCATCGAAGCGGTCATGGAAGATGTCTGCCTGAAAGATCCTGCCAATTCCAAGTTACAAGACAAGCTGCCGTCCCTTGTGCTGAGGTACTCGTAGGACATCCCATTAGCCGTGAGCGCACTATCAGAGGCCCGAGCAGCTTTACGGAGCTGGTACTCGGGAGTGGACGTCAGTTTTCCGCTCAGACAGCTGGCGCAGATTTCCAAAGCCGGCTCCTGCAGCAACACACACCCGAGCACGGAACAAAAGGCAAAAAAAAAATCACAGATCACATGCAAACACACAGCACACCATCGATCAAAGCAAAGAAAATGTTAGTGAGCCCCAATTACTCAATTACCCAATATTCTTTGATGACACCAGTCACTTACCAAAAGAGCGTCTGTGGCACAAGGTTAAGGACCACATCACCCCGAGCAATCAGGCTGACACTTTAGTCGTTGGCAATCACCACATCCTTACAGAATAGTGAGATGGTGAAGTTTTGGGAAGAAGACCATAAGTCCATCTAGCCTGCTCTTCCAAACCACCCATTAGTTTCCTTACTGTGATTCTGGAACCAAGAGGCTTGCATCCCCTTTCCCAATAGAAATTCAGCTAATCCTCTAAAAAATCTGTTCCATTATCCTGCTGGTTACCTAACCCACAATTCTATCTCCCTCTTACTGAAAAACATTGCCCAAATTTCCTATTTTCCTTTGACACCATAGTTTAAACTGTGAACCAGAGTCCTTGAATCCTGTGACCAACAGAACTGTTCTGGATCAAAATTCGCCACCCCCATGTAAATCATAGACACCCATCAAATCCCACCTCATCCTCCTCTTCAGAGAGTCGAGCCCCAGGATGGGCAACCTTGCCACAGAACGCAGCCCGCAAAGTTCAGGAACCAGCCTTGCAGCCCTCCTTTGAATGCCCTCCAATAAGTCTCCATCTTTCCTACAATATGACCAGAACTGTACACCGTACTCTATAGGAGGCCCCTTCAAGTCCAGGTACAGCTTCGTCATCGCCACCTTAGACTGAATAGTAATGCCCTTAGCTGTACATCCCAACATTTTATTTGCTTTCTTCACTAATTCTTAACAGTGAACAGACTTTTTTCATGACCTCGCCACCAGAACCCCCAGATCTCTACCCTGCTGCTACCTCAAGCACTCTACCAGTTAACACGCAAGCGACATGCTTGCTTCTTCCATGTAGACTCATGGCCTTACACAATGTGTTGAATCCCATCCTGCCATTTCTCTTCCAATTCCATGACTATTCAATTACACTCTACAATTTCTGGGAAGTTGCACCCAACCCTCGAGCAGGCATCCTTGAAATGAGAGAGAGAGTGTTTCTACTCGCACCCAGTGATTCCAGTTCTGTTCTGGGCCACTGCCTGGCCATAGAAATTGGATGCATAGGAAAATTGGAATGATTTCATTGAAGGAATATTACCGAAGGTCTCGTGTGTATTGTCCACTGAACAGAGTGAATTACCAACGTTTGAATTAATCCAAACCCATCACAGCTCTCGGCTCAAGGTCCAGGAAAACACCAAGAGACATGGAGTGGCTGCAGCCATGTTGTTCTTCCTCCTTAAGGTTTGTGCAGTCACCTTGCATTGTAAGTGGAGAAGGTTCCTGAACCACAGGAAGGCAGGACCTTGCTATCAATGCACTTGAAACCGCAATTCCTTCCCCGGCTCCCAGTTTACTCCTTTCTCTCCTGGAAGATGTTGATCTTTGGGGAAGGGGCATAGGTTCCACAGGCAGTGGTCACGGTCTGCTAGCTCATTCGTGAGGCCATTCTTCACAGGCGAGGCTAGGTGGTCAGTGTTGGTTGGTGATTCGACTGTGAAGGACATGACAGCCAGTCATCACCCAACAACCCCCACAAACAAGGGGTCACTGGAAAGCAATCAGGAGCCTAGGCTGGCTTTAGCCCCTCTGGCCAGAGGCTGCACCAGGCCAGTTGTAGTGACCCAATAGCTATCTCAACACTAGTGTTATAAACTGAATGAAGAAGTCGTCCTGCTTTGTTTACACTTGGAACTTGGAGTGACTCCAGTTCTGCTTCTTTCACATGCCGTGCCAATATGGGGCCTTCAGGGGAGACAGCTAGGGGGGCTGAATGTCAGCACAGACATTGTCACGTTATAAACCAGCATCCAACGGCAAATGGCTGGTTATCTGGGCTGCATTGGAAGTGTCTGATGGAGAATGCCGATGGTCTGCTGACCCACTGTGCCAAGCCGTTCCCTCACCACATGCAGCCTTGTCAAGGGTGTACCAAATGGGCAGCTGTTTTAAGGACATTGATGGGAGGTTTGGGAATGTTCTCTAAAAGCTGAATCATTCCAGCTGCACAGCTTTGACAGGGATGTCAGAAGAAGCTGATTTAGGAAATCCCGATGGAAAGTGTGTGGGGTAGATTACATTGTTAGTGTTGTCACTGCACTACTGACTGGGAGGAGACACTAAACCTGACGGTCTAAGGGAGCTGGATTAGGATGCACAGTAGAATCATCTGTGGATTTATCAGTGTGTGTTGTGTGTGACTGTGTCTGTGTCTTTATTCATTTATGGGATGTGGGCATCGCTGGAAAGGCCAGCATTTATTGCCCATCCCTAGTTACCCTTGAGAAGGTGGTGGTGAGCCGCCTTCTTGAACCGCTGCAGTCCGTGTGGTGAAGGTGCTCCCACAGTGCTGTTAGGGAGGAAGTTCCAGGATTTTGACCCAGTGACGATGAAGGATCGGCGATATATTTCCAAGCCAGGATGGTGTGTGACTTGGAGGGGAACTTGGAGGTGATGGTGTTCCCATGCGCCTGCTGCCCTTGTCCTTCTAGGTGGAAGAGGTCGCGGGTTTGGGAGGTGCTACCGAAGAAGCCTTGGCGAGTTGCTGCAGTGCATCTTGTAGATGGTACACACTGCAGCCACGGTGCGCCGGTGGTGGAGGGAGTGAATGTTTAAGGTGGTGGATGGAGTGCCAATCAAGCACGTGTGTGTGCGCGCGCACACACACACACATTAACGAGCTGTGTGCAGAGGTCTTGTTAAATTTGAAAGGATTAAGGGATTAATGCAATAGTCTGGCGAAAGAGTCAAACTGGATTTCCACCAGTTGCACCATCAGGCTTCAAATGAGAACTGATGAGGCAAAAAAAATGTAAAAGTACTGTTACAATTTTTAAGGGTGGGGGCCTGTTGATAAGGTTTGTGTTTTAACAGTTGTTCAGCACCACCTGCACACGGGAATCGAAAAGCGGGATGCATCATCTCTTACTGGAGCGGGAGGATGGTGGAGTCGGTGACAATGCCCACCCTCACAGTGTTGTGCCAGCACCGCGCCAACAAACCGTGAGAATCCAGAGCACCGTGTCAAGGGGAAAAAACTGTAAACAATTGGGGGAAAAGATGATTTTACCAAGCACGAGACTCAATGGAATGGAATTGTACGGTCACCTGTGCGAGGTACAATTGTGTAGCGTGACTTCTTTCTCTTTACAGGCAAAAAAAAAAGTTGCCAGATTTCTTGTCCAACAAAGCCATGCCCCTTTAATTAGGAGGAAATAGTAAGCGTAAAATATAGAGCATCGTCCACTCCTTCTATACAAACTACAAAGAGCTGTAGCATCTCACCAGTTAATGTACAGTAACAAAGGGTCAAAACCTTTCCTCTAAAGGCCTAGCTAAGAAAAGAAACAGAAATCAGCAAGCGGTCCAATCCCAAGGAAACTTCTTCAAAGATTATTTTTCGATTGTGTGTGTGTGTGTGTGTGTGGCGGGGGGTGTACCAGCACGAACCAACAAACTGTCTGTAGCGCTCTTGTTAAATTCGAAAGGATTAAGGGATTACCGCAATGGTTTTGTAAAGGCCCAAGTGGGAGTCAAGAGGGATTTCTACCAGTTGTCCCAAGGTGGTGCTGTGACCTCATTCGAAACCGCAAATGGAGACTCGTGGAAACGACGCAGGATGGCATCGAACCTTCTGAAGTTGGAGCCCGTTTCCTAGTTTGCCGTCTTCCCCCATTTAAAAAAAGTCGGATCCAATATCATATTCATAACTCAGAGAGAGGGAGAAAGGGAGACAGACAGAGACAACTGCATAATTTCAACACACGGGGCATGCCAGGAGAAGAGAGAATTAAAGCCCAGAGCGGATTGGGCGTAGGGCCCTTGTCTGCCTCTCCTAATGCCCAATGAGGAGCCACTGCCGACTGCAATATCTTCGAGTCAAGGATTTGTGAGCGGCACAGAACGTTTAGGGGGAGGGTAAGAGAGGGCAGGACAGAGGGTTTAAGGGGCAAGGATAAAAGAGGGTAGGATAGAGGGTTTAGGGGGAGGGTAAGAGAGGACAGGACAGAGGGTTTAGGGGGCGAGGGTAAAAAAAGAGGGCAAAACAGGGTTTAAGGGGTGAGGGTAAAAGAGGGCAGGACAGAGGGTTTAGGGGGCGAGGGTAAAAGAGGACAGGACAGAGGGTTTAGGGGGCGAGGGTAAAAGAGGACAGGACAGAGGGTTTAGGGGCGAGGGTAAAAGAGGACAGGACAGAGGGTTTAGGGGGCGAGGGTAAAAGAGGGCAGGACAGAGGGTTTAGGGGGCGAGGGTAAAAGAGGGCAGGACAGAGGGTTTAGGGGGCGAGGGTAAAAGAGGACAGGACAGAGGGTTTAGGGGGCGAGGGTAAAAGAGGACAAGACAGAGGGTTTAGGGGGCGAGGGTAAAAGAGGGCAGGACAGAGGGTTTAGGGGGCGAGGGTAAAAGAGGGCAGGACAGAGGGTTTAGGGGCGAGGGTAAAAGAGGGCAGGACAGAGGGTTTAGGGGGCGAGGGTAAAAGAGGACAGGACAGAGGGTTTAGGGGGCGAGGGTAAAAGAGGACAGGACAGAGGGTTTAGGGGGCGAGGGTAAAAGAGGGCAGGACAGAGGGTTTAGGGGCGAGGGTAAAAGAGGACAGGACAGAGGGTTTAGGGGGCGAGGGTAAAAGAGGGCAGGACAGAGGGTTTAGGGGCGAGGGTAAAAGAGGACAGGACAGAGGGTTTAGGGGGCGAGGGTAAAAGAGGACAGGACAGAGGGTTTAGGGGGCGAGGGTAAAAGAGGACAGGACAGAGGGTTTAGGGGGCGAGGGTAAAAGAGGGCAGGACAGAGGGTTTAGGGGCGAGGGTAAAAGAGGGCAGGACAGAGGGTTTAGGGGGCGAGGGTAAAAGAGGGCAGGACAGAGGGTTTAGGGGGCGAGGGTAAAAGAGGGCAGGACAGAGAGTTTAGGGGGCGAGGGTAAAAGAGGGCAGGACAGAGGGTTTAGGGGGCGAGGGTAAAAGAGGACAGGACAGAGGGTTTAGGGGGCGAGGGTGAAAGAGGGCAGGACAGGGTTTAAGGGGCGAGGGTAAAAGAGGGCTGGACAGAGGGTTTAGGGGGCGAGGGTAAAAGAGGGCAGGACAGAGGGTTTAGGGGGCGAGGGTAAAAGAGGACAGGACAGAGGGTTTAGGGGGCGAGGGTGAAAGAGGGCAGGACAGGGTTTAAGGGGCGAGGGTAAAAGAGGGTAGGACAGAGGGTTTAGGGGGCGAGGGTAAAAGAGGGCAGGACAGAGGGTTTAGGGGGCGAGGGTAAAAGAGGACAGGACAGAGGGTTTAGGGGGCGAGGGTAAAAGAGGGCAGGACAGAGGGTTTAGGGGGCGAGGGTGAAAGAGGACAGGACAGAGGGTTTAGGGGGCGAGGGTAAAAGAGGACAGGACAGAGGGTTTAGGGGCGAGGGTAAAAGAGGGCAGGACAGAGGGTTTAGGGGGCGAGGGTAAAAGAGGACAGGACAGAGGGTTTAGGGGGCGAGGGTAAAAGAGGGCAGGACAGAGGGTTTAGGGGGCGAGGGTAAAAGAGGGTAGGACAGAGGGTTTAGGGGGAGGGCAAAAGAGGGCAGGACAGAGGGTTTAGGGGGCGAGGGTAAAAGAGGGCAGGACAGAGGGTTTAGGGGGCGAGGGTAAAAGAGGGCAGGACAGAGGGTTTAGGGGGAAGCCAAAAGAGGACAGGACAGAGGGTTTAGGGGGCGACGGTAAAAGAGGACAGGACAGAGGGTTTAGGGGGCGAGGGTAAAAGAGGGTAGGACAGAGGGTTTAGGGGGCGAGGGTAAAAGAGGACAGGACAGAGAGTTTAGGGGGCGAGGGTAAAAGAGGGCAGGACAGAGGGTTTAGGGGGCAAGGGTAAAAGAGGGCAGGACAGAGGGTTTAGGGGGCGAGGGTAAAAGAGGGCAGGACAGAGGGTTTAGGGGGCGAGGGTAAAAGAGGACAGGACAGAGGGTTTAGGGGGCGAGGGTAAAAGAGGGCAGGACAGAGGGTTTAGGGGGCGAGGGTAAAAGAGGGCAGGACAGAGGGTTTAGGGGGCGAGGGTAAAAGAGGGCAGGACAGAGGGTTTAGGGGGCGAGGGTAAAAGAGGGCAGGACAGAGGGTTTAGGGGGCGAGGGTAAAAGAGGGCAGGACAGAGGGTTTAGGGGCGAGGGTAAAAGAGGGCAGGACAGAGGGTTTAGGGGGCGAGGGTAAAAGAGAGCAGGACAGAGGGTTTAGGGGGCGAGGGTGAAAGAGGACAGGACAGAGGGTTTAGGGGGCGAGGGTAAAAGAGGGCAGGACAGAGGGTTTAGGGGGCGAGGGTAAAAGAGGGCAGGACAGAGGGTTTAGGGGGCGAGGGTAAAAGAGGACAGGACAGAGGGTTTAGGGGGCGAGGGTAAAAGAGGGCAGGACAGAGGGTTTAGGGGGCGAGGGTAAAAGAGGGCAGGACAGAGGGTTTAGGGGGCGAGGGTAAAAGAGAGCAGGACAGAGGGTTTAGGGGGCGAGGGTAAAAGAGGACAGGACAGAGGGTTTAGGGGCGAGGGTAAAAGAGGACAGGACAGAGGGTTTAGGGGGCGAGGGTAAAAGAGGGCAGGACAGAGGGTTTAGGGGCGAGGGTAAAAGAGGACAGGACAGAGGGTTTAGGGGGCGAGGGTAAAAGAGGGCAGGACAGAGGGTTTAGGGGCGAGGGTAAAAGAGGACAGGACAGAGGGTTTAGGGGGCGAGGGTAAAAAAGAGGACAGGACAGAGGGTTTAGGGGGCGAGGGTAAAAGAGGACAGGACAGAGGGTTTAGGGGGCGAGGGTAAAAGAGGACAGGACAGAGGGTTTAGGGGGAGGGCAAAAGAGGACAGGACAGAGGGTTTAGGGGGTGAGGGTAAAAGAGGACAGGACAGAGGGTTTAGGGGGCGAGGGTAAAAAAGAGGACAGGACAGAGGGTTTAGGGGGCGAGGGTAAAAGAGGACAGGACAGAGGGTTTAGGGGGCGAGGGTAAAAGAGGACAGGACAGAGGGTTTAGGGGGAGGGCAAAAGAGGACAGGACAGAGGGTTTAGGGGGTGAGGGTAAAAGAGGACAGGACAGAGGGTTTAGGGGGCGAGGGTAAAAGAGGGCAGGACAGAGGGTTTAGGGGCGAGGGTAAAAGAGGGCAGGACAGAGGGTTTAGGGGGCGAGGGTAAAAGAGGACAGGACAGAGGGTTTAGGGGGCGAGGGTAAAAGAGGGCAGGACAGAGGGTTTAGGGGCGAGGGTAAAAGAGGACAGGACAGAGGGTTTAGGGGGCGAGGGTAAAAGAGGGCAGGACAGAGGGTTTAGGGGCGAGGGTAAAAGAGGACAGGACAGAGGGTTTAGGGGGCGAGGGTAAAAGAGGACAGGACAGAGGGTTTAGGGGGCGAGGGTAAAAGAGGGCAGGACAGAGGGTTTAGGGGCGAGGGTAAAAGAGGGCAGGACAGAGGGTTTAGGGGGCGAGGGTAAAAGAGGGCAGGACAGAGGGTTTAGGGGCGAGGGTAAAAGAGGGCAGGACAGAGGGTTTAGGGGGCGAGGGTAAAAGAGGGCAGGACAGAGGGTTTAGGGGCGAGGGTAAAAGAGGACAGGACAGAGGGTTTAGGGGGCGAGGGTAAAAGAGGACAGGACAGAGGGTTTAGGGGGTGAGGGTAAAAGAGGGCAGGACAGAGAGTTTAGGGGGCGAGGGTAAAAGAGGACAGGACAGAGGGTTTAGGGGGCGAGGGTGAAAGAGGGCAGGACAGAGGGTTTAGGGGTGAGGGTAAAAGAGGGTAGGACAGAGGGTTTAGGGGGCGAGGGTAAAAGAGGGTAGGACAGAGGGTTTAGGGGGCGAGGGTAAAAGAGGGTAGGACAGAGGGTTTAGGGGGCGAGGGTAAAAGAGGGCAGGACAGAGGGTTTAGGGGGCGAGGGTAAAAGAGGGCAGGACAGGGTTTAAGGGGTGAGGGTAAAAGAGGGTAGGACAGAGGGTTTAGGGGGCGAGGGTAAAAGAGGGCAGGACAGAGGGTTTAGGGGGCGAGGGTGAAAGAGGGCAGGACAGGGTTTAAGGGGCAAGGGTAAAAGAGGACAGGACAGAGGGTTTGGGGGCGACGGTAAAAGAGGACAGGACAGAGGGTTTAGGGGGCGAGGGTAAAAGAGGGCAGGACAGAGGGTTTAGGGGGAAGCCAAAAGAGGACAGGACAGAGGGTTTAGGGGGCGACGGTAAAAGAGGGTAGGACAGAGGGTTTAGGGGGAAGCCAAAAGAGGACAGGACAGAGGGTTTAGGGGGCGAGGGTAAAAGAGGGCAGGACAGAGGGTTTAGGGGGCGAGGGTAAAAGAGGGCAGGACAGAGGGTTTAGGGGGCGAGGGTAAAAGAGGACAGGACAGAGAGTTTAGGGGGCGAGGGTAAAAGAGGGCAGGACAGAGGGTTTAGGGGGCGAGGGTAAAAGAGGGCAGGACAGAGGGTTTAGGGGGAAGCCAAAAGAGGACAGGACAGAGGGTTTAGGGGGCGACGGTAAAAGAGGGTAGGACAGAGGGTTTAGGGGGAAGCCAAAAGAGGACAGGACAGAGGGTTTAGGGGGCGAGGGTAAAAGAGGGTAGGACAGAGGGTTTAGGGGGCGAGGGTAAAAGAGGACAGGACAGAGGGTTTAGGGGGCGAGGGTAAAAGAGGGCAGGACAGAGGGTTTAGGGGGCGAGGGTAAAAGAGGGCAGGACAGAGGGTTTAGGGGGTGAGGGTAAAAGAGGGCAGGACAGAGGGTTTAGGGGGCGAGGGTAAAAGAGGACAGGACAGAGGGTTTAGGGGGCGAGGGTAAAAGAGGGCAGGACAGAGGGTTTAGGGGCGAGGGTAAAAGAGGGCAGGACAGAGGGTTTAGGGGGCGAGGGTAAAAGAGGGCAGGACAGAGGGTTTAGGGGCGAGGGTAAAAGAGGGCAGGACAGAGGGTTTAGGGGGCGAGGGTAAAAGAGGGCAGGACAGAGGGTTTAGGGGCAAGGGTAAAAGAGGGCAGGACAGAGGGTTTAGGGGCGAGGGTGAAAGAGGGCAGGACAGAGGGTTTAGGGGCGAGGGTAAAAGAGGGCAGGACAGAGGGTTTAGGGGCGAGGGTAAAAGAGGGCAGGACAGAGGGTTTAGGGGCGAGGGTAAAAGAGGGCAGGACAGAGGGTTTAGGGGCGAGGGTAAAAGAGGACAGGACAGAGGGTTTAGGGGGCGAGGGTAAAAGAGGGCAGGACAGAGGGTTTAGGGGGCGAGGGTAAAAGAGGGCAGGACAGAGGGTTTAGGGGGCGAGGGTAAAAGAGGGCAGGACAGAGGGTTTAGGGGGCGAGGGTGAAAGAGGGCAGGACAGAGGGTTTAGGGGGCGAGGGTGAAAGAGGGCAGGAGAACCTAAAAATAGGGAAGAAAGTCATTTTAAAGTAGGATTAGGCAACCAAATATGTCAATTTTTATAAAGTTAGACAGATTTACACATCAACAAAGCTCATTATCAGCAAGATCAGTGTGAATGCAGAAAATGATTTTGATTAAGACATGCGACTGAAAGCATTCTCTCTTGAACCTGTATACAGACAGCAACAGCAATTCCATCGCAGCCGCCACAAGCCAAAAGCACAATGGCAGAAGGACGCCCTTGACTCAGTTTCCCCTCTTGGTTAGATGCAGCCTGGTAGCAGCCATTTTGTGGGCAACTCCCCATTATTCTCTTAAGGAGCTGGATAATTCTGGTTAGCAACAGAAGCCTAGAAGGGCAAGTACAGATCCATGAATGTACAGACCCTTGAACGCTTTGTGGCAGAGGATTTCTCCTGAGCAGTTAGGACCAATGAAACATCACATCAGTGAGGAGAATTTGGAATGGCCCCCCAGATTCTCACCAACTTCTACCGGTGCACCATCGAGAGTATCCTGTCCGGCTGCATCACTACCTGGTATGGCAACTGCACCGCCACAGACCGCAAGGCTCTACAGATGGTAGTGAAAGCTGCACAACACACTATAGGAATTAAACTACCTGCTGTGCAGGATATCTACCCCGAGAGGTGCCGGGGGAAGGCCCTGAGAATCATCAAAGACGCGAGCCACCCCAGCCACAACCTCTTCGCCCTGCTCCCGTCCGGTAAGAGATACCGAAGCATACGGTCTCGTACCAACAGGTTTCGAAACAGCTGCTACCCCCAGGCCATAAGACTCATGAACGATTAATTTATTATTTATTACTGTTGTTTTATTTATTATTACTGTCTTTCTATTAGTATTTTTATCATTAAGCCATATTTATTCCAATGTTGGGAGGACTCGTAAAAATCAACATTTCATTGTGCAGTACACACGTCTACTGCATATATGACAAATAAAATTGAATTGAATTGAATTGAATTGAGAACTGGCCAAGCACAAATAGTTTAAGATTAGATGGGTACTGAGCGGTTTTGCTAGTCTCGTGGGACAGGGAGAGGCTTTGCAGAATCTCTCGCCAGGAGACAGAACCCAGGAGGGAGCTTACTAATAGCCTGTGTTATGAATGATGAGACAAATGGACTTTTTCCATGCTTATTTTCTTACTGCGATTCCTCCACCATGATTGGGCTGAACAGGCAGTGAGTAATGCCCTCACTGATGGCCTTGCTGAGAGGAATTTAAGATTGCCACATCAAAGAAGTTCTCCACAGAATGTCTGCTGTCGGCTTGTCTGGAAATACCGCTTTTAAAAGCATCAAGCAGGATAGCAGAGAGAATCCTTCTGTGATTCTCAAGGTCAGCGATGTTGGCACTGGGGAATGGAAAACTCCATTTTAGGCATCCAAGTTTCATCAAGTAAACCCAAATCAGGGGCAGGCCTGTTCGATGCAGAGCAAAGATGCCCCCACTGTCCAAACTGTGTCCATGAGCCCCAAATTACAATGATCACCCTTTACTGAATTTTAGCTTTCCCCAAATAGCACGATGCCTTACACAGATGGTCAGTTAGTGCCAGCTTTGCCGAGAGCTGGGCCGAGACTGCTCAAATCCTTTCATGTCGGGCTCCTACAGCCAGTGGAAAGAAGGCTTCTAGTCGGATTTGGATTTGATCTCCAGTATGAAAGGTCAGCGTTGAACCCACTGTGGGACCCAGTCCCCCTTCTGGACATTTAGCACAACGTGACTATGCAGAGAAACACACTTTCCCTTCAGAAAGCCTTGATAATGTCATCAGATCATTATAAAAATATTGGATTCCACCACTGGCTTGGGTAACAATTGAAAAAAAAAACTCCCAAATCTCTGGAGTCATCACTCAAGTTCACAGTTTAACTATCTCAATCCTCCATTACTTTTACCGACACACACTCTCCATTGCCCAATCATGCAGTGAATATATAAATCACAGAACCAGTTTGAAAGTTCTGCATTGATTGGAATGGACCTCCTGTGTCCAATCACTAGATTGCCCGGTGTTGCGAACAGCGAAAGGTACAGGGCAGTCCAGGCAAAGAGCATCTCACAACTAGAAAGCAGCAAATCCAATTCCCAGGGTTTAATGTTGGTCTGACTCGCTGAGTTTGGAGAGACTGTTCAGTCTCCACTGGCAGAGCAGATGAAACAGTGCAATGTTGGGACAGTTACTGCAGTCCTCTAAATTAGTTCTGAATATCTCCAGCCCACCTTCGCTCAATGCTCGCTCTCTGAAATGAACTCCCTCTGCTGTGCATGATTCTCAACTCTCGTGTGCTCCCATTTCTGCTTTTTTGGGGATGATTAATATTCAGAAGGTTTCAATTCACAAAAAGTGTTCAATTACTAGAAGAATCAATCAGTTTGCAGCATAGAGAGTCGGTGCGCTGGGAGAAAATCCATGCCGTGCGTCACTTTGCTCAGAGGATCTTTGGCGGGAGGCTGGTGTTCAATTCTTCCCAGTGCTTCCCATCTATTGGGACTAGATTCACTGAGGAGGTAACACATTACAGCAGCTGAAGGCACAGGTCCCATACGGTGAATCTCCAGGAGGCAGCTTCTTCTGTTCCACTCAGGAAAAGTTATTGCAAAGACCAGGCAGATTTTAAGTTTAGTGTTAATAGTAGAATTTCTTCTACTCTTCTTCAATCGCTCCAATTCTTACCCTGCTTGTAGGGGGGTTATTAACTCCCTTACGGTACACGGTTCCACGGGGGTCGACTGCCCTCGCCCAAGTGGTCATTATTCACGTGCAAGCCTTGACGGTAAGTCTGACCAACTGTGAAAGGCATCACAGCCGAGCGCCAGAGCCAACTGATGGCCACACGCATGCACTTCTGCGAGCGTCGCTGTGTAGCCATCGGGTACAAGCAGCCTGGCCAATTACCCTTCCCCTAACCCCGGGTGCTGCGGATGACTGTAGCACCGTCACCGCTCCCACAGGTAGGGTCAGTTGGCTCAGCACGGATCAAGCTTGGGAACTGCGACTCAGAGATAGTGACCCCTGCGGCATCAACCGTTGTAGCAATAGAATTTCTGATCATTTCTGCTGAATCTTAACTGCTAAAAGGTGGGAGGTTTCAAGATGTTCATTCCCGGTTATATTTACACCATAATTATGGAAAACACAATTGTCTCAGTGGTTGGATGCTTAAGTTAATTAGCTAATTTAGTGAAATTGATTAGGAACCTACTTTAAGGGTGTCACATTCCTAACCGTGCTTGGCAAACAGCCCTTTGCTTATGAATAGTCAAGACAACAACATAAATCACATCAAAACATATCTTGTCCGCAAGATCATCAACCTGAAACGTTAACTCTGTTTCTCTCTCCACAGATGCTGCCTGGCCAGCTGAGTATTTTCAGCAATTTCTGTTTACATTTCAGATTTCCAGCATCTGCAGTATTTTGCCTTTGTAGTGGTGCTCCTTTAACATGTCTATGGTTAATAGTCAGTCTGAGTAAGGCAAGGTTTAAGTGGAGAGGGCACATTTTTCCATCTTCCTTCTCTGAAATCGTCCCTTCAGTTGCTGCACAAACATACCACCGGGGCGGCCTTGACCATCACCTTTCAGGTGTGAATTCTGCGCAAAATGATGTCGCCAATGACTGTTGTATCTTGCACAGGAGCTAGCCTCCACAAGACAATTAAAAAAATCCTGGTAATGGGCACCATGTAAACAGAGATACGCTCTACACAAGAGATTCACGTCCTCAGAGATAAGTCATACACAGACAATTACACCACTTTGGCCACAGGGCTAAGAAATTACAAGGCAGGGAATAAGAAAGTGAGAGTGTATTGACTGCAGAGCCATCATTAACTGAATAATGCGGCACTGATCTTACCTTTTGATGAGGGATAACTGGCATGGGAGAGTCTATGCGAAGATTTGCAGTGGGAACTGGACCTGGGCGTCTTGATCTGAAAGAACAAAATTATTTTTTTTAAATATTTCTTAAAACTATGAACAGTTGCTCCTGCTGTAGCTAGATGGGATTAGAACCAGCCTCCTGTTTAAAGGGTTTCTCCCAGACAATTGCCAGAATTACTCCAATTTTCTCTCTCTTCCAGTGAGGAAATACCTGGGATTGTCTCAGCACCTCCTGTGCTGGGCATAGCTGGAATCCATTATTATATACTAAAAACAATGGGTGGTCTCAATACGAACAGTACTGCACCTGTAGTGATTGAAACAGAGGCAGACCTAACGTTGTGTGACAGCCCACAGGCGAATGCAAGGGATGAATAATGTGAGGGCTTTGGACACCATCCCATACCTCAAGCGAGATGAAATTTGTCCCCAAACTGCTCCCCTCCCCAACAACCGAGCAGGAACTTGGCTCTCCTCATTGCCCCAAACCACAGCACTTCAACTCTCAACCCCTTCCCTCACTCATCAAGTTAGCAGCACATCAACCCATGACCCATGGAGCAGAATTGTGGCCACCCGCCCCCACCCCCCGGAACTAATTGTTTGTGGCCTATAATCTGCACCTCCACTGAGCAAGATCTTAGGCCTCAACCCTTTATCACTGAGCAAAATTTCAAACTTTTTCCTCCCCCTGCCCCACTGCATTTCCAGTTCCAACCTACTTAGATTGCCAATCCTTCCTACCCCCCCCCCCCCCCCCCCCCCGCCGGCCCTCACAGGCTACACCTACCCCATTTCAATTCCCTTTTTACAATAAGCACCCCACACCCAGACTACGTTTTACATCCACAGCAACCCCATCTCCAACTCTGCCACATTAACTCAATTATCCTCTACCCTCCAACCTGGCTTCATCTGAAAAATTCAAAATCGTCTCGACTAACCAAGGGATCAGCTAGTACATAGAAAATCTCAAGGCTGGAAGAGACCAAAAGGTTCATCAGTCCACCTTCCCATTCAACTAGCTGCTTATCCAATAATGTGTTTCTCTTCAAGATGCTACCTTCTACTTTGGAGATTTAAGCCACTTGCCTCACAACCTACCTTGGCGATCTAATCCCAAAAACTGATCAAGCTCGGTGATATTTCTTTATTTTCTGCCTGAAATCAACCTTTTCACACCCTACTTTTGTCTCCAATTGTGCTGTCCATGAGGGAATCAAGTCTGGGATGACAGCACAAGAGAAGGTAAGTGGAGGAGTAGTGATGGGTGGAAGGAGTAATCAAGAAAGGCGTTGAGTTAATTGTCAAATATAGCTTTAACCCATTCCCCTTGCTGCGGTCAAGTTGCCATATTGGCTGCTTTGGGTAATTCAGTGATGCCACACACACAGTAAGGAAGCCAAACTCAGTGAGCATAGGTCAGAGATAAGGTCACATCATTGCATTCCGATTCTCTGACCAGGAATTCTGTGGACGCGGCTCCATGCTGGGAGTGTAGGACCACAGATCTTTGGAACAGTGCTGGGCTAGAAGAGATTGACATTTCTTCCTTTTGGTTTGGAATATTCTAACAGCAAACAAAGATGGCTTATAATATGAAGCAAAATGGTTGCGGGTTTTACAAGAGAAGGAACTACCAGCTTAGTCTGTTGCATCCCACCACCAGTGCTGCTGGAAACATCTGCTGCTCACACTGTAGAGGTCTCCTCCCAGGTTCCAACTAGGGAGACGGCCTGATCAGATTGAAGCCCATTTGGGGTTTTTTACGCTAAATATTCTCTTCAAGTTCAGTATTATTGGCTACTCCAGTGAGTGGACCTCATGTTCCTTACAACAGAATGTGCCTTTATCTGCCCAATATCTAGGCAAATATAGCGAGACCCCGAGTTCAAACAGAGGACTCTTGTACTATACTCCAGCTTACTGAAATAAATCATATGCCAGCGTGCAATCAAACATACACTGCACCAAACAGAGGGCCAGGTTATAAACCAACAGATAAGTTCATTTAACATTAAACAGGTAAATGAACAGTATCCAATGTGAACAGAACATTGACAGAAATTACAGACTTCACAATCCTCCTTGAAATGTCACAACAAACACACACTTCTGTACTAAGCTTCAACATAGAATCCTTGAATTGCATAGAATTTACAGCACAGAAACAGGCCATTCAGCCCAATTGGTTTATGCTCCACACAAGCCTCCTCTCACTCTACTTCATCTATAAAAATTAATCAGCATATCCTTCTAGTCCTTTCTCCCTCATGTGCTTATCTAGCCTCCTCTTAAATGCATCTGTGCTATTCACCTCAATTAGTCCTTGTGGTAGCGAGTGCCACATTCTAACCACCGAGTAAAGAAACTGGTCGCACACTTCTTACACAGGAAAACTCCATCATGGAGCCTCTGACTAGCTCAGTAACTCTGTTGGCTTCACACTGACTGGCAAACCGAATGTAGAGTCAAACATAAACCCGCAATTGGAGGTGTTGACCCACAGAGTTGTCCATCAGAGACTATAAAGAATCATTAGACCTGCTCCTCTCAGACCTGACCCACATCTTAATCCAAGACGCAACTGTCAAGTCAACCCCACTGCTCTAAAAAAAGACATCAATCCCATAGCATGTTGCACTTGAATGGGATGACTTGGTTCATTAATCTGTGTTAAATACTGGGCATGATCGGTTAGATAGCCACCTTCCAAGTACAATGGCAGCAACCAAAATCAAATCAGATAGACTATGGCCTTACTGAAATGTGCACGACTCTGCCTGTGCACCAAGGTGTGAACATTTCCCAGACCGTAATACATATCCATGCAAGCTGCAGAAACAGCTAGCAGTAACTAGACAGTGTAGCTAGTTTCGGAGAGATTCACTGTAGCAGCTCCACGCCACAGTCTGCCTGTTGAGAGCATCCCTCATCTGTGGCCGTGCCTCTCCACTCCCCGCACACAGTTTGAGACTTGTGGTGTGAACAGCAAGAGGATGAACCTACTGCTCACTACTCCACTGGGCACGTCAGTGCTTTTCTATGGAGAAGAGGTACAGCAGGCCATAGAGCTGATGAGAGGAAGTAGATATAGTGAGGGGGAGACATTAAGAAAGGGTCAGGCAATCATCTCAGGACACTAGAACATCCTCATGACACTCATCAGTATCAATGAGAAATGGCAATGGTACTATCCTGGTCAATCCAACAGATCTATCACCTATTTTCATCAATCTTATTTAGCATATTGGCATGAGGAAAAATAAATTACATTTTAATATTCATTCTTGGTAGGTAGGCATTGCTGGCAAGGCTGGCATTTATGGCCCATCCAAGACAGTGGTGGTGGGCCTTCTTCTTGAACCGGTTCAGAGGGCAGTAAGGAGCCAATCACATGTGTGGGGGACTGGAGTCACAAACAAGCCAGACCGAGTAAGGGCGGCAGGTTTCCTTTCATAAAGGACATTTAAATCAGCGCACCCGAATATTGTGTATGAATACCCTTCTCTTGTGCTATTCTTAATTCAAATCACCTTTAAACTGCTTTGCTTATACCTCACGCCACGATCCCACCCCATCGGTTTTTGCACATGGTAAAGGGCGGCAACCTGCCCCTCAGTCCTGAAGGTTATGAGGGACCCGATCCCTTTAGTCTGAAGGGCGGAACAGGAGGCAAAGGGAATGCTGCAAAAATATCAGATGACACTTACTCCACCATTCACCCCAGAGAGTGGAGATTAGGAGCTTCGTTCAACCCCTTCACCCCAAGCATGGACACTAAGGAAAATCAAGTGATCTGGGGATAGGGTGGGAAAGTGGATTGATGTAGAAGATCAGCCATGATCTTATTGGCTCGAGGGGCCGTATGGCCTACTCCTGCTCCTATTTCTTATGTCCTCATGTTCATTGCACAAGACCGCACCCTGCGATAACCACATGTCACCAAGATCAAAGCGCCCAGACGATGCAGCGTAGTCACGGCACTTTGAGACCTGCACTCAAGGTCTAGTGTTCTGGAAGGAGAGGATGGACATCTGGACCACAGGATACACTGTCTCAAGCCCAGTCAACTAGAGATGAAAGATAATTGATTGGGGGGGGGGGGGGGGGGGGAGGGAGGGAGGAGGCGGGGAGCAGAGGAAAGTAGGGTAAAAAATTTTTACTTTTTTATTTATTTATTTATTTATTTTAAACCGGAGCCAACCAAATTCCCAGCTAAGAACAAACACAAGATTTGAGAACATTGTTCAGATATTTTGACATTCATCCCTTTTCCAAAAACTTATTTTCCCTCAGGATTTAGAATATTTCAATATTCCTGGACTTGCCTCAGTTTATTATAACTGGCAACGTTCAATGGCCATGACGGAGATAGTGGATAAAACCCAGCAAATCCTACAGTGCACAGCGAGTGAACGGGATCAATTAATTCCACTCTGGTAGCCAATGGCTTGAAACATGCTGCTGCCAGAATTCCACAAGGATCTTGCAGTTCAATTCCCAACATGTCCTTATAAGGGAAGAAAGAGAGAAAGGAAGGAAGGAGCGAGAAAGAAAAAAAGAGAGGGAAGGAAAAAGGTAAAGAGAAAGCAAATACAGACTCCATAGGGTTCATCTCTCACGTTAAGCTCATTTTATCACAGATGCATAGCGGGAACCTCAAGGATTTAGAGCTTTTACTGCTTTGGATAGAAATCTCATACTGTCCTGTCAGCTTAGCTCGGTTGGTAGCAGCCTTGCCTTGGTGTCAGAAGTTGTGGGTTCAAGACCAAAACTAAAGCTTGAGCACATGATCTGGGCCGACAGTGCTGTATTATTGGAGGGTCTGTCATTTTGGTCTTTGCTGGTCATCTGCTTTCCACCTGTCCTGAACCGGATGTGTCCTCAGGTCAGTCATCGATTGGACAAAGCCCAAGCAGATAGGATTGTGGAAACTCCTGCCCTGGGAAGGTGGAGGTTAGCAGAGCAGGTGGGTCGTTCTCATGGGACATCAACTCCACTTTTCCACCCTATCCCCATATCACTTGATTTTCCTTAGTGTCCATGCTCGGGGTGAAGGAGTTGAACGAAGCTCCTAATCTCCACTCCCTGGGGTGAATGGTGGAGTAAATGCCATCTGATAATATTTTTGCAGCATTGCCTTTGCCTCCTGTTCCGCCCTTCAGACCAAAGGGATCGGGTCCCTCATGTGGTCAGTCAGTGACGGAAGCTCAGACATAGAGGGAAGGCCGTCCCTCCAATGGGACACAAAGGACACGAAGTGCACCAAAGAAACCCCAGAGGTGTAGTGGGCAAGGGTTGGTGTAATGTATGTACCTTTAAGGGGGAGAACTACTTTTTACAGCTCCTGTATCCTGTAGTACCGGCAGTGACCACACCTGTATATAAACCCTGAGTAGTGCTCTGTATAGTCAGTTGCAGTTTGAACCCTCATTCAGTAAACACCTGTTGATCATTCCCTGCAGTCTTTTGTCTGATTATTGAAGGACACAACATTAAGATACCCGGATCTAACATTGGCGACGAGAAAGATTCGAACCTATCTGCAACTCTGCATCACCTCCCAGGGATTCGCTCCTGGACAACAGTGGAAGGAGGTCGAGTCCAGAAGCACGGGCATCGCAGGGGAGGCTGTCGAGAGCCAGGCTTGGCTTTCCAGTCACTGTGGTCCAGCGAAACGGGCTGGCAACAGGTACTGCACAGACCCTTCCCGGACAGCGGCGGCTAGAGCCGACTGAGCGGCACAAAAAAAGGCCGAGCAGCGTCGACGGGGGAGAAAGGCGAGAGACAGCAGAGCGCAGCCGGGGTTCAAGGGCCGAGCAGCGTCAACGGGAGAGACAGGCGCGCAGGAAAACGAGAGGCGCTGCCATTGCCACGAGGACCGCAGAGAGCGGCATTGGCAGCAGCGCACGAAACCCACAGGGCGTCGCCATTTGCCACGAGGACCGCCGTTGGCAGCAGCGCGGGAGACGCCATTTTAAACCGCAGCGGGGAAGAAAGGAAAGCGCGGGAGACGCCATTTTAAGCCAGTCTAACCACACCCAAAAATGCCGGAGAGTGGCAGTATCACAGCGTTCGACAATGAAGTCGAAGATTGCGTTCGACATATGTCGTCCATAGAAGTATACTGCAAGGCGAATGAAGTGCCAGATGACAGGAAAGCGCTGGTATTGTTGAATTCAATGGGTGCAAAAACGTATGCCTTACTACGAAACCTAGTAACCCCAGAGAAGCCAGTAGAAAAGGATTTTGAAAACATAGTGTCAATCCTACAGGACCACTTAAACCCCACACCGCTGCTGATAGCAGAAAGATTTAAGTTTCACAAAAGGAACCACCATAAAGATGAAAGTAATGCTGAGTATTTAACGGAACTGCGCAAGCTATCGAAACACTGCCAGTTTGGAACGGGACTAGCAGATACTTTAAGGGACAAGTTTGTGTGTGGGCTTCAAAGTGAAGGAACCCAGAAACGGCTTCTATCAGAAAAGGATCTTACGCTGGACAAGGCTTTCAGCATTGCATTATCACACGAAGCAGCCACACGGGGCGCTGCAGAGATACAACGGAGACCGCAAGAATATGGCACAAATGAAATGTCATACGGACCAGTGAAGTGCTATCGCTGCGGCAGAACAACACACGACCATAATGATTGCTGGTTCAAGGACAAAGGTGTACAGACAGTGTGGAAAAGTAGGACACATAGCAAGAGTCTGCAGGTCGGGAAAGAAAACTAGCAGCAAGAAATCTCCACAGGAGAAGTACAAGAAGGTACATAAGGTGACGGAGAGTAGTTCAGACGAACAGAAGAGTGATACAGACTCCGGAAGCAAGGAGCTGGGTTGTCTGAAACTACATAATGTGATCAAAATGGAGGATCACCAAACTATCTGGGTCACGCTCAAGATAGCAGGAGTCCAAGTGAAAATGGAATTGGACACAGGATCAGCCCTAACAGTCATAAACCGAAGGGACTACAAGCGGCTATTCTCACATATACCCGTGAGAAATACAAAGATTGTCTTGAAGACGTACACGGGGCAAAAAGTCTACCCCAAAGGAAAAATAAGGGTGAACGTTATATATAACGGCAAGGAAACGCCAAAAATGGACCTATATATATTGCCAGATGGAGGACCACCACTACTAGGACGTGAATGGATCCGGAAGATACAGCTAGATTGGCATTCCATACAAGCACTGACTGTAGATGCCAAAAAGGATGACAACGTCACACCTGGACGACTGTCAAAAATGCTAACTGACGCACAAGAAGTGTTCCAGCAGGGACTCGGAACACTAAAAGGCATAACAACGATGATCAAAATAGAGGAAAATGCAAGCCCAAAGTTTTTTTTTTTTTTTTTTTTAAGGCCAGACCAGCACCTTATGCGATCTGCCCAGCCGTCGAAGCAGAGCTGGAAGGTTTGGAACGTTCAGGAGTACTGTCCAAAGTGGACTGGAGCGAGTGGGCTACACCCATCGTTCCTGTAATGAACAGGTCGTTGAGTAATACGCCTGGGGAACCAAAGAAGGTTCGCATCTGTGGGGACTTTAAGGTGACAGTGAACCCAGTCCTTCACACTGTACAATATCCGCTTCCGCGGATTGAAGATATTTTCGCCTCGCTATCTGGAGGGAAACGCTTCACTAAGATTGATCTGGCCCAGGCATACCTGCAAGTGGAGGTAGAAGAAGCCTCGAAACAGTACCTCACGATCAACACTCATAAAGGTCTCTACCAATACAACCGGCTGGTGTTCGGGGTAGCATCAGCTCCGGCTATTTGGCAAAGGGCAATGGAACAAGTCCTGCAAGGGATTCCAGGGACCCAGTGTTATTTGGACGACATCCTGGTCACGGGCGAAAATGACAGTGATCACTTCACCAACCTGGAGCAGGTGCTCACTAGATTGAAGGAATATGGGCTCCGAGCTAATCGCCACAAATGCGAGTTTTTCCAGAAGCAGATCTCGTATTGTGGCCACGTTATTGATGAAGAGGGGTTACATAAGTCCCCTGAAAAGATTGAGGCAGTAGTCAAGGCTCCAGCACCGGAAAATGTGTCACAACTGAGGTCGTTCCTCAGGCTGGTGAACTACTACCATAAGTTCTTGCCGAATTTGTCTACCGTACTACACCCACTGAACACCATACTGCAAACGGGGGTACCATGGAAGTGGAGTGACGAATGTAAACGAGCTTTCCAGAAGAGCAAAGCATTGATCACATCAAAAGAGGTGTTGGCTCATTTCAACCCAGCACTACCAATTCGGTTGGCGTGTGATGCATCACCCTATGGCATTGGAGCGGTGCTGTCGCACAAATTCCCGGACGGCTCGGAGAGGCCAGTAGCCTTTGCGTCTCGGTCACTAACCTCAGCCGAGCGTAACTACGCCCAGATTGACAGGGAGGCCCTCAGCCTAGTGTGGGGAGTGAAAAAGTTCAATCACTATCTGCACGGGCAGAAGTTCACCTTGCTGACTGACCACCAACCACTTGTCTCCATCTTTAATCCAAAGAAGGGCGTTCCGGTGATGACTGCGCAACGGCTACAAAGATGGTCCCTTTTTCTAGGGGCGAACCAATATGATATCGAGTATAAGGGCACGAAACAGCATGGAAACGCTGATGGGCTATCACGCCTGCCACTGCCTACTGCGGAGGAAGCACCAGCAGTGGATCCTGTCGAAATATTTCATTCGACTATAATTGAATGCTCACCAGTAACTAACGCTGGTATAGAGGAGACCCGAAATGACCCGACACTGTCTCGGGTATATGATTTGACGGTGAAGGGATGGCCAGCACATGGCGACTCACTGTTGCCAGCATTCTCATCCAGAAGAGAACAGCTGTCAGTATGCCAGGGGACCTTGATGTGTGGATCCTGAGTGGTAATTCCACCCAAGTTAAGGGAGAGAGTGCTCAATGAGCTTCACGAAGGTCATCTGGGAGGGGTGAAAATGAAAAGCCTTGCTAGGGCTTATGTGTGGTGGCCGGGGATCGATCAGCAAATCGAGGACCTGACAAAGAGCTGCTCAGGATGCCAGAAGGTCCAAAATGCACCACCACATGCCCCTCTACACCCATGGGAGTGGCCCTCATCTCCATGGCAACGGGTGCATATTGATTTTGCTGGTCCATTCATGGACTCAATGTTTTAATAGCAGTGGATGCGCACTCGAAATGGCCTGAGGTGATCAAAATGTCCTCCACCACCATGGAGAAAACTATTGCAGTCCTACGGACCATTTTTGCCAGGAACGGCTTGCCAGAGCAGATTTGCTCTGATAACGAACCACAGTTTGTGTCCGAAGAGTTTCGAAGATTTATGAAAAGGAATGGGGTAAGGCATTACACATCCGCTCCGTATCATCCAGCCACAAATGGATTGGCTGAGAGGTTCGTACAAACCTTTAAAAAAGCAGTAAAGGCCATGTGCGATGACGACATTCCACTGCAGCATAAGGTGGACAATTTCCTGTTAGCCTACAGAAATGCGACACATGCAGTCACCAACCAGGCCCCGGCCATGATGTTCTTTAACTGAAGGTTGAGATCTCGTCTGGATTTGCTCAGACCAAACGTACGAAGAGATGTTGAGAATAAGCAATTCCAGCACATCAATGAGAAGCCGACAAGGAGCTTCAATGTAGGGCAACCAGTCTTGGCCCGCGACTACCGAACAGAGAAATGGCAACCAGGAACGATATGCACATGGCAGGGGCCACTAATGTACACAGTGGATGTTGGGGAGAACATTGAGAGACGCCATGCTGACCAGATCCTAGAGTCACAGGAACGAGTCAACCCCATGTCTCGGCCATACGTACCTCGTGAGGAACCCGACGTACAGGTCGCATCTACCTCAGAAACAATAGCATTGGAAGCTGATGAATCAACTGACGACAGGGTGTTAGAATCGCCTCCGCACCAAGAGCGAGACACTCGGGAAAGGCGCTATCCAGAAAGAATCAGGAAGCCTCCCCAAAGACTGAATTTATAAATAGACTATTTCCAGTTAATGTTGCATGTTAAAAGTGTTAATTGTAATTAGTTTGATATTTAATTGTTAAATGAGTGTTATGGTACTGTTAATCTAAAAGGGGAGGAATTGTAATGTATGTACCTTTAAGGGGGAGAACTACTTTTTACAGCTCCTGTGTCCTGTAGTACCGGCAGTGACCACACCTGTATATAAACCCTGAGTAGTGATCTGTACAGTCAGTTGCAGTTTGAACCCTCATTCAGTAAACACCTGTTGATCGTTCCCTGCAGTCTTTTGTCTGATTATTGAAGGACACAACATTAAGATACACGGATCTAACAGTTGGCACCAATGTTCTGGAGCTCGGGGTATTTTGAATGGACGGTGCAGCCCCTTAAAGGGGCTGCACACCCAAAAAAAGGGTTGGAACAAAATGAAATTCAGTTAATGAACGTTGCTTTCACTGGACAAACCCAGGCAGCCGTAGATTCCAAAGGATGACAGCAAACTACAAGAGTGAGTCTCTCAGGTGCCAATGGGCAATGTTAGACAGTTTGCCCACTGCCGACGTGTGGGCAAAAGGTCAGTTTCCCAGATTAATTATTGTTACGTGTGGAAAAATAAATTCAAATAATTCTGTAATAAGGAAATTAAAATGTCCATGTCTGTGCAATGAAGATTTGACTGAATACACAATCTGCTACTTTATCCTGTCTATCTGCCCAGACACTTGCATTCTATTTACTCTAAATAAAAATCATTTAAAATATTTTATTGCCCCCCCCACCAATACATGGAGATTCCCTCTTTTCAGCTGCTTTTCCTGCCTCTGCGCCAAAGGTGGGGCAATATGCTCAGAGGTCTTAATTATAGTCATACGGCACAGGAGGCGGCCATTCGGCCCATCGAGTCCATGCCGGCTCTCTGTAGAGCAATCCAGTCAGTCCCATTCCCCCGCTCTATCCCCGTAGCCCTGCAAGTTTATTTCCCTCAAGTGCCTATCCAGTCTCCCCTTGAAAACAGTGAGTGTCTCCACTTCCGTCGGCAGCGAGTTCCAGGTCCTCACCACTCGCTGTGTAAAAAAGTTTTCCCTCATGTCCCCCCTGTATCTCTTGCCCAAAACCTTAAATCTGTGTCCCCTAGTCCTTGTACCATCAACTAGTGGGAACAGCCTTTCCCCGTCTAGCCTATTCAAACCCGTCATAATCTTGTACACCTCTATCAAATCACCCCTCAACCTCCTTTGTTCTAATGAAAACAAATCCAGCTTCTCCAACCTGTCCTTGTAGCTAAGATCCCCCATCCCCAGAACCATTCTGGTAAATCTCCTCTGCACCCTCTCAAGGGCCTTCACATCCTTCCGAAAGTGTGGTGACCAGAACTGGCTGAGCACTTCAAACTGACCACCCCCATCCTGGGGGTAGCGCCTGCTCCTCCCTGTACTGACAGCCAAACTAACTCAGCATGTGAAGGAAATGGAGGAGGGAGCTGGCTCTGGCTCTGGCTCTGGCTCACCGGGCACAGATCATTCAGGCTCCAGTGCACGACATCATTGAGTCACTTGGAGAAACTCGTGCCAGAAGACGAAACTGACGATAGGTCACCAACCTGAAACGTTAACTCTGTTTCTCTCTCCATAGACGCGGCCAGGCCTGCTGAGTATTTCCAGCATGTTCTGCTTTTATTTCAGATTTCCAGCATCCGCAGTATTTTGCCTAGGTACTTTTTGAAGTGTAGTCACTGTTGTAATGTAGGAAATATGGCAGCCAATTTGCGCACAGCAAGCTCCCATAAACAGCATTGTGATAATGACCAGATAATCTGTTTTTGGCTTTAGTTGAGGGATAAATATTGGTCAGGACACTGGTCAGAACTCCCCTCCTCTTCTTCAGATTCTGCCCACCTGAGAGGGCAGCTGGGGCCTCAGCTTAACGTCTCACCCGAAAGACAGCACACCGCTGACAGTGCACCCCGCCCTCAGCACTGCATTGAGCGTGTCAGCCTAGATTATGTGCTCAAGTCCCTGGAGTGAATCCACAACCAATGGCCCACTAAGCTGCGAGGTCGTGGTCTGGAGGTCCTGCGCAGGCCGCTCACCGACTTTACATTGGAAATAACCGCACATGCCCGAAAAATTGAATGGGCCACGCAGCCAGTTAAAGGGCCCATGCACCAAAAAAAAAATTACAGGCAACATTGTCCACAACCTTCTGAATTCAGAGGCGAGATTGCTACCTTTGAGCCACAGCAGTTCTACTCCTGACAGTAGGCCTATTGCTGTCACCCGAAAAGTTCTAAAGATTCTTTATATTTTTCTTCCCAAAAAGGGCATAGAATATGAAGAAAGAATTGTGAACTTTAAGAAAAAACCTTTGGGGAGCAAGAATGGCAAGAAAACTTGGCCCCGTTTGCCACATCACCCACCAAGTGATGCTTCAAATCTGATTTAAAAGCATAGAGTAGAGTATATTTCAAAAAAGTTTGACAAGTGTTTTTGACGGAGCTGGTTCCTCTTTAATGGTGTTCATCCCGACCCATGGCAGCACCATCAGTTACCGAGGGTGCAGGCTGTAGCCCAGTCATGGGCAGCTTCATCAGCAGGAAGACAGGACCAGGAGGAGGCCATTCAGCCCATCAAACCTGTTCTGCCATTCAATTAGATTTTGGCTGATCTGTATCTTAACTCCATCTATCCATCTTGTGTCCGTAACCCTTAATATCCTTGCCTAACAAAAATCTATTAATCTCAGTTTTGAATTTTTCAAACTGGTCTAGCCTCAGCTTTCTGGGGGAAGAGAGTTGCAGATTTCCACTACCATTTGTGTGAGGAAGTGCTTCCTGACATCACCCCTGAACGGCCTGGCTCTAATTTTAAGGTTATGTCCCCTTGTTCTGGACTCCCCCCCCCACCAGAAGAAATAGTTTCTCTCTATCTACAGGAAACTTTGGTTTATCCGGAGGTTAACTGTCCGGAATGCTCGAGCCACTGGCAAAAATCAGGAGCCGTTTCGTTAGGTTTTTTTCCTTTTTTCTTTTCGTTGCTTTTTTTTTTCCCACCAGTCAGGCTCTGCAAGGTCTCGCTGAAGCTGTTGCTAAGCTACAGAGAAGCTTGCAAGGTACAGCCGACTGTTTAGAAGCACAGGGTTTGTTGCCAGATACAGAGCTCAAAATCTCCGTATGTTTCAACATTAGCGCTGGTTTGTCCGGCAGTTTTGATGGGACAGCAACAGCTCGGTCCCGTCGGTGCCGGATAGCACAAAGTTTCCTGTACCCTATCAAAGCCTTTAATCATCTTAAACACCTCGATTAGATCATGCCTTAATCTTCTATACTCAAGGGAATACAAGCCTAGTCAATGCAACCTACAACCTTGGGTAGTAAAACGTCCCAAGGCGCTTCACAGGAGCGTTATCAAACAAAATTTGACACTGAGCCACATAAGGAGATATTGGGGCATGTGACCAAAAGCTTGGTCAAAGAGGTCGGTTTTGAGGAGCATCTTAAAAGGAGGAAAGAGAGGTAGAGAGGCAGAGAGGTTTAGGGAGAGAATTCCAGAGCTCAGGGCCCAGGCAGCTGAAGAAAGGACACATTTCTTACCACAGGTTCTTTCTCCTCTCTTTAGATTGTCCCCTGTACTTTGCACCAATCAATGGCTCTTTTCTGCTCCCAGGATAAACCACTTTTAAGATGTTCACGAGTAAGGCGGGCGAGAAGGACCCACGATGAATGCATTGCCCTATTTTCTATGCCTATATTTGGGGAAAACAGGCTTGCCTCTGCTTCCCCCTACTCCTGCTGCCAGAGTGTAATCAATTATAAATATGTTTCCTTTACTTCATTAAGTGCTTCATATCAGTTGAGTATGTAATTTGGAGATATTCCCTGAGCAAATCAGAGTCTGACTAGGTTACAATTACCAGCTTGAGGCAGACTGCTCTGGTCAGGGAGATGACAAGATGGATTTCAGTTAGCAGAGGCTGAGCTGCTGTGTACAATGTTGCTCTCAAACCTGAATAAAGATTCCTTTTCATTCAAATCTTTGTTTACAAGTAAACCATTACAACTTCAAATAAAAATTATTAACTCAGTGACAGCACTCTCAGCTGTGAGTCAGAAGGTCGTGGGTTCAAGTCCCACTCCAGATACTTGAGCGCATAAAGATAGGCTGACACTCCAGTGCAGTGCTGAGGGAGCACCGCACTGTCAGAGGGGCCGTCTCTCAGATGGATGTAAAAGAGCAGGGGAGTTCTCATGGTGTCCTGACCAATATTTATACCTCAATCAACATCAATAAAACAGATCATCTGGCCATTATCTCACTGCTGTTTGTGGGAGCTTGCTGTGCGCAAATTGGCTGCTGCGTTTCCTACATTACAACAGTGACTACACCTCAAAAATACTTCATTGGCTGTGAAATGCTTTGGGACATCCTGAGGATATGAAAGGCGCTATATAAATGCAAGTCCTTTCTTTCTAACTTCACTCGGTGTCCGACCTGTACCAAAGTGATCACTGTGGCTATTGCTTCACAGGGACAAAAAAAAATTCAGGAAGGGACAATTACTGGCATGGAAAGAAAATAACGTGCCTGGAAAATGAAAGATATGGATATCCTGATCGACAATTGAAGCTCTCTCAACAGTACTCGGTAGCAGTGTGTTAAGAAAATCAGATGTTGGGATGTATTAAATGGTCAATATTGAGCCCAAATAGTGAGGTAATCCCATCAACTTATAAATCATTGCTGCAACCACACTGAGAATACTGTGCACAGCTCTGCTCGCCATAGTACAAAAAGGATATTGCAGCTATTGACAGGATACAGAAGAGAGCAACCACAATGATTGAGGGGATGGCGGGATTGGATTATGAGGAGCGATTATGCAAATTGGGCATGTTCTCACGGGAAAAGAGAAGGTTGAGAAGTGATACGATTGCTGCTTTTAGGGACTAAATAATGTAGACCATGACAAGCGGTTTCACCTTGGCCAGACCAGTAGAACCAGAGGACACGGCCCGTGCTCGAAGAGGGGACAATTCAAAACTATGCTGCTATTTGATTAGTCAACACCACCATTATCGTTGTACCATGTGATTACCGGGATGGGAGAAGGCGAACTGGATGGACCGCAGTCTTTTTTCGACTGGCAATTCCTACGTTCCTATAAACAGCAGCAGAGAAAGCAACACAAAGAGAAAAGTGAAGGACAAGAGTGAATTTAAAAAAGCCTCACATCGGAGTAAAATGGAAAAGTTGCAGCCCTGCTAACCTGCAGGTAACAGGAGATCTCTCCGAATATTGGAAATGGTTAAAACAAATATTTTAAATTGTTGTTTATAGGGGCTACTGGAACAGACGACAAAGAGGATAGGATCCATTTTCCTCTCTGTTATTCAGGAAGATGCATTAATAATTTCAGCTCTGAGCAACGAGACTCTGGCACTAAGTATGACAAAATAGAGACTCTGGCCCAGAACTTCGGGTCTCCACGGGTGAGTACGCACGGGGTACTCACCCGAAAGCCCAATGGTAGTGCCGGTTTCCTGCATGCGCGGGAAACCGGCGCTTCCGTTCCCCTGAATGAAGGGGTTCAGAGTTCGAATGCGTGCGCGGGAGATTCTGCGCGTGCGCATCGAACTTTGTTGTTTTTTTTTTTTTTTGCAGGTTTTCCCGGGAGGGTAAGTCTCCAGAAGTTAGATATGTAAAAAGCAGGCGTAAGGCCTGCTTTTAACAAGGTAAGTGGTGAATTAATTAAAATTAAAAAAAAATTTCCACAGGTTTATTATTTTTAAATACTTTAAAGAAGGGTAAGTTTATTTTTAGGCCCGTTAGAAAATAAAATTATTTTTTTCAAAAATTTAAATTATTGTTTAAAATAGTTATTTCATGTAATTTATAGTTTCTTTTTAAAAAGTGATGTTATTTTTGAATTTATTTGAAGATTTAGTGATGTTTTGGGGCCCGTAGTATTTATAAGTTTTGAAAGCTCTTCCTGTCAAACTTATGAATGAAGCATTCCCTGCTACCATTGGCTCTCCATGGCCCACGTGATCCCAGGGGACGCTTCGAACTAACTGCGTCCCTGGGATACGCAAGCACTGCGCGCCGGCAGTTGGAGGAGGCGGCCCAGGATCGCAATTCCACGGGGGCCCATAGCTCAACGGCCGGCGCGCTAGGTAAGTGCAGGTCGGGGGTTTGCACCCACGGGAAGCCCCCGACCCGAATTTCTGGGCCTTTGTGTCTGTATTTGGGATGATTCTATAATGTAGAGATTGGATGGAATGAGTCACCCTTCACTAAGTTTTGGTGAGAAAGAGTCCTTTTCTTCAGGACCAATTAAGATAAAGACACTTCAATGGTTGCTGAATGCAGACAAAACATGAAGTAATTTCCAAACACCGTCAACTGTCAAAACAAGCAGACTTTATCGCTCAGGAAACTAGCCGTTAAAAGCCATTAACGTCGTATCTTCCAGGGTGTGAAGATAAAATGGCTTTACATAAAAAAGCTCCACGAGATAGATCTCAATTCTGGCCGATAGCGTTTGTTTCTGGCAAAGCATCCAGGCTCCATGAGGACACTCGTGACTCCAAAGATTATGGATGCACCATTTAATTTGTTCCATGGGAGCTGTAAAAGATTCCACTTTCTGAAAAGGGTATTTAACCCCTGGTGGTTGGTTACTAATTTTCCCCCCTTTACATATTTGTTCCAAGGACACTGGCAACACTGGCAAGGCAGTTTATTTCAGGTAAGACTTAAAAATTCCCATGCCGCTATTTAAAGAAGAGCAGAGAGTTTTACCGGTGTCTGTGGCTCAGAGTAGCACTCTCGCCTCAGTTAGAAGGTTATGGGCTCAAGTCCCACTCCAGGGACTTGAGCACCCAATCCAGGCCGACATTCCCTGTGAAGTACTAAAGGAGCGCTGCACTGTCGGAGGTGCCGTCTTTCAGATGAGATGTGCCCTCAGGTGGACGTAAAAGATCCCACGGTACTATTTCAATGAAGAGCAGGGGAGGTCTCCCCGGTGTCCTGGCCAATATTTATCCCTCAACCAACATCACTAAAACAGATCATCTGGTCATTATTGTTAGATCCGTGTATTTTTGATGTTGTGTGTCCTTCAATAACTAGACACGAGACTGCAGGAACAATCAACAGGTATTTACTGGATGAGGGTTACTCTAAAACTAACATACAGATCCCTACTCAGGGTTTATATACAGGTGTGGTCACTGCCGGTACTACAGTATACAGGAGCTGTAAAAAGTAGTTCTCCCCTTAAAGGTACATACACTACAATTCCTCCCCTTTTAGATTGACAGTACCATAACATTCATTTAACAATTAACACTTTTAACATGCACATTAACTGAAAATAGTCCATTTATAAATTCAGTCTTTGGGGCGGCTTCCTGATCCTTTCTGGGTAGCACCTTTCCTGAGTGTCTTGCTCTTGGTGCGGAGGCCCCCTGTCGTCAGTTGGTTCATCAGCTTCCGATGCTACTGTTTCTGGGGTAGATGCTACCTGTATGTCGGGTTCATCACCAGGTGCGCGAGACATGGGGTTGACTCGTTCCTGTGACTCTAGGATCTGGTCGACATGGCGTCTCACAATGTTCTCCCCAACATCCACTGTGTACATTAGTGGCCCCTGCCGTGTGCATATCGTTCCTGGTTGCCATTTCTCTGTTCGGTAGTCGCAGGCCAAGACTGGTTGCCCTACATTGAAGCTCCTTGTCAGCTTCTCATTGATGTGCTGGAATTGCTTATTCTCAACATCTCTTCATACATTTGGTCTGAGCAAATCCAGACGAGATCTTAACCTTCGGTTAAAGAACATCATGGCCGGGGTCTGGTTGGTGACTGCATGTGTCGCATTTCTGTAGGCTAACAGGAAATTGTCCACCTTATGCTGCAGTGGAATGTTGTCATCGCACATGGCCCTTACTGCTTTCTTAAAGGTTTGTACGAACCTCTCAACCAATCCATTTGTGGCGGGGCGGATGTGTAATGCCTTACTCCATTCCTTTTCATGAATCTTCGAAACTCTTCGGACACAAACTGTGGTCCGTTATCAGAGCAAATCTGCTCTGGCAAGCCGTTCCTGGCAAATATGGTCCGTAGGACTGCAATAGTTTTCTCCGTGGTGGTGGATGACATTTTGATCACCTCAGGCCATTTCGAGTGCGCATCCACGGCTATTAAAAACATTGAGTCCATGAATGGACCAGCAAAATCAATATGCACCCGTTGCCATTGAGATGAGGGCCACTCCCATGGGTGCAGAGGGGCATGTGGTGGTGCATTTTGGACCTTCTGGCATCCTGAGCAGCTCCTTGTCAAGTCCTCGATTTGCTGATCGATCCCCGGCCACCACACATGCCCTAGCAAGGCTTTTCATTTTCACCCCTCCCAGCTGGCCTTCGTGAAGCTCATTGAGCACTCTCTCCCTTAACTTGGGTGGAATTACCACTCGGGATCCACACATCAAGGTCCCCTGGCATACTGACAGCTGTTCTCTTCTGGATGAGAATGCTGGCAACAGTGAGTCGCCATGTGTTGGCCATCCCTTCACCGTCAAGTCATATACTCGAGACAGTGTCGGGTCATTTCGGGTCTCCTTCTCTATATCAGCGTTAGTTACTGGCAAGCATTTAATTATGGTCGAATGAAATATTTCGACAGGGTCCACTGCTGGTGCTTCCTCCGTAGTAGGCAGTGGCAGGCGCGATAGCCCATCAGCGTTTCCATGCTGTTTCGTGCCCTTATACTTGATTTCATATTGGTTCGCCCCTAGAAAAAGCGACCATCTTTGTAGCCGTTGCGCAGTCATCACCGGCATGCCCTTCTTTGGATTAAAGATGGAGACAAGTGGTTGGTGGTCCATCAGCAAGGTGAACTTCTGCCCGTGCAAATAATGGTTGACCTTTTTCACTCCCCACACCAGGCTGAGGGCCTCCCTGTCAATCTGGGCGTAGTTACGCTTGGCTGAGGTTAGTGACCGAGACGCAAAGGCTACCGGCCTCTCCGAGCCGTCCGTGAACTTGTGCGATAGCACCGCTCCAATGCCATAGGGTGATGCATCACACGCCAACCGAATTGGTAGTGCTGGGTTGAAATGAGCCAACACCTCTTTTGATGTGATCAATTCTTTGCACTTCTGGAAAGCTCGTTTACATTCGTCATTCCACTTCCATGGTACCCCCGTTTGCAGTAGGGTGTTCAGTGGGTGTAGTACTGTAGACAAATTCGGCAAGAACTTATGGTAGTAGTTCACCAGCCCGAGGAACGACCTCAGTTGTGACACATTTTCCGGTGCTGGAGCCTTGACTACTGCCTCAATCTTTTCAGGGGACTTATGTAACCCCTCTTCATCAATAACGTGGCCACAATACGAGATCTGCTTCTGGAAAAACTCGCATTTGTGGCAATTTGCTCGGGCCCATATTCCTTCAATCTAGTGAGCACCTGCTCCAGGTTGGCAAGGTGAGCACTGTCATTTTCGCCCGTGACCAGGATGTCATCCAAATAACACTGGGTCCCTGGAATCCCTTGCAGGACTTGATCCATTGCCCTTTGCCAAATAGCCGTAGCTGATGCTTCCCCGAACACCAGCCGGTTGTATTGGTAGAGATCTTTATGAGTGTTGATCGTGAGGTACTGTGGAGAGGCTTCTTCTACCTCCATTTGCAAGTACGCCTGGGCCAGATCAATCTTAGTGAGGCGATTCCCTCCAGATAGCGAGGCGAAAATATCTTCAATCCGCGGAAGCGGATATTGTACCGTGTGAAGGACTGGGTTCACTGTCACCTTAAAGTCCCCACAGATGCGAACTTTCTTTGGTTCCCCAGGCGTATTACTCAACGACCTCTTCATTACAGGAGCGATGGGTGTGGCCCACTCGCTCCAGTCCACTTTGGACAGTACTCCTGAACGTTCCAAACCTTCCAGCTCTGCTTAGACGGCTGGGTGGATCGCATAAGGCACCGGTCTGGCCTTAAACTTTGGGCTTGCATTTTCCTCTATTTTGATCATCGCTGTTATGCCTTTTAGTGTTCCAAGTCCCTCCTGGAACACTTCTTGTGCGTCAGTTAGCATTTTTGACAGTCGTCCAGGTGTGGCGTCGTAATCCTTTTTGGCATCTACAGTCAGTGCTTGTATGGAATACCAATCTAGCTGTATCTTCCGGATCCATTCACGTCCTAGTAGTGGTGGTCCTCCATCTGGCAATAGATATAGGTCCATTTTTGGTGTTTCCTTACCGTTATATACAACGTTCACCCTTATTTTTCCTTTGGGGTAGAATTTTTGCCCCGTGTACATCTTCAAGACAATCTCTATCTCTCAAGGGTATATGTGAGAATAGCCGCTTGTAGTCCCTTCGGTTTATGACTGTTAGGGCTGATCCTGTGTCCAATTCCATTTTCACTTGGACTCCTGCTATCTTGAGCGTGACCCAGATAGTTTGATGATCCTCCGTTTGGATCACCTTATGTAGTTTCAGACAACCCAGCTCCTTGCTTCCGGAGTCTGTATCACTTTTCTGTTCGTCTGAACTACTCTCCGTCACCTTATGTACCTTCTTGTACTTCTCCTGTGGAGATTTCTTGCTGCTGGTTTTCTTTCCCGACCTGCAGACTCTTGCTATGTGTCCTACTTTTCCACACTGTCTGCACACTTTGTCCTTAAACCAGCAATCATTATGGTCGTGTGTTGTTCTGCTGCAGCGATAGCACTTCACTGGTCCGTATGACATTTCATTTGTGCCATATTCTTGCGGTCTCCGTTGTATCTCTGCAGCGCCCCGTGTGGCTGCTTCGTGTGATACTGCAATGCTGAAAGCCTTGTCCAGCGTAAGATCCTTTTCTGATAGAAGCCGTTTCTGGGTTCCTTCACTTTGAAGCCCACACACAAACTTGTCCCTTAAAGTATCTGCTAGTCCCGTTCCAAACTGGCAGTGTTTCGATAGCTTGCGCAGTTCCGTTAAATACTCAGCATCACTTTCATCTTTATGCTGGTTCCTTTTGTGAAACTTAAATCTTTCTGCTATCAGCAGCGGTGTGGGGTTTAAGTGGTTCTGTAGGATTGACACTATGGCCTAGAAATTCAGTTGTTTGTGCCAGCCGCTAGCGCCTTAGGAGGAGGAGATGTGGGGCGCTAGGCGGCTAGCGGCCGGGCGCTGCGTGATCTGCGCCTCTCCCCAACTTCAGTAAAGATTTAGCGGCGGCGCAAAGCCTTTGCGCGCGCAGATCCGGACGTCATTTCATCGTGCAACGCCCTTTGTGCGCCCCAAACCGGAAATTCAGTGGCGCCAGCCTATTGCGCGCCTGGTGCCCCTAGCGACTGGTAGAGGGAACGGTTCCCAGTCGCTGCGGGGCGCGGGGGGGCGCTAATTAAATGGCACTCCTCCTGCAGTAGAAATGGCAGCCATTTTGCAACACTCCTTCTTTGTGAGAGACGGATCTTTGCAGAGAGACAAAGGTAGAGAGCTTTCTGGTTTGGCTCAACACTCGCACAGGTACTTGTGGCTTCAGGCCACAGCTTTGCACTTGTCTTTAACTTCAGAGCCATAGCATTGATTGGAAACATATAATGGGGGCTGCAATGGGTGGAAACGTTGGGCTTCTCCATTGCATTCAAGGGGCTCAGAGACGCCGTGAGAGAGTGGCAGTCATGGCCAGAGGCAGAAGGGGCAACAGGCGTCGGCTAAGGAGGCCTTACCCACCCAGGGTACACCGCCAGCAGTTCTCATATCTGAACATGTCTGACGAGCAGTGTGTTCGGAGGCTGCGATTCCGAAGGGCGGTGGTCACGGAGATCTGCCACCTGCTTCGCGGAGATCTGCAGCCACAGCTGGAGGAGCAGGACGTCTCTGTCGGTGGCAGTGAAGGTGACGGTGGCTCTCAACTTCTATGCCACCGGCTCCTTTCAATCCGCTGCTGGGGACATTTCCAACATCTCCCAGTTTGTGGTACATTGCTGCATCCGCCAGGTGACCAATGCCCTTTTCAGAAGGAGACGTCAGTTCATCTCCTTCTCCATGGCCCTTGTCAAGCAGCAACAGCGTGCAATGGGCTTTGCAGCATTAGCGGGCTTCCCCATGGTGCAGGGCGCCATTGACTGCACGCATGTGGCTTTGCGGGCACCTCTAGAGCATGCCGAGGATTACCGCAACCGGAAGGGCTACCATTCGCTCAACGTGCAGTTGGTGTGTGACCACAGGCAGATCATCCTAGCTGTCAATGCCCGCTTTCCAGGCAGCAGCCACGATGCCTTCATCCTGCGCCAGACTTCTGTGGCAGACATGTTCCAGGCCCAGCCTCACCCACGAAGATGGCTTCTCGGGGACAAAGGCTATCCTTTGTGCACCTGGCTGATGACCCCGCTCCGTGCGCCCAGCACCCCTGCTGAAGAGGGATACAATGACAGCCATCAAGCAACCAGGAACCTCATTGAGCAAACAATCGGCGTCCTGAAGCAACGGTTCCGCTGTCTGGATCGTTCCGGAGGAGCCCTACAGTACTCGCCTGAGCGAGTCTCCCATTTCGTGGTCGTGTGCTGCATGCTGCACAACCTGGCTATCCGCAGGACTCAGCCACTGCCACCAGACATTGGAGGACCACCAGAGGAGGAGGACCAGCACAGGAGGTTCTAGGCCCCCTCTCAGGGAATGGCTTGTGGCACAAGATGAATGTAGCCGCTCCACAAGCCCTCAGCTGAGCAGGGCAGCCAGGACTTCCAAAAGAAAGCATGGACAGTGCGATTTAAGAACATTTATTACTTTGATACCTCTGTGCCCTTCCCACATAACAAACTAATGGAGAGAAGCCCCCCTCAAAAACACAAATCGAGCAGTCTCGGCCTTTCAAAAAAACAAATCCACCCTCCCCCTTTAAGAGCTCACCGGCGCCAGAGTGCCGTCAATCAGCAGCTCGCCGCACCTGCGCTGCGCCCGCCCTCGGGGGTTTCGCCCCGGGCAGCCGGCTTAGCGCCTAATGATAGTCGTGCATCGCCTGTTTTAGCGCAGCAGCAACCTCTTGGGGCGATGCCACTGAATATCGGCGAAGATGGCGCGAAGTTGCGCCGGGCGCAAACTTTAGCGGCCGCCCGGCTGTAGCGCCCCAAACGTGGCTATACTGAATTTCTAGGCCTATGTTTCCGAAATCCTTGTGCACTGGCTTCTCTGGGGTTACTAGGTTTCGCAGTAAGCCATATGTTTTTGCACCCATGGAATTCAATACCAGCGCTTTCCGCTCATCTGGCACTTCATTCGCCTTGCAGTACACTTCTATGCGTTCGACATATGTCGTCCAATCTTCGACTGCATTGTCGAACGCTGTGATACTGCCACTCTTCGGCATCCCTGGGTGTGGTTAGACTGGCTCAAAATGGCGTTTTCCCGCGCTCTCCCTTCTTCTCCGCTGCGGCTCAAAATGGCGTTTTTCCACGCTCTCCCTTCTCCGCTGCGGCTACTTGGCCCTTGAACACCGGCTGCGCTCTGCGCGTTTCCCTTTCTTCCCCGCTGACGCTGCTCGTCCCTTGAACACCGGCTGCGCTCTGCGCGTTTTCCTTCGCGCCTCTCTTCTCCTGTCGACGCCGCTCGGTCCTGAACACCGGCTGCGCCCTGTGCGCTCTACCCTCTCTCTTCTCCCATCGACGCTGCTCGGCCTTTTCTGTGCCGTCGGTCGGCTCCAGCCGCCGCTGTCTGGGAAGGGTCTGCGCCGTACCTGTTGCCAGCCCGTTTCGCTGGACCACCGTGACTGGAGAACCAAGCCCGGCTCTCAACAGCCTCCCCTGCGATGCTCAAATCTCTGCTGGATGACTGGGCGGTTGCGCGTGGTCGACGCCCGTGCTTCTGGCCTCAACTTTCTTCCACTGTTCTCCAGGAGCGAATCCCTGGGAGGTAATGCATAGTTGCAGGTAGGTTCGAATCTGCCTCGTCGCCACTGTTAGATCCGTGTATTTTTGATGTTGTGTGTCCTTCAATAACTAGACACGAGACTGCAGGAACAATCAACAGGTATTTACTGGATGAGGGTTACTCTAAAACTAACGTACAGATCCCTACTCGGTTTACATACAGGTGTGGTCACTGCCGGTACTACAGTATACAGGAGCTGTAAAAAGTAGTTCTCCCCTTAAAGGTACATACACTACAATTATCACATTGCTGTTTGTGGGAGCTTGCTGGGTGCAAATTGGCCGCTGTGTTTCCTACATTACAACAGTGACTACACTTCAGAAAGTACTTCATTGACTATAAAGTACTTGGGGAGGTCCGGAGGTCGTGAAAGACGCTGTATAAATGCAAGTCTTCCATTCTTTTTTATCTACATCGCAGTTGGAAATTATGTACTATACACATTAAGAGACACTTTGCAAGGAGTTCAAGGCTGTGCTTGTTCATCATTTGATTCAGATGACATTTAACACGCGTTAACCTAGAAAATGAGCAAAAGCTGAGTAACAGCTTCAAATAAGCTGGCACAACCCCACCTCGCAAAAAGCAGATTACTCAAAAGCAGCCTTTTGATAGGACTATGACGTGTAAAAACAGGTAGTTACACTGAAGGTGCAGTGGGACATGGGCTTATCACAACTTGAGCACCAGTTTTGTCCAACAGTCCATCACCTGTGTGGAAGGATGTTTTGCAACAATGAAGGATTGAGAGCTGTAACTAATAGTAATCCTGTAACTGCTTGCATGGCCCATGACTTTCCGCCTTCTCCACAGGGTCATACAAGCACAGCAAGTCAGGTGGAGTCAGTGACTATCTGAATGTGAGGCTTCAGCTAACAGTCAAGAGCAGCGCTCCGGCTTGTGACACAACGTGCACCCAACATTGCTATCCTGCATTGTAACTTCATTCTCCTCCCATCACAGCAATTCACATCACACTAACAAGACTGCACCTACTTCTGGAGGCTCAGGTTCAGGGCGTAGGTGGCTGACTTGATCTTATTCTGGCAGTCCAGGTGGGTCATGCCCTCTGTGCTGACCCCATCTATGGCCACGATGGTATCTCCTTGGTTGATGTTTGCCAGGGCTGCCTTGCTACCCGGACTTATCTGAAATGACAAGAAACATCCGTAAATGTTGGAAACTTCAAATTTAAACAACAACAATGACAGAGATAAAACAGCAAACCAACCAACATCTTAAAAGAAAACAATAGGCTAATGTTTAGGGTGCAACCCTTCATTTCTTTTATTCGTTTATGGGATGTGGGCGTCGCTGGCAAGGCCAGCATTTATTGCCCATCCCTATTTGCCCTCGAGAAGGTGGTGGTGAGCAGTCTTCTTGAACCGCTGCAGTCCGTGTGGTGAAGGTGCTCCCACAGTGCTGTTAGGGAGGGAGTTCCAGGATTTTGACCCAGTGACGATGAAGGATCGGCGATATATTTCCAAGTCAGGATGGTGTGAGACTTGGAGGGGAACTTGGAGGTGGTGGTGTTCCCATGCGCCTGCTGCCCTTGTCCTTCTAGGTGAAAGAGGTCGCGGGTTTGGGAGGTTCTGCCGAAGAAGCCTTGGCGAGTTGCTGCAGTGCATCTTGTAGATGGTACACACTGCAGCCACGGTGGTGGAGGGAGTAAATGTTTAAGGTGGCGGATGGGGTGCCAATCAAGCGGGCTGCTTTGTCCTGGATGGTGTCGAGCTTCTTGAGTGTTGTTGGAGCTGCACTCAGCCAGGCAAGTGGAGAATGTTCCATCACCCTGGTATGGACAGCCTACCCTTATATACAAGCGAGAAGGACATACTCAAGAGAACAGAATAGGAGGAAAGGGCAGCAGAACACAATCGCTAGGAGGTCGCGAGCTCACATCGGCTAAATATTTTCCCAAAGAAGCAGCCAGTGGGTGTGGCAGTCCATCAACAGATCTGAAAATGCCACACTTCATAAAGGTTGTCTGAAGTTGGAGTTAGCTATTGAGGCATTTCAAAGACAAAGGCAAGACAAAAGGGGAATCAGAAACTGCTCAAAAATGGAAAGGAAGGACAGTAAAATGTAGAATTCAATAAGAATATAATTGAGCCGAGAGCGTAGGTCTGAAGTGTTGGACAGTCTTCGATCACAGAGCTAGAGAGAGCCCAGGAGAGGAGATTGCACTTGTGAAGTACGTACTGAGTTTGGTTAGGTCAGTGGAGGAGGCCAAAGGTGGAGAGGCCAGAATGAAATTAGGAGATGAACACGAGGGAGGTTAGGATAATGTTTACAGACAGAACAGCGATAGCCAACAAATTGCTCTCCGCATTGTTTGGTTTCCCCAATATCAACATGTGTCAACTGCACACAATACTAAATTAACATTTAAAAAAAAGTTTAGGCTAAAGTCAGGCTTTTAATCCCCTCCTTTTATTGACTATTTCTCCCCTCTGCTCCTGTCTAGAAAGAAGAGAGCTATTTGCCTTCTCACACCACCTCTAAGTGGCCATTTTTCAACAATGCGCCTGAATAGTGAATGTCAAGACTATTCAACTGATCGAGGCATCACAGAATGGCACAACACTTCAGTAACCAACATCGCCGAAGCCCTTCAGCGATCTCCCCTCAGCCTTGATGACCGATGGCGAAATGCTTGGAAGAACTGCGACGTACGGAATGGATTCCTTACAGAGGACCCCACAGTACAGCCTGAAGGATCAAACCTGATCATGATAGATACTGCCACCTTCTCCATAGATGGAAGATTAAAGCATCCCCATCATGCGACTGTGGAGCTCCTAATCAGACCCTGGAACACATCATTGCGCACTGCCCTCAGAGGAAATTCACAGGCAGCCTACAAGATGTCCACGCTGTTACACTGGAAGCTGTGGCCTAGATCTCTGACTTAGATATTGACATTTGATTTGTTGTTTGCTACTACCATACGAAAGAAAACAACCCAACATGCATCTTCAGTCATGGGTTGCAGGATCGTGATCAGGACTGGCAATCTTGATCCATTTCCCCGCCTTGCTCGTCCAAGGACAATGAGAACCCTGTAGTGCTGAGATTAGGTAACTCAGCACAGAGTCGGCATCAAACCTCACTGGTCTATAGGACTTGGAACTCACTTAACATTGATGGAGCCAGTCTATTGCCTATTCCCAGCTGATGACCCTTACTGGAGACTATGGGATGCAGACGTTAGAGGGTGAGAGATTTTTTTTAGTCCAGTATACACACACACACTGAACATATCAGAGGAAAAAAGAGAGCGAGAGAGGGAGAAAGAGCAAGAAAGAAAGAGAGAGACAGAGAGAGAAAAAAGGCAAAGGGGACTAGTACCTCATCACATCTCTCAAATATCCACAGCACCTCACATACAATGAATTTCTTTGAAGTGCAGGCAAATGCAGGAGTCATGTTGTACATAGCAAGATCCCACCAGTAACAAACAAGATGCATGATCACTTAATCTTTTTTGAGGAAGGACCAAGAGAGTTTTTCCAGCATTTTCTGTTATTTCGGATTTCCAGCATCTGCAGTATTTTGCTATCGTCCCAGGAGAACTCAGTTTTCCAAGACTTGCCAGGGGGCCACTGTTCATGGTAGCAGGCAGGTCTCAGGGGTCCGGCCTGTTTGGGTTTTAATCAGCTCACTCTTACCCATGGTGCAGCTGCCCCAACGGTTCCTAGTCTTCAGCTAACCTCAAGAAGAGCCCTCAGCCAATCAGAGGCCAGAAATTACCCAGAGGAGCTGGTCACTGAAGGGCGAGCACAGGCTAAATAAAAAATTACGTTGAAGATTTTTCAATGTTTACACATCCTACTCCATCTTCACAAACAACCCACAGGGAACCCTCCCAGCGCACATTATTCATCGGGATGGCACCTGTCCACTGCTCCAGGTCTGTAATCCCCATTAAACTACATGTAGTAATCAGGAAGGGTTCCTACTCCTGACTGCTGTTGGGCCGCCCCCCTGCTGGGCAATGCGTGTCAGGGGAGAACAGAGCCAGGCTTGGCTGTGATGACCATCACAGTCGAATAGCAAGCCAACATTTTGGCCACTTGGGTAAAGTACCAGAGCTCTACCGGCTATTGAACCGTACCCAAGCAGGAGTTCCCGAATCTTCTGGAGGGCGGGCGAGAAGGGAAGAAGTCTGGGGACACCTATCGAAGAAGCCACCTGTTCCCTCAGATTATTTTCAAGTCTCTTGGAAGTAAACAAACAGTCAATTCCTTCAGGGAGAAGGGTTTCTTTATGGGCTACGTAGCGCGAGACCAGAAGTCCCGGCCAGAATGGAGATGATTGGGTAATTCCCCTGTCAATCACTGCTGTAAGTGACTGGGATTGATTTTACACACATTATTTGTATTATGTAACTATCCTCCACTCACTGCATTGTGCTGGAGAAATAATCCTGCTTTTATCAGGAGACTTTGCTGTAGTTTCAGTCAAGAGTTCGGTTTTCTGTAGTTTGAAGAGACTCTTTAAATAGACTTGGTTTGCTGTAAGTCGTGCCACAAGTCCTGCCCTGCCTCCTGGCTCATTGGCTGACAGTGGGGTCAATACTCACTGTTCTTTTTAAATACATGATGCAATCAATCATTCAGAGTTCTTCAGTCTGAACAACCTTCAGAAACACAAAGGGGCTCATTTTCACCTTCACCGCTGGCCAGTTATTTGGTCGCGTGGATCAGCCACCCCTTGTAGAACCTCTGGAAATCAATTACAGGAAAATCGGACGGGCTTTACAATAGACAGATGATCTGCTCGACCAGATTATCAGGCATGTGGCGATGGTGAAAATTTACTCCAACATTTTGAGGAATCCATTTGCTTTAAACCCTTTGAACGTAGGTTTAATCAGTTGCGATCAATCACTTGGCCTCGAATATTTCCATTAGACCGCAAAATAATGAAGATTGCCCAGCCGCAAGTTAATGAGACGGTAAACGGGCATTGTGTGGAATCATAAGGGCACGTTCAGTAATCCCATGTACCCAACAGGAAGCCAAGCTCAAAGGGAATTGAGGTCATTGAAAGGACTACAACTCCACAGCACTGCACTTCCACCCTGCTTTGTGCTTGCCTCCGCTCAGAGTGCTGGATTGGTACATTTAGAAAAGGAAAAGAAGTTGCATTTATCTAGTGCCTTTCATGTCCTCAGGCCAATTAATTATCTGAGTTTTTTTTTTAAAGTATAGTAACTGTTGTGTAAGCAGAAGTGGCAGCCAATTTGTGCAAAGTAAGGTCTCACAGACAGCAGTAAGATAATCTGTTCTGGTGTTGATTGAGGGATAGATGTTGACCAAGACACTAGAAGCACTCCCCTGCTCTTCTTCAAATAGCACCATGGAATCTTTGACATCCACAAGACAGACGGGGCCTCGGTTTAACGTCTCATCCGAAAGACGGCACCTCCGACAGTGCAGCGCTCCCTCAGCACTGCACTGGAGTGTCAGCCTAGATTATGTGCTCAAGTCTCTGGAGTGGGACTTGCGCGCAAAGCCCCAAGCCTAGAGGCGAGAGGGCTACCACTGTTCAAGATACATTTGCCCAATTGCTTCACCAAATAAAAGTACGCACAAACCAAGAGCAAATCTATTTAAAATGGAAGGGCACAACAAGCTGAATGAAATGAACTGTTTAAACATACAAAAAGTTAGGTCCTCAACGCTGGCTGTTTTGGAGCACGTCACCTGCCACTTTCCTACAACGAGCACCAATTAACAACCACGGAAACATTGGGATGTCCGCCCTCAATCCACAAAATATAACCCCCGGCGTGCAGATCTGCCGTTACCTGGAAATCCCTCCCTAAACCTCCCCCCCTCTCAGATGCTCCTTCATACCTACCTCTTTGACCAAACCTTTGATCACCTGTCCGAGCTCCTTATGTAGCTCCAGGTCAAATTTTGCCTGATAATCGCTCCCGTGAGGCGCCTCGGGACGTTTTTACTAAATTAGAGCTGCTATAAAAATGCAAGATGTTGCTGTTGCAGGAAATGAGATTTTACACCCTGGAGGCCATCCTTACTTTCAAAGAGAATGAACTAATTATGTTAATTAGGATGAGGTACTTGAAGCTCTTTTAAGTCTAGCCCGGGGTCTGAAAACCCACAGCAAAGCACTTTTAAAAGTAATAAACCCTCAATTGGTCACAGTTGGAACTGTTCATTTGAACTTTAAAAAAAGCACAAATTCCCCTTGTGTTTTGTTCGAATTGCCCAGATGTTAGTCTTCCCCGAATCAGCAAACCCGCTGCTCTGGTGCCCGCAGTGCCTCTTGGTGTAGACATCATGACGCACACACCCGGCTATTCTCTCTCGTGTAGGCGCATTTATCAATGTCACAGGGAGTCGACGAACACGTGGAACGACAGATCCCCCCACACACACAGCGCAGAGAGATCTGTTACACTAGGGTTGCCAACTCTGGTTGTATTCCTAGAGGTTTTATCACATGACCTCCGGCCTCCAACCACCCCGCTCCCACCATTGGCTGCCCAACACGTCCATTCCCACGGCCGCTGGAAAGTGAACAGACTCTCGACTGGATGAATCTTGACTGTCAAACGGCCATTTTACCCATTGCCAATATCTTTATGACGAATAATTGAAAATGTTCAAAGAAAATTTTAAAAACCCACAATTTTTATTCATGCCCCCATGATTCTTGTCTCCTGAATTTTCATCGCTCTGTAGGAATTCACCAATGTCGAAGGTCACCGATGTAGGAATTCGGGGTCACCAATGTAGGTATTGATGTATTCCTAGCTAATAACTGAGGTCGACTCAGGAGAAGAATCAAATAGGTCTTTAATGTAAGGTTCGACGAATTGCAGAGAACAACGGAGATCGATGCAGGAGAGCCGTGGAGCAGGTCTTCACCCGACGGGGACACCACGAGGACCGAGAAGTCAGTCCCGTGGATTGCGTCGTGACGTCATCGCGTTTTCCCGCGCTTGGGGCGGTCACGTGATGTGCGACGTGACATCGTCACGTTTGCCCGCGCTTGGGGCGGTCACGTGATGTGCAATGTGCCGTCGTCGCGTTTGCCCGCGCTTAGGGCGGTCACGTGATGTGCGACGTGACGTCATTGCGTTAGGTCGCATTCTTAAAGGGGCAACGCCCCGTACATGCAAACTCCATATAAACATAGTTAAAGGGAATTATGTACAGTAAGTAAGAGACACTCGGTGGTACCGCTACAGCTCCACCATTGCCGGCCGTGCCTTCAGCTGCCTGGGCACCAAGCTCTGGAATTCCCTCCCTAAACCTCTCCACTTCTCTTTTCTCCTTTAAGACAGTCCTTAAAACCTACCTCTTTGACCAATCATCTCCACTAAAATCTCCTGATATGGCTGAGTGTCAAATTTTTATTTTTGATAACACTCCTGTGAAGCGCCTTGGGATGTTTTATTACGTTAAAGGCGCTATATAAATATATAAGTAGTTGTTGTTGGATGACTTAAAGGCACAGTACTGGCCAGGAGATTAATCTTAAATAGAGGGTTGGCCACCCTATTGTTACACAGGTAAATGTGGGAAAGCAGTGAAGTTAGCTCTCTCCCCCCGGAGACCCAAGCTACAACACAAGAGCAGGTATAATCAACTCAAATTGGACAATGATTCTGGGCTTTGGCCTTTCACTGCAACAGGTCACTTGCAAAGCCAGCGTCTCCCCAGGAGAAGGCTTAATCAAGCCAAGAGAATGCTGTCAAGCCTCTCCATGCAATGAAAAGGTCAGACATTCTTTACATCAAGATAACAAAAGGTCGAAAGTTTATAATTACAGTTTTACTGATTGGTTCTCATTCTACGCCGCGCTGGGGTTTGATAACAGATGTAGCATCGCACAGTCTGACATGCTGCGAGAGTGCCCCAGCTCGGCACAAACATCTTGCCTTCATGGATTAACGAGCTCTCTCTGTGACAGACAGGAGCTGTAATCGCAGCATGATCATGCCACAGTGCGCATCGGGTATGACACATTCGCAGCAGGTGGGGCCGATCAAGCACAGTCCAGAGTTCATTATGATCGCTGGTTTTGCTGTTGGGCAACCATTATATCCAGTGAGCACCTGATCTGTATTCGGTTTCATCCACGTAAACTTTGAGCAGTTTTTTAAAAAGTGTTGTATGGTTTCTAAATAAACGTTGAGCCAACAGCATAAAACATAGGAGGGATCTTAACAGGTTCAGCTGCTGGCAGTACAAAATGCCTGTGATGAAATATTCCATTCATCACTGCCTGTGACTGTGGTTGGTTTCAGGTTCCCCCTTACCATTGTATTGCCTGTGACTGTGGTTGGTTTCAGGTTTCTCCTCACCATTGTATTGTGTATTGGAATGTATGGAATGTGTTGTGTGTAGGGCTCCGCCCATACCTGGCCTCTATGTAAGCCAGCTCAGTCTGGCCTCACAGCCAGTACTGCAGACCTCCAGGGAAGATACCTCTCTCCACTGCATGTTATCTTCTAAGTTAATAAAAGCCTTGTTTTGTATCGCTAACATCGAGTCTCAGGATTATTGAGGCACATCAATGCCATTGAAAAAGGACATTTATATAGCGCCTTTAATGTAGTAAAAAGCACTTCACAGGAGCGTTATCAGACAAAATGTGACACCGAGCCACATAACAAGATATTAGGACAGGTGAGGTAGGTTTTAAGGAGCGTGTTAAAGGCGGAGCGAGAGGTGGAGAGGTTTAAGGAGGGAATTCCAGAGCTTAGGGCCCAGGCAGCTGAAGGCACGGCCGGCAATGGTGGGGTGAAGGAAGTGGGGGATGCACAAGAGACCAGAATTGGAGGAGCGCAGAGATCTCAGAGGGTTGTAGGGCTGGAGGAGGTTACAGAGATAGGGAGGGACGAGGCCATGGAGGGATTTGAAGACAAGGATGAGAATGATAAAGTTGAGGCGTTGGAGGACAGGGAACCAATCAATATTCCCTGCAATTTTTTTTCAGGGTGCAGGGCCCATTCAAAAATACCGCGCATGTGTGTTTTTTCTATTTAAAAGCCGGCTGCGCGGGGCCTTCGAGCACTGCACAATCGCGCCACTTACAGGGAACACTGGAGCCAATGTAGGTCAGCGAGCACAGGGGTGATGGGTGAACGGGACTTGGTGCGAATTAGGACACAGGCAGCAGAGTTTTGGATAAGCTCAAGTTTACGGACAGTACTGAATATAACACTGGCTGCAACATCCCACTTAACATGCACTGCATGTCCGAGTCTGACATCAGAGGGACTGTCACCAACAGGGACCGTCTATATTACTGCGCACCACAGGGACCGTCTGGGTGTCTGCATCACTGTGCGCTACGGGGACTGTCTATTACTGCATGCCACGGGTACCATCTGGCCATCTGTGTCACGTCTTTACCTCAACAACAGTTTAACCATCAACATTTGTCCAAAACTTCTTTTCTTGTGCGCACAGCTTGATTTCCTAATCAGAATTCTGAAAGCGAGCTGCACCTCTACTCTCCACACACCAAGTTAGTTAGTGTAACTCAGATCGCTGGCAAACTGCTTAGAGAACCTGCCCACCAGGTCTCCGGTCAATTTGTTGGCAGAAGATACCAACACACAGGTTAAATTACTGATTAAATTTATTGAAAATCATAAGTGATGTGCAGAAGCAAGAATGAATACAGGTAGAAAGCCAAGCAGCACAGCGCTTGTATAAGACAACGGGAAACAGTACACAAGGGGTTAATCAGCCCTCTGCTGAACGCTGCGTTCAGTTTTTATTAGTGGCCTGGAATAGAACGGTTTCTTTGGATGAATCAGAGGAGCATCCTCCTCTTTTCTGGTGACCCATGTGCAGGCTTGGCGTACAAATCAGATTGAGGTCACACGTGGAATACAGGAGCACTCCTATAACCCTGGAATTCTGTGTACCTGCTAACCACTGAAATGTTCTCATAACTTCTACCCATTTTTTCCCCTTTCAATTGATCATGCTTGAAGGAACAATTGCTTGGACCCCACAGCATGAAATGCTCTCGAGAAGTTAAACACACCTGAAAAGTAGAAATTTGTAGGGCTATGGGGAAAGAGCAGAGTGAATGGGACGAATTGGATAACTCTTTCAAAGAGCTGGCACAGACGTGATGGGACGAATGGCCTCCTTCTGTGCTGTATGATTCTACAGAGACCAGGGTTTTCGAATAGTGCCAGCTCCTGATTAACACACCACCCAACCCCCACCATCCCATATATTTTGACTGGGCAAAAAAAAGTCTGCTGGTGTGCACAAAGCAGAAAATCCCAGAAATCCAGAAATCTAAACACTCAAAACTGGCCACCACCCCTTTATGACGCTTATATGATACAGTTCAATTCACACCTTGATCAAAACATCTTTATAATAATGAATTTCTGCTGCAAAGTGACCAGCCTCTTCTTGTAGACTAAAAGAAAAAAGACTTGCATTTCTATAGCGCCTTTCACGACCACCGGACATCTCAAAGCGCTTTACAGCCAATGAAGTACTTTTGAAGTGTAGTCACTGTTGTAATATAGGAAACGCGGCAGCCAATTTGCACACAGCAAGCTCCCACAAACAACAATGGTGATAATGACCAGATAATCTGTTTTAGTGATGTTGATTGAGGGATAAATATTGGCCAGGACACCGGGGATAACTCCCCTGCTCTTCTTCGAAATAGTGCCATGGGATCTTTTACGTCCACCTGAGAGCAGATGGGGTCTCGGTTTAACATCTCATCTGAAAGACGGCACCTCCGACAGTGCAGCGCTCCCTCAGCACCGCACTGGAGTGTCAGCCTAGATTTATGCGCTCAAGTCGCTGGAGTGGGATTTGAACCCACAACCTTCTGACTCAGGTGAGAGTGTTACCCACTGAGCCACAGCTGACACGAACTCGAGATATTCCTCTTGGGGCTCGGGCATAAAGCTGGCATTTGGGGGGGGGGGGGGGGCGGGGATTGGCCGCTCATTATAGAAACCGGCCGACTTTCATTTCCACTAAAATCAAATGAAAATAAAAATCCGAGGGGTTCTCCAACGGGTGGGTGATCCACAGGCATCAATTTCACGCCCGGTGCCAAGCCGAATATCTCCCCAGTGTCTCCAACTTGAAATCGAGTTACTGTTGCTTTAAAAAATATATTTAGATAAATAAATGTTATTTGTCACAAGGAGAAGGTGTTGTATGTACCCCGCACACAGTGAACCAGCTGCTTTGGAGGCCTTCTCCCCTTGGAACTGTGAAGGAGCACACAAAAAACATCTTACTATACTTTAAAACTTTTGAGGGCAAGATGTTGAAGAGTCTGCCCGACATTCACTGGTCTTTTATCAGAGTCTGTCGCATGTTGTAGGACACCACAGTTGAAAGCTCCTGTGTGAAGAGGACAGCTTGCATGTAGGCCAATGTGTTATGTTACCATGGGACTGTCCTCAGTGACAGTTGTAAAACTGGGGGGCCCCCGTGTTTCAGCTGCCATCAATAGGAAACTCCATCTGGGTATTGAGAGAATTCAGCATCACTTGGCCTGAAGTCCCAGCCCCCATCGCTCTACATATTTCATGAAGGAGACGGCGAGACTGAATAAACAGCTGCAGATTCCAAGCGAGCGGAGTCAACATAAACAGGCCAATGATCACAGGACAGTCAAGCCGCAAGAGGCTTTGGCACCTGGGTAAGCAGACAATGAGGCGAGGGTTTGGGATGAAACTCTCAAATGGGATCATAGACATCCTTGGCTTCCTGTTGGGATATTAACACATTCAGTCTTTGGCCTTAAAGCTCCCTCCGAATCGGAGGTCCATTGAAGAAGATACATTAAAAGAAGTGTTTTCAGAGCCAGTAACCCAGGCTGCTGGAAAGAGCAGTGCCACCTATTTCAAGCTGGTTTACTTTCTCCGCCCTATCTTGTACTGAGGTACCAAGCCACGGTAATGTGCTTCCCCAAAGGAAGGGAGAAGCTGGACAAAAATCAGAGCCACTTTAGGACCAGTTTCATACACTTCCTAGCAGTTGGCTTCAAAGCAATAGTGATGATGACCTAGAAACAGGTCAATTGTCCTTGTGTGTGGCTCCGGAAAACTTTAAGGGGCGACTTGATTAAGCGAGGGATATGAATTCTTCCCCATTTTAGTGATTAAACGGTCATGCAATAATCTAGGCTGAGGGAGTGCTGCACGAGCACAAAAAAAAGATGGTTGTGGTGGTTGAAGGTCAATCATCTCAGCCCCAGGACGTTGCTGCAGGAGTTCCTCAGGGCAGTGTCCTTGGCTCAACCATCTTCAGCTGCTTCATCAATGACCTTCCCTTCATCAGAAGGTCAGAAGTGGGGATGCTCGCTGATGATTGCAGTGTTCAGTTCCATTTGTAACTCCTCAGATAATGAAGCAGTCCATGCCCGCATGCAACAAGACCTGGACGACATTAGGGCTTGGGCTGATAAGTGGCAAGTAACATTCGTGCCAGACAATGACTATTTCCAACAAGCTAGAGTCAAACCAGCTCCCTTTGACATTCAACGGCATTACCATTGCCGAATCCCCCACCATCAACATCCTGGGGGGTCACCATTGACAAGAAACTTAACTGGACCAGCCACATAAATACTGTGGCAACAAGAGGTCAGAGACTGGGTATTCTGCGGTGAGTGTCTCACCTCCTGACTCCCCAAAGTCCACCATCTACAAGGCACAAGTCAAGAGTGTGATGGAATACTCTCCACTTGCCTGGATGAGTGCAGCTCCAATAACACTCAAGAAGCTCGACACCATCCAGGACAAAGTAGCCCGCTTGATTGGCACCCCATTCACCACCTTAAACATTCACTCCCTCCACCACCGGCGCACCGTGGCTGCAGTGTGTACCATCTACAAGATGCACTGCAGCAACTCGCCAAGGCTTCTTCGGCAGCACCTCCCAAACCCGCGGCCTCTTCCACCTAGAAGAACAAGGGCAGCAGGCACATGGGAACACCATCACCTGCAAGTTCCCCTCCAAGTTACACAGCATCCTGACTTGGAAATATGTCGCTGGGTCAAAATCCTGGAACTCCCCATCTAACAGCACTGTGGGAGTACCATCACCACACGGACTACAGCAGTTCAAGAAGGTGGCTTGTCACCACCTTCTCAAGGGCAATTAGGGATGGGCAATGCTGGCCTTGCCAGCGATGCCCACATCCCAGAACAATTTTTTTTTAAACTGCCGGAGGGGCTGTCTTTGGATGAGATGTTAAACCAGGGCCCCGTCTGCTCGCTCAGGTGGGCGTTAAAGATCCCATGGCACTATTTTTGAAGAAGAGCAGGGGAGTTCTCCCCGGTGTCCTGGCCAATATTCCTCAACCGACATAACAAAACACAGATTATCTGGTCATTATCACATTGCTGTTTGTGGGAGCTTGCTGTGCGCAAATTGGCTGTCGTGTTTCCTACATTACAACAGTGACTACACTTTGGAAAGTACTTCATTGGCTGTAAAAGCGCTTTGGGACGTCCCGAGATCATGAAAGGCGATATATAAATGCAAGTCTTTCTTTTTTTCCTTCCATAAGACATCGGGAAACTCAATATCTGTTGGCAAAGACCTTGCAATGTTCCTCCTATAGGTCTTGCCTTCCCTTTATTGCAATTCTTTACAAATTTTCTTTACAAGTTCTAAATGCAAGACATCAAAATAGCCCACCCAAATCAAGCACCATTGATGTGTGGGAGATTGTCCTGCTCAACATTATTCATGCAGTGCAGCAACCTGTAGGTGGAACCCCCATCACTGAAAAGCTATCTAATTGCACAAAGTGGACCTATCATTGGAAGTCCTTCAGGAGGATGGGAAAATGTTCAAGTAGTGGATCATCTTTGTCCCGCTCCTCCTTGTGACATCACCGATTCATTCGATCCATAGTTGTCAGAATAGTCACTGTATCCCAATTTAAGGCAATATATTTAGTTAATTGGTTTTACCCTGGGAAATCAACAAAACAGCATGACATTGTGGAACTTCCCGTACCCGCTGCAAGTGTGAAGCCAGGAATCCCAATGGCTCGCAACTGCAATGAGCAAATCTGCTCATTCATTTAATCAACCGGTTTGCACAATTTGCTGACAGAAAGAAGTCCCCTGACCACAAACTGCAGCAACTTTTAACTTGTGTGCTTGAATTAGATGGCAAATAAACCGACTTCGAACATTCAAACAAGTCACCAGAAAAAGCCCTTTTTGCAAAGCAGATGACACATAATCGGAGTAAAGACCAGATCACAGAATGAGAGGGGGTTTACTGGGGGAATGGGAGCAATCTGTTTCTGGAACAGTGACCAAAAACATGGCTGCTTTAATAAACAACCCCTAATACATACATCCTCTTTCTGTCAAAGATATTGGAACAGGAGTAGGTCTTTCAGCCCCTCGAGCCTGTTCCGTCACTCATGAGTCTAGGTTCGGATCGGTCATGGCCCTGTGGGTAGCGGAGCGGGCCCAGGGGCCGTGTAGCCTGATCCTGCTCCTATTTCGTGTGTCTAATTCTGTTAGATTCAGGAGATGGTTCTGTGATAGTGGATTGGCGGTTAGGATCAGATCAGCCATGGTCTTATTGAATGGCGGAGCAGGCTCGAGGGGCCGATTGGCCTACTCCTGCTCCTATTTCTTATGTTCTTATGTTCAATGAGATCACGGCTGATCTGTATCTTAACTACATTTGCCCACCTTGGTTCTGTAATCCTTAATACCCTTATCGAACAAAAATCTATCAAACTCAGTTTTGAAATTTTCAACTGACCTCGAGCCTCAACAGCTTTTGGGGGAGAGTTTTCCAGATTTCCACTACTTTGTGTGAAGAAATGCTTCCTGACATCACCCTTGAACAGCTTAGCTCTAAGTTTAAGGTTATGCCCCCTTGTTCTGGACTCCCCCGCAACCAGAGGAAATAGTTTCTCTGTATCCAGTCTTTAATCATTTCATACACCTCAATTAGATCATCCTTTAATCTTCTATACTCAAGGGAATACTAGCCTCATCTGTGCAACCTATCCTCAATTTAACCCTTTAAATCATTCTGGTGAATCTGCACAGCACTCCCTCCAAAGGCCAATGTATCCTCACATTTTGCGATTTTCATTTTATACAAAAAAAAATATTTTTGCTTTCAAAGCCCAAGAAGGATTTACTGTCTTTATTCGGTCAATAATTTTCCCTTTGGAAGCAAGGATGAGCATGTAGGGTTTACAAATAGCCGTCAAACTTTTCAACACACAGGTGCATGGAGAGCTGTAGCCTGCTCACCAGTTTCTTCAGCAAACAGTGATGGTTCCGAGACCTTCTCCACCCCCCCAGCCCTAGAACTCAAAGCTCAGGCTTCTCGTGCAGATACAGGCCTTCAGATGAAAACATTGCGAAAGGCATTTCAAACACAACCGATGCTCTTGTATAGGTAAGTTTAATCATATTCACTCAAATTTTCCAATTCATATCTTACAAGCCTCATTTCCAGTTGTAAAATGGCAGTTGAGGTGATTAGGATTTTAAAAATATTTGAGTGATATCATTCGTTCTCTTCAATCTTTAAAAAAAAATTGGTAACTGTTGTTGCCGGCCCATTTTTGATTCACAGCTTTTTGAACTTCTGGCTGGTGGTTTCCATTCCTGCTTGGTCAGCTGTGGATCAATGGGTAGCACTCTCGCCCGAGTCAGAAGGTCGTGGGTTCACGCCACACTCCAGAGACTCGAGCACAAAATCTAGGCTGACACTCCAGTGCAGTGCTGAGGGAGTGCCGCACTGTCGGAGGTGCCGTCTTTCAGACGAGACGTTAAACCGAGGCCCCGTCTGCCCTCCCAGGTGGACGTAAAAGGTCCCTTGCCATTAGTTCAAAAGAAGAGCAGGGCAATTTTCCCCCAGTGTCCTGGCTAAAATTTATTCCTCAACTGATGCCTAAAACAGATGATCTGCTCATAATCACGCTGCTGTTTGTGTGATCCTGCTGTGCGCAAATTGTTTCCTACATTACAACAGTGACTGCACTTCAAAAGTACTTCATTGGCTGTAAAGCACTTTGGGACGTCCTGAGGTAGTGAAAGGCGCTATATAAATGCAAGTCTTTCTTTGGAACGCTTCCAATCTGTTCAATTATGAATATGAAACTTCCATCTAATTGGCTGAAGAACTTTGCGCACACACAAAGCCCAGGTCGTGACCCAGGAAGTCGGGCACCTTTAGTGTGTCAGCAGGCCATGATGTCAGAGATAGGTAGGAGGGAAGGCACAGAAGCTGTCCGAAACCTTTGATTAGATTCCAGTGCGTACCTTATTCCCAGGTATCCATTATTCTATACGAGTGGATCGCCAATGTTGAAACTGGATGTTTTCTAATGGCGGAAACGCAACGTACATTGTGTTGTTGCTAAAGTAGAACTGTGTTTTAAGCTGGTCTGTCCTTTTAAGGCCAGAAAGTCGAATTACTGCGTGCAAACACAGCCTGAGGTCACTCAGAGTTTAATTGTTGTTTGCTCAGGAAACTTGGAGGATTGGAATGTCCTCGCCAGTTTCAGGTTGCAGTTGAGAAGCACACAGCATTTTACGATTAATTTACATCTCTAACAAATGTGGCAGTTTATGACCCTCCGAGCCTATCAATGTTCCATATTATTCTAGTGGAACCCCCACACATTGCTAATGGTCAAGCCGAATGATGTGCTGTTTCCCCCCCCAAGTACAGGAGCATATCATGTAATACACAATGGCTCGGAATTTGCGGTGGGCAATAACAGCAAACCAACAGCGTTCGCTGGTATTACCCCTTTGAAACTGACCACAACTTCAGGATGTAGCGCATCCCAACTCAGAAATCCTGAAGTTGCGGCCAGTCATTCCCTGCTCCGACACTGGCTGCGCTGCGAAGTGCTTCCTGACATCACCCCTGAACGGCCTGGCTCCAATTTTAAAGTTATGTCCCCTTGTAGTTGGAGGGATAGTGAGAGTGCGCCTGGCCCCAACTGCACTGGAGCCTGTAATTCACTCCCAAGTATCCATCATTAAATAAATGCACAAAAGCCACCAGAGCCAACTGAATGGATTCCAGCCTGTAACTCACCCTGGGTATCCATTCCTCTGGATAAAATGCTGTTCCGTACAGAAAGCATCTGCTGATACCGTCCATCGCGACCAAAATATCCCCTGTCTATCACTCTCAAATCAATGAGTCAGGACATAGCTGACACAAGCACAGAGCAAGCACTTTACTTAGGCAAACACAATGATCAGACACTGACAATGGGCATCCCTCACTTCTTATTACTGTAAATGCATTTTGCTTTCAAATCTCCCTATTCGCATAAACGCTGGCGAACAGCTAACTCACGAAGCAGCTCTCCATCATTCCCAGAAAATGTTATAACCCCCAAAATATGGACTATTTCCAAAATGAAAATACTGTGCCGGACACAGGGACAGGTCAGACTGTGGGATCAGAGTTCGTTCACTTAAACCAATGGTGGCAGCAACCAGCATGATTGATGAAACCCGTGGGTTATTCTGACCATTATTCTTTTCAGATTTATCTGAATTCAAGCCTTTACATTTTATTTCTGTCAAACTCAGGCACAGCAGTGAATTTACTTGTTTGTCAGCCATGGCTCAGTTGGTAGGACTCTCGCCTCTGATTCAGAATACAGTAGTTGGTAGGTTCAAATCCCACTCCAGAGACTCAAGCACAAAATCCAGACTAACACTCCCAAGCCAGTACTGAGGGAGGGCTGCACTGTCGGAGGTGCCATCTTTTGGATGAGATGTTAAATCGAGGCCCCATCTGCTCTCTCCTCAGGTGGATGTAAAAGATCCCGTGACACTATTTCAAAGAAGAACAGGGGCGTTATCCCCGGTGTCCTGGCCAATATTTATCCCTCAATCAACATCACTAAAACAGATTATCTGGTCATTATCACATTGCTGTTTGTGGGAGCTTGCTGCGTGCAAATTGGCTGCTGCATTTCCCACATTACAACAGTGACTACACTTCAAAAAGTACTTCATTGGCTGTAAAGCGCTTTGGGACGATGGAAGTGGTGAAAGACGCTATAGAAATGCAAGTCTTTCTTTTCTTTTTGACATGATGGGGAAATATTCACTCTGCTATATACAGGCACAGTGAGGGGCTCAAGTACACACCAGTGTCTCACTGGCGTACGGTCAGCATTTGCATAATTTCTGGTCCGATGCTCCTTTTCCAGGGGATTGCTGTGCATTTACAGGGCACAAGAGAGCAGAGCTCCAAACTGGGTGACACCACATTGTTCCAAAGAAGTGGCCTGTCTGATATAGACAAGACCAAGATGGAGCCCGTACCACCTTCACCTCAGCTCACTGGCTTAGCACCATGTACACTTTAACAATCCATACCTGGCTACCTTCTATTACACAATATGCAGGTACTTTAGTTACTGTGTGAAATGGATGTTTGAAGAGAGATGAATGGAGTATTTCAGCACAAAAGGCAGCAGTAGGAATTTCTGCAACAAGGCGACAATGGACTGGACTGATTTTAAAATTCTCATTCTTGTTCTGAAATCCCTCCATGGCCTCGCCCCTCTCCATCGGCAACTCATTGACAAGCCAAAGGGAAATGTATTCCCTGCTCTGCGGCTAAATACTAGCGACTCACCAGCAACATCAGGACAATTCTCCTTCGGCTTTGTGTTTCTCTGCATTTTTCAGAATTTAAAATTAAGCAATGTTTTATTGAGCTGAACACAGTTTATACACTTTGCACAACACAGAACAAGGCTGTCGAAAAATAGATTACACAGAGGATCTTAGACAGTCCGAACAGCACTATGCCCGATAACCTGGTGTTGTGTGACTTCTTACATTTTCCCGATAAGGTTGGGAGTGTTCATAAGAAAAAAAGAGGAGTAGGCCGTACGGCCCCTCAAGCCTGCTCCGCCATTCAATAAGGTCATGGCTGATCTTCTACCGCATCTCCACTTTCCCACTTGATCACTCGATTCCCTTAGAGTCCAAAAATCTATCGATCTCAGTCTTGAATCTACTCAACAACTCAGCATCCACAGCCCTCTGGGGTAGTGAATTCCAAAGATTCACCACCCTCTGAGTGAAGAGATTTGTCCTCATCTCAGTCCTAAATGGCCAACCCCTTATCCTGAGACTGTGACCCCTAGTTCTAGACTCTCCAGCCAGGGGAAATAACCTCCCAGCATCTACCCAGTCAAGCCCTCTCAGAGTCTTATATGCTTCAATGAGATCACACCTCACTTTTCTAAACTCTAGGGTATATAGGCCTAGCCTACTGAAACACTCCTCATAGGACAGCCCTCCTTGGCTCAATGCTTGGGTGGAGCAGTGGGGGTGCGTAGGGTTTGAGCGCTCTCTGCTTTCGAGCAGTGTTCAGGTAGGCACTGAGCTCTACAGACCGCTGCGTTCACCTAGTGACCAAAGATCCCTCAAGTTGTTGGGGGTTGGGCAGGCTGGGGGTCCTCAGAGAAAGCATCACACTACTCATTGCTTCCCCAAATGCAGGAGGTGCCCAGGCATTCCCTGCATTTCAGCTGCACCTGATCTTTTTGGACTTCTTCCTGAATCTATTGACCCATCCCTCGTTTATACCCAAGGTGCGTTTTACTCCATTTTGTGCCTCCCGTTAAGAATGTAGGGCAAGTATTGTGCATGGACACAACTCTTAGATCATAGGCACGGCATTAACTAATTACACACCAATCACAGCCATCTTCGGTTATTTCTGATGAAAGGTCATCGACCTGAAACGTTAAGTCGTTTTTCTCTCGCTGCACCTGCTGCCCGACCTGCTGAGTGTTTCCAGCTATTGCGGTTTAGAGTTCAGATTTCCAGCATCCGCAGTATTTTGTTTTCGTCATTTATTTCCTGCTCGCTGGAGAAGTTACAAGCTTCAGGCAAATAATTAGCAACACGCCAAAAATATATGGAACAGGTCAGTGGCACAGACCAAATTACTCGGGCAAGGGTGCGAATCAAGAGGCAGCTTCAGGGGCCTTCGACCTAACCCTTCACGGATGAGCAGCTGGACAGGGACCCCACGCCAAAGAAAACTCCTTCCCTTAAATAAAAGAATTCCCTTGGAACAAATCCTCACCAATGCTACAGACTCACAACCCCCGCTGATGTTTAGTTTGGGACGGTGGTAAATTTTAAAAGAAAATAATTTTCCCTGATCAAAACTTTCAAGCATCAAGCTCGCGCGCACATACACACATTCTTTATTTCATGTTCTGAATGGCATCAGAATAAGAAAGAGAGAAATATCTGGAAGGGGCTACTTTCCGCCCACAAACTGCTGCAAGCCCACCAGCTGTTGAAGTGCTTTGGGTGGATGCAACGAATAAGCAAAATTGGAGCTTGTTAACATCACATTAGGAGCTCGTCATATAGTGATGGGGCTGTCAGGCAAATCAGCCCGAGCCAACCATTACTGGGTGATTCGCTATGTGGGAATCTGATCAGAATCCTGTTTGGATGAGGTCCACATTTCTCCAGAGTCAAGTGGGCTCCTCTGTAGAATTTTCTTCAGCCCATGGTTGGTGCGATACAGCCATATTTTGCCCACTTAAAGGACAAGCAGATGGGCAAACTACCCAATGAGGAGTCCAACTCTCCTCCCTTCTGTTCTCATCTTAGCAGGAATGTCACATGGAGATTGAGTTTGAATCAATCTGACATTCCGCCACTTGAGAGCCCAAATGTTTCTCCTTCCTATCAGATTGCACATTCTCGATAGGTCAGATGATTGTTAAATATTAAGAGGCTCTCCTGAGGGGCAAATTGATACTTCAGTGTCAGTGATATGTTGACCTTTGATCATGTCTAAAAAAAATCTAGTGAATTGTGCCAACCCCTGGGTTTTCAAAGAATCTATTTCCCATTCCAATCATATGGAGGTGTTGAGAGCCTCTTCACCAAATTTGATAAGGGCACAAGAAAAAGGGGCAAGGCTGTGCGATGGATTCAAATACTGTCCTTTTACCTCTGGCAAAATCCAGTCCAGGCCGATGGAAATCTCTTTGTTGGCATCGTACTTGAAAGGAATTTGGACTCTCGGCCCAGTGGATCTGTAGCTACAAACTGCTTAAAGAATCAAACAAGCACTCGAGGTTGTCACTGGGATACAGTACAGGAAGCATCACCCTGTACCTAACCTGGGAACACTCACTGAGCAATGTAGAGTTGGTTTTATCTGCCATTAAACCGATACCATACATAACATGGGGGATAATTAATGTAAATCACTGAGGGCAAGAGATAGAAAAGGTTTGGTGATTCCCCTGTATAAGCTTTGCTCAGAGATGAGCCCAAATATTCAAAAAGATCAGGTCAATCTGCAGCAGGCTTTTTTTTCCTAGAGGCGTCGCAATCTGGCTTCTCTTAAATGGGCCGGATTTTGCTCCGAGTGATAAACGAACAACTTCCACTTGCCCATAGACTTTTTACGGGCTTTTGCACCACAAGTTCCTGTCGGCCAACTATCCAAACAGCGCAGCGCCCTCTACAGGGCATCTGGGCAAGCAACTATCTCCTTAACCAATCAGATTGAAGGATCGTTAATGAGCAGCGCAGAGTCTGAACCAGGAAGTGTCAGCTGGCATACTGAATTCAATGTCAAATCAGGTACAGAAAGCAAAATAAAGAGAGGGAAAGAAGATTGGATTGAGATATAAAGGACAGAAAGAAAAAAAGGTAAAGAAAATGTATTTAATTTTTAAAACCAAAATCTCCAACAATAATTAAAAGCTAAAAGAATGAGACTCCACACTTATAAAAGTGAATTTTCAGTGCCAGAGAGGCTGTTTGGTAGTAATTAAGGCTTACCCCACCATTAAAAGAGCACTTGGAATGGACACTCCCTAACTGTTTCTGGCGAGTTTAGTCCGTATCTATGAGGTAAGTACAGCAACTTCACGCCCTTCAATGTATTTGAATGGTGAGTCAGACGGCGAGATGCCGTTTTTGGGAAGTTTTTGGAGGAGCGGCGCAGCTTGAACGACAACTTCTGGATTTCCACGTTTAACTGCGCCACGTGCGCTCACCGGAAGCGCCGTTAGCCTCACCGTTACTTTTACAGCAAAATGGGGCCCATTATCTTCTGGACACTACCTTAAGTCGGCTCATTCCACAATCCAGTGAAGTTTCCACAGAGGCTCTCCTTTGTTGTTTGTGGTACCTTGCTCTAAGCCAATTGGCTGCCACGCTTGTCTACATAACAATAGTGACAACAGTGACGACACCACGAAAGTAATTCTTTGCGTGCAAAGTGTGTTAAGGCATCCTGGGGATAGAGAAGGTGCTGAACAAGTTCTTTCTTTCTCTTCCTGTTCCATGGTGTAAAGGAGTATGCAACTTGCCAACCAAAACTTTGCTGCAATAAGGCCAACTAAAATGGCAAACTAAGCATGGTAAAAATCACAGAAAAATGAAAGAGAATTTCTAAAAATTATCTTGAGATTTAATACTCCTCACTCTCCTTCACCATGGCTCTCCCCCTCCTGCCCCAGCCAATCACTCACCTGTGATTGGGAGGAAATGCTCCTTAACCTCTTGAGAACGTTCCTTCGGCGTTATTTGCGTATTATGAAGAGTTAGGAGATGAGGGAGAGTGGCCCAATGGGTGGCCTGCTGCCCGATATTTTTTTCTTTCCCGTGAAGGAGTTGTTGGTCTCGTCTCACTGACCCGCCCAAAGCACAGCAGTTTGGGAACTCAGATACAGACACAGAGCCACTTCGGGGACAATTCGATTTCCTGCCACCCTGTGGCTTAGTATTACAAAGTATTTACATCACAGAAACAGGCCATTCGGCCCAACAGGTCCATGCCAGTGTTCATGTTCCACACAAGCCTCCTCCAACCCTTCCTCATCTAACCCCATCAACATATCCTTCTATTCCTTTCTCCCCCATGTGCTTATCGAGCTTCCCCTTAAATGCATCAACGCTATTCACTTCAACCACTCCCTGTGGTAGCGAGTTCCACATTCTCACCACTCTCTGGGTAAAGAAGTTTCTCCTGAATTCCCGATTGGATTTATTAGTGACTATCTTATATTTATGGCCGATAGTTTTGGACCCCCCCCCCCCCCCCCCAACACAAGTGGAAACCTCTTCTCTACGTCTACCCTATCAAACCATTTCATAATCTTAAAGTTGTCCATCATGTCACCTCAGTCTTCTCTTTTCTAGAGTAAAGAGCCCCAGCCTGTTCAATCTTTCCTGATCGGCATAACCTCTCAGTTCTGGTATCATTCTCATCATTTTGTTTTGCGCCTTCTCTAGTGCCTCAATGTCCTTTTTATAATATGGAGACCAGAACCGTTCATGGTGCTCCAAGTCATAGAGTTATACAGCACAGAAAGAGGCCCATCGTGTCCGCGCCGGCCATCAAGCCCTGTCTATTCTAATCCCATTTTCCAGCATTTGGTCCGTAGCCTTGTATGCTATGGCGTTTCAAGTGCTCATCTAAATGCTTCTTGAATGTTGTGAGGGTTCCTGCCTTTACCACCCTTTCAGGCAGTGAGTTCCAGATTCCAACCACCCTCTGGGTGAAAAGGTTTTTCCTCAAATCCCCTCTAAACCTCCTGCCCCTTATCTTGAAACTATGCCCCCTGGTTATTGACCCCTCTACTAAGGGGACAAGTTCCTTTCTATCTATGCCCCTCAATTTTGTACACCACAATCAGGTCCCCCCTCAGCCTTTTCTGCTCTACGGAAAACAACCCCAGCCTATCCAGTCTCTCTTCATAGCTGAAGCGCTCCAGTCCAGGTAACATCCTGGTGAATCTCCTCCGCACCCTCTCCAATGCAATCACATCCCTCCTATAGTGTGGCGACCAGAACTGCACACAATATTCCAGCTGTGGCCTAACTAGCGTTTTGTACAGCTCCATCATAACCTCCCTGCTCTTATATTCTATGCCTCGGCTAATGAAGGCAAATATCCCATATGACTTTTTAACCACCTTATCTACCTGTCCTACTGCCAACCAAGGTTCTATACATAAGTTTAACATAACTTCTCTGCTTTTCCATTCCATCCCTCTAGAAATGAACCCGTGCTTTATTTACTTTTTAAAATGGCTTTATTAACCTGCATTGCTACTTTTAGTGATTCGTGTATCTGTACCCTCAGATCTCTTTGTTCCGCTACTCCATTTAGACACTTATGTTCCAAGGAAACTGGAGCAGCAACACAGAATGCCACTTCACCAACTGTATTGTATCCTAGCAACACTCCCATGCAACAACAACTGGCATTTATACAGTGCCTTTAATGTAGTAAAATGTCCCAAGGCTCTTCACAGGAGTGTTATCAGACAAATTGACAGCGCGCCAAAGTAGGAGACATTAGGACAGGCGGCTAAAAGCTTGGTCAAAGAGATAGGTTTTAAGGAGGAGAGTGAGGTGGAGAGGCTTAGGGAGAGAATTCCAGAGCTTAGAGCCCAGACGACTGAAGGCACGGCCGCCAATGATGGGGAACGATGAAGAAAATGGGGAACGCACAAGAGGCTAGAGTTGGAGGTTATTGGAGCACAGAAAGCATCGCTGCCGCTCCCAGTCCTATCCACATCTGATGCAGGCACTTCCCAGTGGGAGTCATTCGATACCAAGCAGGAGTGGGATTTATATAAGAACATAAGAAGTAGGAGCAGGAGTAGGCCATATGATCCCTCGGACCTGCTCCGCCATTCAATAGCATCATGGCTGATCCGAACCTAGACTCACGTCCACTTCCCTGCCCTCTCCCCGTAACCCCTGATTCCCTTATCAGCTAGGAAACTGTCTCTCTCAGTTTTAAATTTATTTAATGTCGCAGCTTCCACAGCTCTCTGAGGCAGCAAATTCCATAGATTTACTACCCTCTGAGTGAAGAAGTTTCTCCTCATCTCAGTTTTGAAAGGGCAGCCCCTTATTCTAAGATTATGCCCCCTAGTTCTAGTCTCACCCATCAGTGGAAACATCCTCACCGCATCCACCCGATCAAGCCCCCTCACAATCTTATATGTTTCGATAAGATCGCCTCTCATTCTTCTGAACTGCAATGAGTAGAGGCCCAACCTACTCAACCTTTCCTCATACGTCAACCCCCTCATCTCCGGAATCAACCGAGTGAACCTTCTCTGAACTGCCTCGAGAGCAAGTATATCTTTTCTTAAATATGGAAACCAAAACTGTACGCAGTATTCCAGGTATGGCCTCACCAGTACCCTGTATAACTGAAGCAAGACTTCCCTGCTTTTATACTCCATCCCCCTTGCAATAAAAGCCAAGATTTCATTGGCCTTCCTGATCACCTGCTGTACCTGCATACTAACCTTCTGTGTTTCATGCACCAGGACCCCCAGATCCCTTTGTACTGTAGCACTTTGCAGTTTCTTTCCATTTAGATAATAACTTGCTCTTTGATTTTTTTCTGCCAAAGTGCATAACCTCACACTTTCCAACATTATATTCCATCTGCCAAATTCCTGCCCACTCACTTAGCCTGTCTATGTCCTTTTGCAGGTTTTTTATGTCCTCCTCACTCACTGCTTTCCCTCCCATCTTTGTATCGTCGGCAAACTTGGATATGTTGCACTCAGTCCCTTCCTCCAAATCGTTAATATAGATTGTAAAGAGTTGGGGTCCCAGCACTGACCCCTGTGGAACACCACTAGTCACTGATTGCCAACCCGAGAATGAACCATTTATCCCAACTCTCCGTTTTCTGTTAGATAGCCAATCTTCCACCCATGCCAGTATATTACCCCCAATCCCGTGATTTTTTATCGTGTGCAGTAATCTTTTGTGTGGCACCTTGTCAAATGCCTTTTGGAAGTCCAAATACACCACATCCACTGGTTCCCCTTTATCCACCCTGTTTGTTATGTTCTCAAAGAATTTCTCCCATCCCTTGCCCAGGGACGCCGAAGCTGAATGCTGTGTCCTGACCCCTTGGCCCATCGACATCAACTCACTCAACACAGACCAAGGATAGAATCGCGACCTTGGTGATCTCTATAGGTCACTGGTACACATTTCCCCGTTAAATCTATCATTGGTGGAGCTGTTGGCGGGGCGGAGGGGGGGCGAGGGCGAGGAGACAAGTTTAAATTGTAAACATTCTTTTCAAACAACTTTCAGATACAATGTAATGCAACTTCTATGAAACACAAAATGTTCAGTGGAAATGACTCACGATATAAAAATACCGCTGGGGATTGCTATAAAGGACATGGGCTTGGTTATGATAGAGGTCTCCTTTAAAGCTGACAGCACTCACATACGCAGCAGTATCTATAGCCTCAGCTATCTGTCACTGTTCTCTGACCTTCAGCTTCTGGCTATTAAAAGCTCCTGCCTGTCACCACCAACAGCTGAGAGCTTAAATAAACCTGAAGCCCCAAACTCCTGCATGGAGTGCGCTGGCTTTTAGCCAAAGGCGGAGAAGCATTCGCAATTCCATCAATCAAGCAGGACTTCCCTGAAAAGGCTGGTTTGCTCGGTGTGGTCACTCAGCTTATTTGGTGTGTGGGGTACCACTGAACAATCACACTAATAGTGTACGATGCGCTTCCTGTGATACAGTCCCACGACCCCTCCCACCCCCCCTCCCCCACACCGCCTCTCCCCCTCCCCGTCTCCTGGAGGCTTGGTAGAGCTCGAGAAAACACCTCATGACCAACTGTGATTCTAAACTGGCCTCCTCTAAAGAGCTGACGGGAGAGTGTAGGGGCAGAAAAAAAAATGCACAGCTTGGTCGAGTTGATCAAGTGGGCCGCAGGATGCAATGGTAAGAAAGGGGAAGGGCCAAAGTCTTCTACAGCCAAAGGATTTACCTTCAAAGTGTTGCCACTGTTGTGCAGGCAAACATTGCTGCCAATTTACAACAAGCAAGGTCCACAGACAGCGATGAAATATTTGAATGGCTATTGTGTTGGTTGAGGGAGTATTATTGGCCAGGACACCAGGAGAACTCTCACGTTCACCTGAACAGACAGGTGGGGCCTCAGTTTAACATCTCATCCGAAAGACGGCACCTCTGACAATGCAGCACTGAAGAGTCAGCCTAGATTATGCGGCGAAGTCCTGCAGTGGGACTTTAATCCACAACTTTGACTCGACGGAGAGTGCTACCAACTGACAAATGTACATGTGCCAGCATCCTACTGACACACTGAACTGGTTCAAACACATTTACAAGGCTGAGCAGGGAGTTTCAAATACTTGGGGCGTCAGGAGACCGTGCAGACCTGGCTTTCTGCTGCCTCTGAAATCGCGTTGGCCAGTGTCAATGTCGACTACATGGGATTCACAGAGTCACAGCACTATGGAGTGTAAAAAAAGCACCTTTAAGCCATCACAGAGTAAAACAGATGTAGGGAAGGTATTTCCACTGTGGGGCAGTCAAAAACTAGAGGACATAAATATAAGATAGACACTAATAAATCCAGAGTGGAATTAAGGAGACACCTCTTTACCCAGAGAGTAGTTAGCTTGTGGAACTTGCTACCATGTGGAGTGGTTGAGATGAATAGCATAGTTCATTTAAGGGGAAGCTAGATAAACACACGAGGGAGAAAGGAATGGAATGGTGTGCTGATAGGCTGAGATGAAGAGGGGTGGGAGGAGTCTCGTGTGGAGCATAAACACCGACACAGACCAGTTGGGCCGAATGGCCTGTTTCTGTGCTGTAAATTCTATATAACCTCAAATTGCTCCCATCTCTTACCTTCAAGATTGATAAATCTGTTACCCTGATAAACACAGCTCAAAATCCTCTCTCCAGCTGTAACCCAAGTTTCAAAGGACACCATCTAAACGTTGTGCCACTGGGTGCTTTTCATTATTAGAAGTGCACATGGAGCAACACTTTGTTTGACCACTGCTTGTTTCACTGAAAATGGAAGAACACTGCAGTCATAACTAAAAACCATGGAATTGGTGGGTGGCAGCCCGCCGGCTCAAACACACTGGCCACAAATTTATTTACCTTGGCGGGTCCGGGGCGGGCAATGTCGGTGGCAGGTCCCGACCCCGCTGCTGGCTCCATCCCGCTGTGCAAAATGACTTTCCGTTGATGGGGCTTGTTAAGCCCGCCCAGCGCGATTCCCGGCCAATTAGAGGAAGCGGGTCTGGTGACGTAATTTCATGATGTGTCTCAGCCAGTTTCCTTAAAGGGACCATGGCCACATTTATTTTGACATTTGTGCTGTGAGTGTTCTACAGCATTGAGGTGCTGCAAACTCTGGCAATCACTTCAGAGGTGCATGGCTGCACCCAGGTTCTCCCATGACTCCCTCCATATGCTTATGGAGGGAGTCACAGCAAGCAGGGAGGTCCTCTTCTCTTCCCATGGCCGAAAGAGACCTCCCCAGGAGACCAACATAGCCTGGTTGCAGATTGCAGAGGAGGGCACAAGCAGGGAGGTGGTCAGGAGGACCTGGGTGCATTGCTGCAGACGTTTCAATAGAGCCCAAAAAGTTAGTCCAAAGCCACACTCAACTTCATCCTACCGTGCCTCTCATCACATCCCCATCACTCTGCCTTCCCTACCCTACTCCTGCACATCCTTACTCACACCAACTTACCTTGTACCTCCATCCATCCCTCTCTATCTATATTATCACTTCTCCATCTCACTAGCCACCCCTCACACTCACCCTCATCCTAGTGCAATCATACCAACTAACAACATAAGGGTAGGCACTTGGGTGTTTTATGCAATGTTCATGTAAAGTTTCTATTAATGTGGTGTCAAACATTGAAACCTTTATTTTCAACACTTTGCGTTCTTGGACAGATTTGTGTGCACCTTTGGAAGTGGCTTAGTGAGTTGCAGTGAATGGTGAGACATAACGGTACCCCCCGCAATGGTGGTGAGTGTGAAAGGAATGGCTTGGACATTGTAGGGATGCTTTATGGTGTTGGTGTGGGGTGGTGCCAACCTGGCGCATCATGTGGCAGCCAGGGTGTACAGCATCAAGTAAAGTAAATCAGGCCATGGTGAGGCCATCCCGGACAGCAATGCGGTTGGGTGCTGATGCCCTGTGTCCTGTGCAGCATCAGTTGATTGCGGAGAAGGTTGGTGGTGTTGTTGGTGCTGCTGGTGTGCCTGGTTCTGCTGGTGTTGGGGCTGATCGTGTTGGGAATCTGAGGACCAAAGTGAGAGCGTATAAAGGGCACCCATGCTGATGGAATAGACAGCAGGTGAAGTAGAGATGACAGAAGCGATCTGTCAATGGTGAGAGAGTTCTTCTAATGAGGTGAGAGCGGTTGGAAAGCAGAAAGTGGAAAGCCTGCAGAATCTGTACTGGAAATGGACTGAGAAATAGCTTGTGGCTGAGGAAAGTGACTATCAGTCCGGTGGGAGCTTTTACTGTACATTTGAAGCTGTCAAGTAGTCAGCTGGAGCAATGGCCACTGAACTCCCGCCTCACAGCAGGGGTCTGTGCACAGTGGGGATCCCGTGGTCATGAAGTTCAAGACAAACGGTAAGTGAGAAAAGGCTGTTAAGCATTTGGAAACTAGATGCTAATCATTTTAATTAGGCCCGTGGCCGCTGCCAGTCGAGTCTGCTCAGCGTTGACAGACCCGACATTGGGAAAGTTGCATGGTGGCGAGTTTACAGCGGGACCCTGACTCGCTGTGAAAAACGAACACGTTCCCACCCGACCCACCACCGATTCCGCCCGCTAACCCACCCACCCCCACCAAAAACTCAGGCCACTGAATGAAACACTCCTTTCAACTCTTGGAACTTCCAGCAACAACAACAACAATTTATATAGCGCCTTTAACGTAGGAAAACATCTCAAGGCCCTTCACAGGAGAATTATAAGACAAAAATTTGACATCAAGCTACATAAGGATAAATTAGGGCAGGTGACCAAAAGCTTGAAGAGGTAGGTTTTAAGCAGCGTTTTAAAAGGAGGAGAGAGCGGTAGACAGGTTTAGGCAGGGAATTCCAGAGCTTAGGGCCTCGGCAACAGAAGGCCCGGCCACCAATGGTTGAGTGATTATAATCAGGGATGCTCAAGAGGGCAGAATTAGAGGAGCGCAGATATCTCGGGGGGTTGAAGGAGATTACAGAGATAGGGAGGGGCGAGGTCATGGAGGGATTTGAAAACAAGGATGAGAATTTTGAATAATCGAGGTATTGCTTAACCGGGAGCCAGTGTAGGTCAGCGAGCACAGGGGTGATGGGTGAACGGGACTTGGAGAGAGTTAGGACACAGGCAGCCGAGCTTTGGATCACCTCAAGTTTACGTAGGGTCGAATGTGGGAGGCCAGCCAGGAGTGCGTTAGAATAGTCAAGTCTAGAAGTAACTGACTGCGCTACAGGTGTGACTGTCCTTTGCCCACCTAAATGTCATCCATTTCAGTCCTCTTTTAAACGTGACTTCATTAGTGCTGCAAAACTACTTTTAAAACCATTTGACATTTTTTGTTCGGAGACAGGTAGATGTATAAAATCTCAAGTGCCCCTGTGGGGTGAGATCTTGTGAATCGTCACTAGACTGCTCCTCCATCCTCACACATCCAGTGTGCGATATCAGGTGTGAGTACAAAGACCAGAGAAACAAAAACAGTTCAAAATATGAAGTTACAGGGACAGTTCCCAGGGAGCCGCACAGAGGGCAACAGTTAATTCCCAGGGTATGTGGTCCTCCTGTCTACTGGGAAATCCCTGAAGTATTGGAGGTTGTGGAGGTGAAGATCAGGAAAACATTTTTTTTTTTTTTTTTTTTTTTTTTAAAAAACAGGAAGATGGAACTATTCTCCACTTGATGCAAATTCCCTCTCCAGTGAAAGATGGAGGCCAGTTGTTTCCTTATGGAGCAGATTCTCCAGTCCCTGGTACCATAACCAGGCAATGCAAATTCAAATATCCCGGTCCTAAATACAGGAAACTTTCGATTTACCGGCACCTAAATAACCGGAAATCTCGGCTAACCGGTAAAATTCAGGAGTAGGTTTTACTTCATATTTATTTGCCTTCTTCCATCTGTGCTGTGCAAGGGTGTGGCTGCAACTGTTGCTAAGCTACAGAGACACTTGAAACTTGAGGCCATTGTTCTACAGTTGTTGCTAAGCAACAGGGTTTGTTGCTTTATATGGAGCTGTCAGCTCTCCCCATCTTTTACTATAGCGTTCGGTTATCCGGAATTGATGATGAACCGGCACCACGTCGGTCCCGTCCATGCCGGATGCCAGAAAGTTTTCTGTATCCCGGTCCTAAATATATACAGCATCTTAAGTTTTGGGCCCCTCTGTTCGCCGCTGATGAGGTCACAGATTTCTCCACCATGATATTCACATGGCCAGTTTAATTTGTTGTCTTAAAATGCTCCTGTGAAGCGCCTTGGGACGTTTTACTACATTTAAGGCACTATATAAATACAAGTTGTTGTTGTTGTATCTGATGACACTATCCACTGGTCATATGAAAAGTCAAGGGCCACCTAATTTTGACAATTGAATTGCAGATGTAGATTCAACTTTTTGAAATATTGAACCTTGGATTCTAATACAAGGTCAATTTTTTTTTAAATAAATGAAATTCCCATTTGATGGAGGATTTGGTTAACATAATTAAAAGGCAGGGTGAGAAAATGTCTGAGCACAAAGTTTCTCCCTCTGATAGTCCAATTCTCCATTCACATTAAAAACTCTGTCTTAAAGGACACCCAATTTTTTTGCCGCAACCACTCTGACCTGCAACCATTACTGATACTTCTCACTGATTAAAGTTCTTCTTCCTGATACCAGATTTCAATTTACTTTCCACTAATTTCTATTTAGTTATCTGGTCCTGCTCTCCTGGCTTACAGATTTCAGCAATGGCTCAGTGATAGCACCCACGCCAGAGACTTGAGCACCTAATCTAGGCTGACACTCCAGCGCAGTACTGAGGGAGTGCTGCACTGTCGGAGGTGCCGACTTTCAGATGAGACGTTAAACCAAAGCCCCGTCTGCCCATTCAGGTGGACGTAAAAGATCCCATGGTACTATTTCACACGGCCGGTGTCCTGGCCAATATTTATCTCTCAACTAACATCACAAATAGATTATCTCATTGCTGTTCGTGGGACCCTGCTGGGCACAAATTGGCTGCCATGTTTCCCTACATTACAACAGTGATTTCAAAAGCATTTCATTGGCTGTGAAGAGCTTTGTGATGTCCTGAAGTTGCAAAAGGCACCATATAAATTTACAAAGCAATGATTAACCCCTCTCTTAACTGTCTTTTCTCTATTATAAACTTACATTTTTCTAATCTATCCTCATTGAATTTACATCAGAGATTAGTGCAGTCACTCTTTTCCGTAACTTTTCAAATGCAGGTTTATGGGAAAGGAGGGGAAAGGAGGGGGGAAAAGAGGGGGAAAGACTTGCATTCATATAGCGCCTTTCACGACCACCGGATGTCTCAAAGCACTTTACAGCCAATGAAGTACTTTTTGAAGTGGAGTCATTGTTGTAATGTGGGAAATGCAGCCGCCAATTTGCGCACAGCAAGCTTCCACAAACAGCAATGTGTTAATGACCAGATCATCTGTTTTTGTTATGTTGGTTGAGGGATAAATATTGGTAAGGACACCGGGGATAACTCCTCTGCATATAGTGTGGTGAGCAAAACAGAACACATTACTCCCAAGTATTGACTGGAGTATGATACAGGCTTAGCCAACTGTTCTGGCTATAATTCCTAGCATTCTAGATGAACTTTATAATTACATTGTCTAGACATTGAAAGTGAACACTCCCGAGGTCCTTTTCAAAGATTCCCTGCATTCATTCCAGTCCAATAGTGTAAGCTTAAAACCCACATTTTGTTAACCCATGCACAATATTTTACATTGTTAAATTTCATTTTTCAGCTCAATTGCAGAACCAACTTAAATTCTTCTGCAAATCTTTAGCGACCTCCTCAGTCTCTGCTACTCTCATTTCATATTGTCAGCGGAGTTAGTTTTGGTATCCAGGTCACTGTGTAGATTATAGAGGGATCCCAGCTCTGACCTTGTACGAACCAATTCAACACCTTCCCCCAGATATTACACCTCGGAGTATTAGTGATTCCTGTCCCCTACAGCTCCCCCAAGTGAAATTCTTATCTAATCTCAAATTCCACCCTGTATTCCTTGGATTTTAATGAGGCATTTTCTCATGTGGAACTATGTCAGATGTTTTCTAAAGCAACTTGCATTTATATAGTGCCTTGAACGTGGTACAAAAGTCCCAAGGTGCTTCACAGGAGCGTTATCAGACAAAACCTGACACAGCCACATAAAGAGATATTAAGACAGGCGACCAAAAGCTTGGTGAAAGAGGTACGTTTTAAGGAGCGTCTTAAAAGGAGGAGAGAGAGGCGGAGAGGTTCAGGGAGGGAATTTCAGAGCTTAGGGCCCAGGCAGCTGAAGGCACGGCCACCGAGGGTGGAGCGATTAAAATCACGGTTGTGCAAGAAGCCAGAATTGGGGGAAGCGCAGAGATCTCGGAGGGCTGTAGGAGGTGATGAGAGAAGTTTATAGTACAGGAGGTTTAATACCAGAGTATTACAGAAAATAGAGGTAATGAATTAGGCTCCAAATATTAGAGGATTTAGTCCAGAAAATGAAGGTGAAAAATAGCTAAACAAATTAACAGGAAAACTGAGGTGAAAAAGAGCGAGATTATAGTGACAGGAGGTCAGTGTTGTAACTTGTGGACAGCTACGTTTGTGTTCCGATAAAGAAAGCAAGGCAGTGACTAGTAGTGTGGATATTGGAGAACTCATTGGTGGGCTTGCAAGGAGGGAATCTAACAAGGCAGGAAGAAGGTATGGCAGAGATATTAAATAAATATTTTGCATCAGTTTTTATAAATGATGGTGGAAGCAAGAATGCAGGTGTGCTAGGAGGAGGATATGGAGCAGTTGTTAGTTGATAACTATCGAAAAGGAATTGGTTCTGAAAAAGCAGAACTCCAGGTGGATAAGGTGCTGCCCCATGGCTTTTGGCAGAGAGGAGCTAGCCAAGGCTCTGGCTGCAATTTTACAAGCCTCCTGAAATATGCAAATTATACCATGGGACTGGAGAGCAGCCAATAGAACACCTTTGTTCAAGAAGGAAGCGAAGGAGCGACCAAGTAACTGTCGGTCAGTCAGTCTAATGTCCGGTGTCGGCAAACCCGTAGAATCCATAATACAAGATGAAAAAAAAATGACCAATTAGAAATACGCAGGTTAATCAAGGACATGGATTTGTTAAAGGGAAGTCTTGTTTGACAAACTCAAGAGGTTTAAGATTTATGAAAAGCTGGCTAGTAGTTGACCAGATGAGTAGGAACAACACAGGCGGAGGTATTCAACCATACGGTCAGCTATTTCACACTGGGAATGACAGATAAAGGTTGTAAATGTGTGTTTTCTGACATACTGATGGGGCGACCTTTGGTAGAAGTGAAGAAATTCCTGCCTAGAATTAAAAGGGTTTCTGATTGTTTAGTCAGTTGGTGCAGAGGGAGTTGGCTTTATAGACAATTGGGATTGATTTGATGGGACCATTTGGCAGATTCAGGAAAGATGAACTGTACTGAGCAGGGCAAAGAACTTGCATTTACATAGTGTCTGTTCACACCTCTCAGGATATGCCATAGTGCTTCACATCTAATTTTATTTTAAAGGGCAGTCATTTCACTTTATCCCAATAGGCCCACAGTGAGCAAGGAGATAAATATGTAGGAATGTTGCCAGGCCACCAGGAGAACTCCCTGTTCTTCACAACGGGTCATGGGATCTCTACATCCATCTGAACAGGCACACAATAATATCTCACCCGAAAGAGGACGCCCTCTGACAATGTAGCACTCCCCAAGTAGTGCATTGAAGCATCGGCCTAGATCAAACCCTGGAGTTAGACTTGAACTTGTATCCTTATGCCTGAGGTAAGAGTATTACCAACTGAGCCAAGCTAACGAGAGACAGGAGTTGAGAGATGAGCTATTAGTATAGATAAATGAAACTCATTTAAAACTAGATAAGGTTCTATATTCTCATCCCATCCTTAATTGTACAGAATTGGACATGAGGACTGTTAAGTGAAGGGGAACAAAAAAAAAACCAGAATATTAAGCTGAGCATAGTAAATAAACAAAGTTAGTAAGCTAGATGCATAAAGGATTCATTAAGGAGTCCGTATTTAAACACCAGGAAGGGAGAAGAGCTGGCTTTATATATTAGATATGTTTTAGAACTGAAGCAAGCTGAATTTATGTCCCAGGGCAAGACACACAATGAAATACTGTGACTTAAACCGATGGGGACATGTAGGATAGGGTTAATGGCAGAGTCTGCGACAGACCCCAGAGCAGTACAAGGATAAAAGTTCGAGGCTTTGACAACCAAGGAAGAACAGTTTGAACCGTCTATAATGGCCGATTTCAAAAAACAAGAACTATTTATATAGCGCCTTTAACGTAGTAAAACGTCCCAAGGGGCTTCACAGGTGTATTTTAAGACAAAAATTTTGACATCGAGCCACATAAGGAGAAATTAGGGAAGACGACCAAAAGCTTGGTCAAAGAGGTAGGTTTTAAGGAGCGTCTTAAAAAGGAGGAAAGAGAGGTAGAGGCGGAGAGGTTCAGGCAGGGAATTCCAGAGCTTAGGGCCCAGGCAACAGAAGGCACGGCCACCAAAGGTTGAGCGATTATAATCAGGGGTGCTCAAGAGGGCAGAATTAGAGGAGCGCAGATATCTCGGGGGGTTGTGGGGCTGGAGGAGATTACAGAGATAGGGTGAGGTGAGGCCATGGAGGGATTTGAAAACAAGGATGAGAATTTTGAAATCGAGGCGCTGTTTAACCGGGAGCCAATGTAGGTCAGCGAGCACAGTGGTGATGGGTGAATGGGATTTGGTCTGAGTCAGGACACGGGCAGCCGAGTTTTAGATGACCAAGTTTACGTAGGGTAGAATGTGGGAGGCCAGCCAGGAGTGCATTGGAAGAGTCAAGTCCAGAGGTAACAAAGGCATGGATGAGGGTTTCAGCAGCGGATGAGCTGAGGCAGGGGCGGAGACGGGCGATGTTACGGAGGTGGAATTAGGTGGTCTTTGTTATGCTGCGGATATGTGGTCGGAAGCTCATTTCAGGGTCAAATATGACACCAAGGTTGCGAACAGCGTGGTTCAACCTCAGACAGATGTTAGGGAGAGGGATGGAGTCAGTGGCTCGGGAACGGAGTTTGTGGCAGGGACTGAAAACAATGGCTTCGGTCTTCCCAATATCTAATTAGAGAAAATTTCTGCTCATCCAGAACTGTATGTCGGACAAGCAGTCTGACAATTTAGAGATCGTGGAGGGGTCGAGAGAAGAGGTGGTGAGGTAGAGCTGGGGGTCATCAGCGTACATGTGGAAACTGACGCTGTGTTTTTGGATGATGTCACCAAGGGGCAGTGTGTAGATGAGAAATAGGAGGGGGCCAAGGAGGAATCCTTGGGGGACACCAGAGGTAACGATGCGGGAGCAGGAAGAGAAGCCATTGCAGGTGATTCTCCGGTTACGATTAGATCAAGCATTGTAACCCTGGAGCAGCCAAATATTTGTAGGTAAGCTAAATCAGAATGAGTCAATATCGAACAGGAGACACCCAATTCAATAAGAACTTGCTCAGGTTAACTTACGCTGTGATCTGGATCCAGCAAACAAGGACAACATTTATAATTTAGTTATGAAATTTTTGGGACCTTGTGACCATAACCTGATCAAATAATCTGGAACCAGCATCAGTAAGATCCAAGACAGAAATATACAAACTTTAGAAGGAACGAGAAAGGAAACAATTGGGAAAGAAAACAAACACTTCCCATTGGAGGAAAAATGGAATACATTTAAAATCAAAATAATGTTGAATATGCAGAATAAGTATATGTTCGAGACACAAATACAAGAACACCCTGAAATGGATGAATAGGGCAATTAAAATGGAAAAATAAAACTCAAAGTACAAAAACCGATAGGGATTAAAGAAGGGGTGAACTTTAGGAAATGTGCAGGGGTGTACAAAAACAGTTTTAAAAATATATTACCGGCACCAAAACGGATGTGGAAATGAAATCAAGCACCACGATAAAGCTTTAGTTCAGTATCGTAATAGCAAGAGTCGGTAGAGGAAATAAGAACGGTAAAAGATAAAAATGGAGTTGGACCATTTATGCAAATTGCAGATAAAATGTAACACTGACGAATGCACAGCACTACACGTTGGCCAAGATAATGTGCAGCACATGTATAAAATTAATGGAGTGGAAATAATGCAAAAGTGACTCTAATGGAATTGGGAATAATAATGGACTTGTAACTGGCAAAATTTAGACAATGGGGCAAGGCAAGTTAAAGCTAACAAAATGCTGGGATATATAGCCAGTGGAATGAATACAAGTCTAATGAGGTAATGCAGAGGCTTAGTTGGTAACATTCCAGTCTCTGAATCAGAAGGACAGGAAGTTGAACCCTACTCCAAGACTTGAGTATATAATCTAGGCTGACACTTCAGAGCTGTACTGAGGGAGTCCGACAATGTTTAAAGTGTCACCTTTCAGAATAAATATTAAACCGGGGCTTCAACTGTCTACTCGAGTGATTAAAAAAGATTCCCTGGCATTATTTGAAGAACAGGGAGTACTCCTGATGTCTTGGCCAACATGATTGTCTCAATCACCACCACCAAAAACAGATCAACCCATTATGCATCTCATTTATTGTTTTTGGGATCTTGCAGTTTCAGCCTCTGAGTCAGCGGGTCATGGGTTCAGGTTCCACTAGAGACTTCAGCACATAATGCAGGCTGACATTTCAGTGCAGTACTGAGGGAGTGCTGCACTGTTGGAGGGGCCAGTCTTTCAGATAAGACATTAAACCGAAGTCTCATCTGCCCTAGCAGGTGGACGTAAAAGATCCCATGGCACTATTTTAAAGAAGAGCAGGGGAGTTCTTCCCGGTGTCCTGGTCAACATTTATCCCTCAACCAACATCATCAAGACAGATGATCTGGTCATTTACCTACATTGGCTCCCGGTTAAGCAACGCCTCAATTTCAAAATTCTCATCCTGGTTTTCAAATCCCTCCATGACCTTGCTCCTCTCCATCTCTAATCTCCTTCAACTCCACTTTCCTGCACTATCCCCATATCCCTTAATATCCAAAAATCTATCGATCTCTGTCTTGAATATACTCAACGACTGAGCCTCCACAGCCCTCTGGGGTAGAGAATTCCAAAGATTCACCACCCTCTGAGTGAAGAAATTTCTCCTCATCTCAGTCCTAAATGGCCAACCCCTTATCCTTAGACTATGACCCCTGGTTCTAGACTCCCCAGCCAGGGGAAACATCCTCCCTGCATCTACCCTGTCAAGCCCTGAAAGAATGTTGTATGTTTCAATGAGATCACCTCTCATTCTTCTAAACTCTAGAGAATATAGGCCTAGTCTACTCAATCTCTCATTAGGACAATCCCCCCATCCCAGGAACCAGTCTGGTGAACCTTCGTTGCACTCCCTCTATGGCAAGTATATCCTTCCTTAGGTAAGGAGACCAAAACTGTACACAACAGACCTGAACTGGAGAAGGGCTTAGAAATTGCAAGCCCTTGACTCTCTTTGATAAGGCCATCCAAGACCAACTTGCACACAAGAGCAAGAGGAGAGTAGGAAGTGGTGAAGCTGCAGGCTTCCCCTGAGCGGGGGTGATCTCACTGAAACACAAGGCTCTGAGGGGGATTGACAGTGTAGATGCTGAGAGGTTGTTTCCCCTGGCTGGCGAGTCTAGAACTAGGGGACATAGTCTCAGGATAAGGGGTCGGTCTTTTAAGACTGAGATGAGGAGGAATTTCTTCACTCAGAGGGTTGTGAATCTTTGGCATTCTCTGCCCCAAAAGTGCTGTGGATGCTGAGTCGTTGAGTATATTCAAGGCGGAGATAGACAAGATTTTTGGACTTGAGGAATTAAGGGATATGGGGATAGGGCAGGAAAGTGGAGCCGAGGTCGAAGATCAGCCACGATCTTACTGAATGGCAGAGCAGGCTCAAGGGGCCTACTCCTGCTCCTATTTCTTATGTTCTTATGAGCTCAATGTCCTGCTGTTTAGTCTTGTCCCTTTTCACATTCTCTGCAACACAGACATCACACAGTACATTGCAAGGCAAGCTCTGTTTGAAGGTATCCACTGGAGCCAGCATTGCATCATTCTTGACCTTGAGTAGCAAGCTGGCAGCATTGCCAGTGGTCCAGAACACAGTCCATACAGCGTCCTGCATCCCTCATCAATATTTGCAGGCACCAGCACATCTACACACACACCCATCGGATGTTGTTAGTGAATTGGAGTAGGTGGAACGGAGTGAAGAAGGTGCACAGGTAAGGATGACCGAGGGTTGATACCAGAGGAGCAGAAACTTGCCGGCCAGATGACCAAATGGCAGCCAGTGGCCCCCCTGTGCTTTCCAAAATGCAGCAGTGCACTGGAATTGGGTGGTTGCATCATGCTCCTATTGCTCTTCAGTGGGAAAGGCTAGCCATGTCGAACAGTGCATCAATCACATGTTTGACACATCCGAGGTCAGCACATTGCCCGATATAGAAATGTTAGCCTGGAATTGGCCTGAAGCAGAAAAGTTGAGACGATCATAATCTTGACTGCCACTGCTAAGTGTCGTGCTTATGTTCCAGGTTGGTTACAGAAGGGTAATTTTGCAAAGCTCGGCTGCCAGTACAGACCCTTGTTAAAAAAAACAACCTCTCGGGTGTCCTCATGGCAGATGGTAAAGCTTTACAGCTAGATCCCTGCTAACCCAAAGCCTGCAGAGGCAGACGTCTTCAGTCATTGGTGGGCAGGTATGCCCAGGCCTGTAGGTACGGTAAGTGGCATAATTGCACAGATACTTGTTCATCTCCCTGGCATGCCTTCTTTCATTTTACACCACTTCAACTGTTGTTGTTCCGTAACTGGGACACATTCAAATAAACCCCATGATTGAACTTTACTTCCTGTTCAGCTGAAGTCCTGAAAATGTTTCATTTAATCTGCTTTCCAATGACTTAGTGAGCAACAAGGGACTAATTTTTTGGGTTGTTTAAAATCGTCACATAACGAGAAAAGGAAAACTGTCCTCCAAAAGATTGATTCCAAAAATATATATCTAAACTTCAGATATATTGAAAAAAAGACTGCACCAACAAAACAATACTAAAATGGGATCCGAAGCGTCTCACAGGAAGCCTCTCTTATGCCCCTTCAAGATAGACTTTGAAGGCAAAAAAGGTGCAAATTGCAGCAGGTACGATTGAAATATTTTTACATGTATTCTGAGGTCTTAATGTGGGTGTGGCACCAGGTTTGCTCAGGTGCGATAGCACACAGCGTAGCTGTACCAGAAAAGCATGGGCAGAGGGACCTGTGCACAAAACGTGTCCGAGCCGTTCTTCACCCAATTGTCTGATCTCCTGCACCCATTCTGCATCTACGTAATCGCCAGAGCAGACTGGAAAAATCAACCCTCAAGTTGTATGTTATCTTAGAGGAAGGACAGGGAGACAGTGCGATTACAGTATCGATATCAAATGACCCATGTAGTCCCGCAGAAAGAGCAATGCATTTTACATTCCAAACACAATTTACTGGCAAAATTATGGGGAACTAGGTTTGGAATCCCAAATCGAGAGGTCTTCAAACTAAGAGAATGTTCACACGGCCATGTTCAATTTACAGGATTCCGATATTGGACTATTAAAGTGGTAAAATGTTGAGACAGTCAGAATGTTCTCTTCTTCATAAATTCTCAGTCTGGTTTGTAAATAAGACCCGTTGCTGTGTTTAGTATTACATAGAATTTCCTGATATAGGCCATTCGGCCCAACTAGCCTATCTCATGTACTTATCCAGCTTACCCTTAAATGCATCAATACTATTCGCCACAACCACTCCCTGTGGTAGCGAGTTCCACATGCTCACCACTCTCTGGGTAAAGAAGTTTCTCCTATTGGATTGATTAGTGACTATCTTATATTGATGGCCCCTAGTTTTGGACTCCTGCACACGTGGAAACATCTTCTCTATGCTCACCCTATCATAATCTTAAAGATCTCTATCAGGCCAGCCTTCAGCCTTCTCTTTTCTAAAGAAAGGAGGAAGAGGAGGAAGAATTTACATAGCGCCTTTATTGTAGTAAGACATCCCAAGGCGCTTCACAGGAGCGACACAAAACAAAAATTGACACCGAGCCACATTCAGAGAGATTAGGACAGATGAAAAGAGGTAGGTTTTAAGGAGCATCTTAAAGGAGAGAGAGGTAGAGAGGCAGAGAGGTTTAGGGAGGGAATTCCAGAGCTTAGGGCCTCGGCAGCTGAAGGCACGGCCGCCAATGGTGGAGTGATTAATATCGGGGATGCGCGAGAGGCCAGAATTGGTTCAGTCTAGCCTGATAATTATAAACATACTAATGTTAGTAGCAGGACCTCAGCTTTCATTTTGGACTTGTCCAATTTGAAGATCTTGGGTCCTCTGAATGGTTTACAACTTGGATGTTACAGGAAGAGAAAAGTTTTTTTTTTGGTCACTGAGCAACACCACAACTGTTTGTGATCATCTGACTGCATTCATTGCCCAACACTGACGGCTACACTCAGCCAGGGTTTCTCCCACCCGTTTCTTGGGAGTTCAGGTGAAACGCAAAGGTTGATTCTGTGATCAGGCACTCCCCAAAGGGATGGGGCCGACAGGAAGTGTATCGTGAGAAACCACAGGCTGGACGCACACCTCTTCACAAGATGCCCTCCCTGTAAATGCCACTCCTTGCCAGTTGCCCCACATCACCCGAATCATTGCTATTCGCTCATCGGGGGAGAGGCTTAGCAGAAACCAAGAACGAGTTGGGATGGAGAAGAAAAGGATTGAGACACTCAGTTGCACGTGAAGCATTGATCACACTTACAAGGTGGCCAATCCCTTTTATTACCTTATGGTTCTGTACCACAGGCATCTTGCAAGTACAATCAATGTCCACCTTTGTATTGCAATAAGCAGGGCAACTTAACACCAGCTGCATTAAACCCACTCTAAGCCAAGAATTCCACTGGTCTAATTATATGCTTAAGACCAAAGGCTTTCCAATTCGCTCACTTTGTACAAAGTAAATCAATCGAATAAAACTGCTTCCGATCAAGGGCAGTTCTACAAGAATTGTGCTTCAGAGCTGTTCCAACATCAGGCATTTTAAAGAACAAATGTAGTAATAAGGAGCAACAGATGGACAAGACCAGCGATCTCTCACTTTACAATAATTAGGGATTAGGCGACGATTTTATCCCCCTTAATTGTGTTAAGCATCATGAAAAATTCAGTATCCACTTGGCAGAACGCACTGCATTCATTTTCACACTAAATAAGTGATCTATCTTTGCTAATGCAGCAGGCAGCTGTTGCTCAACCGCCACAGGGTGGGAAGGAGAGAATGTGTGAAAGAGGAAAGAGAGAGAGAGAGCGTGAGAAAGCAAGAGAATGAGCAAGAAAGAACACGAGAAAAAGAGAAAGTGGAGTACAAGAAAAAGAAAGAAGGAATATGTGTGAGAGACACAGAGAAACAGAGAGAATGAGAACACACAAGTAGAGATCAACTAGCTATTTAAGAAAAATGTCTCTCTACCTATAAATAAAACAATGCATATCTGAGCGGTCAATAAGGAGCCAAGCTTTGGCCTGATTAGCGTTATGAAGTCAGTCAAAAATAGCCACTGTGTCAGTAAGACATTTGAAGTTCCTCACTGATCTGTGCCCACTGCCAACCATTTAAATACCCACATTATTATCTTTTGAGGAATTTGGCACCAAGTTTGACCTGCCTTAACTGGAGAACAGATCTGGTTCCACTCTCATCTATCCAGTCGTAGCCAGAGAATCATCTGCAATGGCTTCTCTTCCGCTCCCGAAGCATTACCTCTGGAGGCTCCCAAGGACCTATCCTTGGCCCCCTCCTATTTCTCATCAACATCATCTGAAAACACAACGTCAGGTTCCGCATGTACACTGACAACACCCAGCTCTACCTCACCACCACCACCTCTCTTGACACCTCCACTGTCTAATTTGTCACACTGCTTGTCCGATAGTCAGCATTGGAGGAGCAGCTAAACATTGGGAAGACCGAAGCTACTGTCTTCGGTCCCCAACCCAAACTCCGATCCCTAGCCACCGATTCCATCCCCTTCCCTGGCCACTGAGGCTGAACCAGACCGTTCACAACCTTGCTGTCTTATTTGACCCCGAGATGAGCTTCCGACCACATTTCCGCTCCATCACCAAGACCGCCTACTTCCATCTCTAACATCGCCCATCTCCACCCCTGCCTTAGCTAATCTGCTGCTGAAACCCTCATCCATGTCTTTGTTACCTCTAGACTTGACTATTCCAATACTCTACAGGCCGGCCTCCCACCTTTCACCCTACATAAACTCGAGCTCATCCAAAACTCGGCTGCCCATATCCTAACTCGCACCAAGTCCCATTCACTCATGGCTCCCAGTCTGGCAATGCGTCAATTTTAAAATTCGCATCCTTGTTTTCAAATCCCTCCATATCTCTAACCTCCTCCAGCCCCACAACCCTCCGAGATCCCTGCGCTCCTCCAATTCTGGCTTCTTGCTCGTCCCCAATTTTAATCGCTCCACCACTGACGCCAGTGTCGTCAGCTGCCTTGGCCCTAAGCTCTGGAATTCCCTCCATAAACCTCTCTGCCTCTCTCCTCCTTTAAGACGCTCTTTAAAACCTATTTCCTTTGATCTGTCCTAATATCTCCTTTTGTGGCTCGGTGTTGACACCGCTCCTGTGAAGCGACTTGGGACGTTTTACTACGTTAAAAAGGTGCTATATAAATGCAAGTTGTAGTTGTTGTTGGCAGACTCATTGCCATTTAGAATAGCAACATAGGGGATTAAAACAAGTGAAGGGTACAACTTGTTGGGCAGCTCCGACAGGCCAGTTTGAGCCATGCATTAGAATGAGACGTGCACTTAAATGTACAAAAGGAAACCAATGAGGGGGAGAATGCAATTTGAGATAACTGACATTTCGTAGCTTCTCCTCTCCTAATGGTCTAACAGCAGTTCCTCTATGTCCAGCTTATCCTCCCTGATTCAGAATCAGTACCTTTCCCCATACTCTGTTCTTGCACAAGTGTATTAGAGAGAGAGGCTTACACTACCCCACTTGTAAGTAATCTGCTTAGTGCATTAATAAAGTGTTGTGCTACAAAATTCACTCGGAAATGGCAGATATTCACACACAGGTTTACACACTGAAAAGCACCCAATATCTTTACGTGCCAATAAATGGTACTATCAAATACAATAACCAGTACAATAGTACATATATATGCAAAAAGTCTGTAATGGGTCAATTGTCCTTTGTAAGAAATTATGATAAGCAGTTCTTACACATTAATAGTTGCAGTAAAATAGTACAGACATAAAAATTTAATGCAAAATATTAGCCAATAGGACATTAGGCCCCAAAGGCTCAGTCAATTCAATGAGCAAGGTGTGTGTTACAGCCTCAATTCATCCTCCTGCCAGTCTCCTATATGAGCTGTTTCCCTCAGGCAGGGAGTGACTGAGGGACTGATCTCATTCAAAAAAAAGTTTTTGAAAGTGCAATTTCATTCTCGACCATTCCCCTCCCCCCAATAGGTGTGAAATACAACATGTGGTTCTAGTGTAGAGGTTCTAGACCAACTCCACAATACCCAATGTACTAAACAGAAGATATATAGCACACTGACTCAGTGATATGTTCAATTCTGATCTCTGACGAATGCACAAAACTTCACAATGGAACAAACCAGTTTCTTTTTTCAAATCAAACAAAGAATTAACTTGCACTTATATAGCACCTTTCATATCCTCAAAATTTCCCAAAGCGCTTCACAGTCAATGAACTGCTTCTAAAGTGCAATCACTTATCTTGGCAACATAGCATATTGGCTAATATGTTGCATTAAGTTTTATGGCTGTGCAAATCAATGAATGAAACAAACCAAACTGATGGTTTGATCAAAGGGATCAATTTAGACCTGGTCTCCCCTCCTTGTTCCCCCCACAATTTGTTCCGTGCCGGTCACCAAGGTAAACACTGTTTAACGAGTTTGTGCCCTGACACTTCAGCAAGGACGGATAGTGAGGGAAGGCCACTCCTTCTATACACTACACTGACGCACTCAGCCCAACTGCTGAGGATGGTGAGTAACTTCAACATACTTCCATATAGAGGCAATTCAACCCATCTCACTGACTCCCCCCGCCTCCAAAGATAACCAAGTAAAATCTCTGAGAGCTTAATCTAATATCACAATTTGAGGTTGACTAGACCAATTACATTCCAGCGAGGACACTTCAGTGTCCCCAGCTGCAAGGGACACCATGTTCTATGGAGCATGTGATTATCTTTCTGTGTTCATATCTTAATAACCTTCAATCATTTCTCAACCACATACTCATCCAGCCCCTTAGAAAAGGAATGAATCTGCATGACATTAAATGGCAAGTTGAATTTTCACATCTCGTGTGCTGGGGCAATGACCATTTAAATTTCCACTCTCACTTAAAGCGATGTTAATTTTACACTGGTGCCAAGTTTCTGTGCAATCATCAGTTACGTTCAATGCAATGGAAGTTTTTGTGCCCCAAAAAAAGCAGCAGACATCTCTCTCCACTCCTCAATTTTATTTTTTCTGGCAGGATGTGGTCATAAAAGATCACAGGCCAAGACGTGCCAGTCTCAGTCAGACAGTGGCGTAATTCTCTCTTTTCATCAGCACCAATAAAAACACACTGCCAGTTTAATGCCACCCCACCCCTCTCCCCCCAACAACTGCACCTCCCGGCTATATCAACAGCTGCCCCAGGCCAGGAAGTATTAAATCACAGATTGACTAGATTGGACCTACACTCGCTGGAGTTTAGAAGAATGAGAGGTGATCTCATTGAAACATACAAGATTCTGAGGGGGATTGACAGGATAGATGCTGAGAGATTGTTTCCCCTGGCTGGAGAGTCTAGAACTCAGGGGCATAGTCTCAGGATAAGAGGTCGGCCATTTCAGACGGAGATGAGGAGGAATTTTTTCACTCAGAGGGTTGCGAATCTCTGGAATTCTCTGCCCCAAAGTGCTGTGGATGCTGAGTCGTTGGGGATATCAAGGCTGAGATAGACAGATTTTTGGACTCCAGAGGAATCGAGGGATATGGGGATAGGACGGGAAACTAGAATTAAGGTAGAAGATCAGCCACGATCTTACTGAATGGCGGAGCAGGCTCGAGGGGTCGTATGGCCTACTCCTGCTCCTAATTCTTATGTTCTTATGCCTGACATGCACACAGTTTAAATCCAGTGAAGAATCTCCCCAGGTATGTCTATATTATCATCATGTTAAACCTAATACCAAATAAAACTCAGGGGTTGAGGTGGGGTTGAACAAAGAGTGGAATTGGTTCTATTGAACAATCCAAATCGGAGTAAATCCCCACTCACTCCTTTATCCTGAACTATCTGCTGTGATAATCCCATTCCTCATCACCCCCAGCCTGGCTGATCTCCACTGGCCCCTGTCCCCTGGGGCAGCAAATTCAAATTCTTTGTTCTAGTTTATAATTCCTCTGAGGTGGTGTTCTCCCACAAACCCCACCCCCAACCCCCCACACAACCTTGGCCAGCCACAAGGTCCTCTGCCTCTGGCCTCCTGCACATTTCCCAAACTCCCAGTGCTCCTCGCTTAGTGGCTGAGATTTTGGCCATTTTCAACAGTCAATCTTCTGCTGCGTGTCTCTACTACATGAAGTGCCTTTGGCTATTTTATTGTATTGAAAGGTGCGACACAAACGGAAGCTATTGTTGCAATTGCATTACAATTACTAATACAGATGTGCCAGTTGAATATAGAATATAGGGTATAAGGTGACCTTGCAACCTTACTGGTCCTGTCGCCTCTCCCATAAATCAACGACTGATGACTCAGTCACATAACAAAACACTTCAGAACATATTATTAATAGACAATTTTTCAGAAAGAGAATGAAATGGACACGGCCATTCATTACACAAACAATGAATGTCCTGCAATCCCCAATGAGGGGTTAGGAATCCCATTTGTGCAGTTAGTGGAACATAGCATGACATCACCCATCCACAAATTTCCTTTTGTTCTTGACAGTGACCTGGATCAAACAGCTGGCAGGGCATCTCGGTTTACAAGCACACAGTGTCATAGAGCACAGGAATATGAGTTGCTGCCTGTAATTCACCATTACAGATTGAAGAACCTGCAAATGTCAACTAAGCAGTTCTATCGAGCGTGAGGGAGCCTCTAGTCTATACTCATCGTGAACAGTAGCCAAATATTTTTCCAGCAGCTTTCTAGCTCTCCGCAAGACTGACTCTCTTGCTCACTCGGTCCTATCTTCCAGTCTCGGTGCAATATGAACAAAAAAAAGGGTTTCCTATGATTTAAAGATCACTGGGTAAGCTCTGCCTCCTACAGTCAAATGAACTTCACCTTATGTAACAAATAGGGGTGGGAAGAACTCGATTTGGAAAGGTGACCAAAAGTTTGGTCAAAGCAGGAGAGAGGTGAGGTGTCAGGGACAGAATTCCAGAGTTCAGGACCCAGACGGCTAAAAATTCTTCTGCCAATACGGGGGAATGGGGGAAATGAAGAACAGTCACAAGAGGTCAGTCAGAGGAACAAGAGAGTTGTGTGGTGGGGGTGGGGGGGGGGGTGGTGGGGAGTGGAGGGGTTGGATATAGGATTGGAGTAGATCGCAGATATAGGGTAAGGCAGGACCATGGAGGGATTTAAAGGCAAAGGTTTTAAACACGAGTCTTTGGGAGCCAGCATTGGTCAGCAAGGACTGGAGTGATGGGCGAGCCGAACTTGGTGCAGGAGTCGATGTGTACAGCAGAGATTGGGACAATTTAGGGTTTATGGAAGGTGGATGATGGGAGGACAGCAAGGAGTGTGTTGGAGTAGTCAGGTCTAGAGGTGACAAAGGCACATATAATGGAGGAGGCAGGGGCCGGGGCAGGGGCAGGGGGCAAGGGGCAGGCAATGTTGTGGAGGTGGAAGCAAACGGTCTTTGTGAAGATGAGGATGTGGGGTCCAAACCTCAACTCAGGGTCAAAGATGATGTTGAAGTTGCAAACAGTCTGGCTGAACCAGAGAGTGTGGCAAAGGTAGAAGATGGAATTAGTGGCAAGGGACCAGCGGTGGCGGCCAAAGACCATGGTCTTGATCTTTCCAGCATTGAGCTGGAAGAAGTCAAGACTCATCTGGGACTGGAGCAGCACACACTTGCACTATAGCAAAAATTCCCAGTTTTATTGGGGCTAGAGCACCCATACATCATGAGATATCAGGAACTCCTCAACAGAATCTGTGTTCCCAACAGGAGTCTGATCAAATACAGAAATATTTGTTGAAATGGGAGAACTCAAGTCTCAATTCTCTCTACAATCCTGATTGATCACCTGTTTTCAAATGCAATCTGAAACAGCAATTGCAACAATGGACTGTATGGGCTAGCTGCTCATAGCCTCAGCTTCACTGAATCTCACAATGGATTGACATTCTTGTCCCACACCGTGAAAACTCACTCCCAATTTGTCAAGAGCAGTAACAATAACCTTTTCCACAGCATTCTCAAGAATAGCTGAACGCCAGAGGTGAAGGAGAGGTTTCTCCAATCGTCTGGGAAACATTGAACATCACTTTGTGGGAGGGACCACACGGTTCATTTTCAAAGAAACCTTACTTAGCACATTCAGTCCCACTCACCAAAAACCAGAAACAGAATCTTCCAAATATTGCAACGTGTCATAACAGGATGGTCATCCCACTCAAAATGAAAACAGCCCAGGAAATAATGGTACATGACCGCTTTGCCATCAGATACTACTACAATAAGGTCAAGCTGACAAGCTAACGAGCTTAATAGCTTCTCATCCAGCTGTTTCAGGAATCTCCCTTACTTTCAAGGATGTATCAGTTGCTTTGTGCCACTTCGGTTGGGAAATAATTAATTGGCCTTTGGGAAACCAACAAAGTCACAGACAGTATTTCCCCCTCCTGACTGTTCTAAGAGTCAGTTGCTTCAAAGAGCAGGTCAGAATTGGAACCAGTTCAACACTGGCTTGCATCCCAGTGCTGATACCACTGCTTCTGGAGTCAGTTACAAGCCTATCTTGTTCTTTCAGGAAGGATTGGCAACACTAAAACTAATGAACTCAGTTGGTAATTACACGGCTCCTCTAGTTTGCAAGGTAACTGACCACATCATCATGTTTGAAAAGCATTCTGGACATTATCAAATAACTTAGATGGCATAATGCCTTTTGGTAACTGAAGGAATCTTTAAGAGGTTGCTTTATGCCAATAAACAAAATGGCTGCATTAAGTAGTCACTGTAGTTGATCGAGTTAGGGTGCAACAAAGATGGGTTTTGGTGCTTTGAGGTTTGGACCACACAAGATAAAGTGTCTGACACTCTGGCCACTATCATTGGTCAATTTTCAAATAGGCCGAGAAAAGGAAGGGGGAGATTGACACTAAAGATCATGGCTTCGAAGGGTGGAGACATGAGCTGCATCCCGGGGACGCAGAAGAGGGCTGCAATTTGGTTTACAGTTGAACTGTCTGTATTGGTGCCAACAGAATGAACCAAGTCTCTGGGAGTTTGTGACTTTGTTTTTTACACCTTTAGTGAGCATTGTATCATAAGAACATAAGAAATAGGAGCAGGAGTAGGCCAATCGGCCCCTCGAGCCTGCTCCGCCATTCAATAAGATCATGGCTGATCTGATCCTAACCGCCAATCCACTATCACAGAACCATCTCCTGAGTCTAACAGAATTAGACACACGAAATAGGAGCAGGATCAGGCTACACGGCCCCTGGGCCCACTCCGCTACCCACAGGGCCATGACCGATCCGAACCTAGACTCATGTCCAAATTCCTGCCCGCTCCCCGTAACCTTTAATTCCCTTTACTTCTAGGAAACTGTCTATATCTGTTTTAAATTTATGTAATGATGTAGCTTCTACAGCTTATCAATGGGTGAAGGAAAGGTTCCTCTTGAATAATCATCAGAGGCATGAAGGGTCTTTGAACCAACTTGATCCCTGCTTAAACCTCAACCTGTGACTTGTTCACACCCAAGAGAAAGTCAGTTTGGATCAAGAACAGATCAGGTATGGGTTGCTTAGAGTCCAACTGAACCATTTTTACACCTGTTCTTTTATTTTGGATTCTGTAGCCTGGCAACACACTTGTAGACCCAGTTTTAGCTGGCTCTGAGGCAGAATCTGGGCTCCAGAACATGATTTAGTGGAATAAATCCTGGGATCAGACCAAATAATCTGAATTAAAGACTGCAAGAACAGCTTATGGAAGTGTCAGCTTTCAACTGATTCATGATGGAAGTATTTATGTTTATTTTTTAACTCACAAAACGGTAGAGCGTCACTGTGGGGTAAATGATTGCCCATGTACAATGGGGAGACACTCTGTTCAGACATGCCGGCTGTTTTAGGACATTCATTTGAATAATATTTTGGGGATCAGCTTCAAAGTGATTTAATGCAAAATCTGAGCTGTTGCCCCAAATTAGGGCAATTTCTTCCCCCCGCCCCCCCACTGCCGCTACCTCCTTGAGCACAGTTGAGGACTTGAGCACAATAATCTAAGGCTGACACTCCAGTGCAGTGCTGAGGGAGCGCTGCTCTGTTGGAGGTGCCGTCTTTCGGATGAGAGGTTAAACCAAAGCCCCGTCTGCTCTCAGGTGGATGTAAAAGATCCCATGGCACTATTTTGAAGAAGAGCAGGGGAGTTATCCCCGGTGTCCTGGGGCCAATATTTATCCCTCAACCAATATCACAAAAACATTATCCGGTCATTAGCACATTGCTGTTTGTGGGAGCATGCAGTGTACAAATTGGTTGCCGCTTTACCCACATTACAACAGTGACTCCACTTCAAAAAAGTACTTCATTGGCTGTAAAGCGCTTTGAGACGTCCAGTGGCCGTGAAAGGCGCTATATAAATGCAAGTCTTTTTTTCTTTCCGCAGAGTCTGCTTTTGAGGCAGCTCTATTCAGCACAGATTAGGTGATAGAGTCCACACATGTCAATAACAGAGATTGACATTAGCAGCGCCCAGCGTAAAGGTGGAGTAAAGTGACAACACCCCCTTAAAAAAAAATAGACTCAGTATCATAGTGTGATTTGCACACCAGAAATCTCTGCCTGCGAACAAGAATTGAGGGCATCAAAAACTCGGAGTTAGAATTTTCACAATGAACCAACTTTTGGGTGGTTTTAAACTGTCCAACCCAAACTGGGTCTTTGATGGTGCTTTAAAAAAGCTGACTTTGCTAATACAACAAGAGCACACAGGTATTGTCAGTTTTGAGATGAAATCAAGAAGTAAGCAGGAAGCATTAACTTACTCTGGAAATAGTCAAAGGCATGTTGAAATCCTTTCCTCCTTGCAGCCTGAAGCCCCAGGGTGCAGGACCAGTAAGAGACACATTATACGCCGACATCTTTCACTCTCCTACCAGCCACTGAAGCCGCTACTCGAAAAAGAGTTTGGGGGGGGGGGGGGGGGGGGGGAGGCAAAGAAACAAGAAAAGCTCATGAATAAAATGCAATAATTTTTTTAAAAATCATCAAATTAATGGTTTGCCCACTGAAAAGGACTGAAGTGTCACCCAAGAATAGAAACAATTGATCATGCAGGGACAGATCACAGCTAGAAGTGGGCCATATATGGATTGTAACAGAACACCCAATATGCCAGGACTGCATGACTCACGGCACCAATATAGGACACAGAATTTTCTAGGTCCCTTAAACTCCTCAAACCTATCCAGAAATCTTGCAAATAAAAAAATAACTAGTCATTAAAAAGGTGCAGCATAATCTTATCTTGTTTGGTACCAAGTACTTTAATATGGCCATCCGTTTAAATATTTCAGTACCAAGTATAACATTGATTTAAAAGTTTTTAAAAAACATGTGTGGTGTAACTTTATTTGACTTATAATATTTGTTGGTTATGAATTTAGCAAAATGCATTAAAACCTCTGTTGCTTATAAAAAAAATTAAGAGCTTCAAAATTCCGCCAGTTGACAACTGATTTCAGTGTAGACTAAAATATTTCTGCAACTCCCATTACCACCGTTTCAATGGGAGTTAAACAGACAAAACCGACTGCAGAGAAAACTCTCCTGGTTTCATTCCCCGACCCACCCAAATGCCAAATAATTCAGAAATATCCAAATATATTAATAAAAAAATTAAACCGCCAAAAAAAAAAGTCCATGCCATCAAATTTCAAGTTATTCCCGCGACCGATCAATTACACCACGTCAGGGGTTTTAATTGTCGTCAGATCACAAATAATAACTTGGGGGGGGGGGGGAAAGACAAATTACCACACAGCACATTTCAGCAAAATCCATCAGTTTTCTTTCCTGATTGTAGCCGGGGTGGAGGGGGAAGTTTGTGACAGTTTTAATTGCAAAAAAACTTAACGCTTCTGTGACGCTGGCAGCCAGAACACGAGGGGCTGGGAGTTTATTGTGGGACAGCAGAAGCGCAGCAATCAGCTGGGAAACGAAATGTGGAAGCAAGACTGGCATTAAACGACAGGTGCGCGCATGCGGTAAGTCTCCAATTTAAAATAAAACATTTTCGATGCAGTTTCCCCCACCCTTTAAACCACATTTTTTTTGACACACTCCCCTCCATATCATCTCCACTGCAAATGTAAATAAATACCCAGCAGATTAAACGCACCAACCCTCTTCGTTTATACTGCATGCAAAAATGCCACCACGCTGCGAGACATGGAAACCGGCGCTGCAAATGCATCAGAAGGCAAAAAAATAAAGAGCTGGTTTGATCTACCTGGTCGCTGGTGCTGGTGCTGCTGCTCGCCTCCGTCCCCCGAAGCAAAGCAGGCGAGTATCAGTAAGCGCCTTTATCAGCTGCCAGCCCCGGGGCTGACGTCAGCTGATGGGCACTGACAGCCGGTCGCTTGAGGTGAGCAATGGGTCTGGGAGGCATTTAAAAATAAAAGGGGCAATAAAGAGGGGGGTGTGGGACAGTGCCCAACCCTCCCTCAGGTGCCCCTGCTGCTTCTGACGGTCCCTCGAGGGGAAAAAAATATTGTCAAAAAATGCACCCTTTTCCTGCTCTGTAATAATTGCAGACTTCTGTTTCTGAATGTGGACTGCACTTGCAAATATTTTATAACCGTGTTGAATCTCGTGTTTGTGTTCACTTGTGTTTAAGGTCTAGGGATGCAAATTAAAGGTCACTTCTGATCAAAGTAAGGCAACCTCACCTTGGTTATAAGGTTTTGGGTGTGATTTATTGCCACAAATTTAGTTTTACTCATTAAAAAGTTGGATTGATTTTTTTTAAACAGAACTACATTTGAAAATCGCACCAATTTTTATTCCTGTGTCTAATTTGCCAAAGTGCCTGTAGGAAAAATCTGTCCTTGTTAGTGCTGGGACACAGTGACTGCAGGAGACCTGTGGTTTGATAATCAATGGGACACACTGTCAGACCTGCATGTTCCAGTGACTGGGACCAGACTGGATTCTGTGTGAAACAGGCCCCTGAGGTGAGGAATGATATACCTATCAATTCATCCAATGAAAAGCGACGAGTTAAGACAGTAACTATAGGTTTTTATTGGCTAAATAACAGAGCCCACCCTCGTGGGTGATCGGATCCAACAAGGAGGAATACCAGCCAGTCGACCACCTTTATACCTGGGCAAGTAGGTGGAGCCCTGGGCGGAGTCAGCAGTGGTCAGCCCAGGTATAACAGCGTGACAAGAGGCGACCTCGTGTAGTGATACAACAGTGTAAACAGTGATAACCATAGTGTAACGATATAACAGTGATAACCATAGTGTAACGATAGTGAACGATAAAAGTGGTTTACCACATTCACCCCTTGTTTAGATTTGAGTCCGGCGGGGTGAAGTGTACTACCAGTTCGGGTATGTCAGTCTGTCCGGAGGCCTCGTAAGCCTTTCCGATCGTCGCAGCAGCGGCGGCGGTGATGCAGTATCCGATGTTAATGCTGGTGTCTGCGTGGTCGGCGAAGGCTCGTGGGGTTCCGGCATGCCGTCTACCTGGGCTGGATTTGGGGGGGTGGTGGGGGGTAACGGTGGTGTCTCAGGGATGCCCGAGGGTGCGAGGTCTCGTAAGGAGACTGTGTCCTCCCGCCCGTCTGGGTATGCCACATAGGCGTACTGGGGGTTGGCGTGCAGGAGGTCCACCCTCTCGACCAGGGGGTCCGTTTTATGGGCCCTCGCGTGCTTTCGCAGCAAGACGGGCCCCGGAGAGGTCAGCCAAGTTGGTAGCGTGGTTCCCGTAGTCGACTTCCTGGGGAAAACAAACATTCGTTCATGGGGGGTGGCGTTAATGGCAGTGCAAAGCAGTGACCGGATGGAATGCAGCGCTGCCGGGAGGACTTCCTGCCAGCGAGAGGTTGGGAGGCCCTTGGACTTTAAGGCTAAGAGAACGGCCTTCCAGACAGTCGCGTTCTCTCTTTCCACCTGGCCGTTCCCTCGGGGGTTGTAGCTGGTGGTCCTGCTTGCAGCAATACCTCTCGCTAGTAGGAACTGGCGAAGTTCCTCGCTCATGAAGGAGGAGTCCCAGTCGCTATGTATATAGTTCGGGAACCCGAACACGGCGAAGAGGTCGTTCAGGCATTTGATGACCGTGGTACTGGTCATGTCTGGGCAGGGGAAGGCAAAGGGGAACCGGGAGTACTCGTCAATGATGTTGAGGAAGTACACATTACGGTCAGAGGACGGGAGGGGCCCCTTAAAATCGATGCTCAAGCGCTCGAAGGGGCGGGTGGCCTTGATCAGGCTTGCTCTGTCCGGCCTAAAGAAATGCGGTTTGCATTCGGCACAGGTTTGGCAGTTCCTGGTCATGGTCCTGACCTCCTCGATGGAGTAGGGCAGGTTGCGGGCCTTAATGAAGTGGTAAAGTCTGGTGACTCCGGGGTGGCAGAGGTCGTTGTGGAGGGTCTGCAGTCTATCAATTTGCGCGTTGGCGCATGTACTTCGTGATAGAGCATCTGGGGGTTCGTTCAGTTTACCAGGCCGGTACAAGATCTCATAATCATAGGTGGAGAGCTCGATTCTCCACCTCAAGATCTTGTCGTTCTTGATTTTGCCCCTCAGCTTGTTATTAAACATAAAAGCGACCGAACGCTGGTCGGTGAGGAGGGTAAATCGTTTGCCTGCCAGGTAATGCCTCCAGCGTCGTACAGCCTCCACGATCGCCTGGGCCTCCTTCTCGACCGAGGAGTGTCGGATCTCAGGGCTCTGGAGGGTCCTTGAGAAGAAGGCCACCGGTCTCCCCTCCTGGTTAAGGGTTGCGGCTAGGGCGAAGTCGGATGCATCGCTCTCCACTTGGAAAGGGATAGACTCATCCACCGCGTGCATTGTGGCCTTAGCAATGTCTCCCTTAATGAGGGAGAAGGCTGCGCACGCTTCTGCCATCAGGGGGAAGGAGGCGGACTTCATGAGGGGTCTGGCTTTGTCCGCATAATTCGGCACCCATTGGGCATAGTAGGCGAAGAGCCCCAGGGTCCTCTTCAGCGCCTTTGGACAGTGGGGGAGGGGAAGCTCCATGAGGGGGCGCATTCTTTCGGAGTCGGGGCCGATGACTCCGTTCTCTACTACGCAGCCGAGGATGGCAAGGCGCGAGGTGTTAAACACACATTTCTCCTTATTGTAGGTGAGGTTCAGCCGTTGGGCCGTACGGAGGAATCTCTCCAGATTAACATCATGGTCCTGCCGGTCGTGGCCGCAGATGGTGACGTTATCTAGATAGGGGAACGTGGCTTGCAACCCGTTCTGGTCAACCATCCGGTCCATCTCCCTTTGGAAGACCGAAACCCCGTTGGTGACGCCAAAGGGAACCCTAAGGAAGTGGTAGAGGCGGCCATTCGCCTCGAAGGCGGTATACTGGCGGTCCTCAGGGCGGATAGGGAGTTGGTGGTAGGCCGACTTAAGGTCGATGGTAGAGAATATTCGGTACTGTGCAATCTGATTGACCATATCAGATATGCGGGGAAGGGGGTATGCGTCCAGCTGGGTGTACCGGTTTATGGTTTGGCTGTAGTCGATGACTCGGCGGTTTTTATCGCTGGTCTTAACGACTACGACCTGGGCACGCCAGGGGCTGTTGCTCCTCTCGATGATGCCCTCTTTCAGGAGACGCTGCACCTCAGAGCTAATAAAAGCTCTGTCCCCGGCGCTGTACCGCCTGCTCTTGGTAGCGACGGGTTTACAGTCGCGGGTGAGGTTGGCGAACAGGGAGGGGGGCGGAACCCTGAGGGCGGATAGGCCGCAGGTGGTACGCGGTGGGCGGTTTAAAGGCTGTTGGTTGTCGACTGTGAGTGGGGGGAGGGGTCCACCGTATGCCAAAGTGACACTTTGAAGGTGGGATTGGAAATCCAGCCCTAGTAGGACGGCAGCGCAGAGTTGGGGCAGGACGAGAAGTTTAAAATTTTTATACTCCGTGCCCCTAACCGACAGGGTCACAACACAGTATCCGCTGATGTCTGTTGAATGGGACCTCGACGCCATCGAGATCCGGTTGCGCGTTGGCTGGACAGTGAGGGAGTAGTGGCTCACCGTGTCTGGATGGATGAAACTCTCCGTGCTTCCGCTGTCGAACAGGCAGGTCGTGGCGTGGCCGTTTACTTTGATGTCCATCATGGACTTGGACAGGTGATGCGGGCGAGCTTGGTCCAGTGTGACGGAGGCTAGTGTATGGCTGAGCGAGCTGCTGTAGTCTGCGGGTGAGGCTGCGGTCGGGTCTGGAGACAAGGTGGCGGTCGAGTGTGGTGAACAAAATGGCGGTGCCCACGACGTTGCATAAAATGGCGGAGAAGATGGCCGCCCCCACAACTCACATGAGGCACTGCCGGTGTCGGTGGCCTTGATCAAAGATGGCCGCCCCCACGACTCACACGAGGGGATACTGGCATCTGTGGCCTTGATGAAAGATGGCCGCCCCACAACTCGCATGAGGCACTGCTGGCGTCTGTGGCTTTCCCCCTGCAGGCCTTCGCGAAGTGGCCTTTCTTGTGGCAGTCGGAGCAGGTCGCGTTTCTTGCAGGGCAGCGCGCCCTCGGGTGTTTCGCCTGGCCACAGAAAAAGCAGCCGGCGGCCCGATCGCGGGGCTCCGATGTCGCAGCCGGTACCGGGGGTGGCGGTCCCGATCGGGTCCGGGACGCCGACGCTGAGGTAGGTCCCAGAGGCGGCGGTGCGAGGGGTATTGCGGTCGGGGTCGGGCCCGAGTCCCAGGGTCGTGCAGCACAGTACCTGGAATACGCCTCGAGGTCCCGATGGGCCACTTCCAGAGAGCGAGCGAGGGCTGCAGCTGTGTTCAGGTCGAGGTCCTTTGATTTGAGCAGTCTTTGCCGTGAGTAGTCGGACCGAAGGCCTTTCACGAAGGCATCGCGGATATTCTCTTCAGTATTTTCTGCAGCCGTTACAGCTTTAAAGTCACAGTCCCTGCCGAGTGTTTGTAGCGCCCGTAAAAATTCATCTACAGACTCTCCTGGCTGTTGCGGGCGGGATCTTAGGAGATGTCTGGCATACATAGAATTTACCGGGCTCCGGTACTGCTCTTTCAGCAGGTTGAGGGCGGCCTCATATGTAGTAAGGTCCTGGATGAGTGCAAATACTTTAGGGCTCACTTGGGCGGTCAGAACTCTAAGTTTGGATCTCTGAGGCACGCCGGATTCTCCCAGGTAGGATTCGAAACAGCTCAGCCAGTGTTTGAAGTCGAGGGCTGAGTTTGCTGCCTGTGGGTTTAGATCCAGGTACGGCGGTCGGAGGGCTCGCAGCCAGGCCGGCTGCTGTGGCTGTTGTAGCTGGGCGTCTGACTGGTCGTTTGGCTGCTCCGTTAAAGACATTTCAAAATTTAGCCAATAAAATTGATATACCTATCAATTCATCCAATGAAAAGCGACGAGTTAAGACAGTAACTATAGGTTTTTATTGGCTAAATAACAGAGCCCACCCTCGTGGGTGATCGGATCCAACAAGGAGGAATACCAGCCAGTCGACCATCTTTATACCTGGGCAAGTAGGTGGAGCCATGGGCGGAGTCAGCAGTGGTCAGCCCAGGTATAACAGCGTGACAAGAGGCGACCTCGTGTAGTGATACAACAGTGTAAACAGTGATAACCATAGTGTAACGCTATAACAGTGATAACCATAGTGTAACGATAGTGAATGATAAAAGTGGTTTACCACAAGGAATCCCCTGAACACCAGCATCAAGACTTCTCCTTAAAGTGGATCACAAAAATCACTAGGAATGGCACGAAAAACTCTGGGGGCGCTTGGCCCCACACCGTGATCCCCCACTGCCCCACACTGTGACCCCACACTGTGACCCCCCACTGCCCCACACTGTGACCTCCCTCCCCCACACTATGACCCCCCTCCCCCTCCCCCACACCGTGACCCCCCACTGCCCCTCACCGTGACCCCCCACTGCGACCCCCCACTGCCCCACACCGTGACCCCCCACTGCCCCACACCGTGACCCCCCATTGCCCCACACTGTGACCCCCCACTGCCCCACACTGTGACCCCCCTCCCCCACACTGTGACCCCCTCCCCACTCCCCCACACTGTGACCCCCCTCCCCCACACTGTGACCCCCTCCCCCACACTGTGACCCACCCTCCCCCGCCCCCCCACTGTGACCCACCTCCCCCTCCCCCACACTGTGGCCCCCCTCCCCCTCCCCCTCCCCCACACTGTGACCCACCCTCCCCCTCCCCCCACACTGTGACCCCCCTCCCCCACACTGTGGCCCCCCTCCCCCTCCCCCACACTGTGACCCACCCTCCCCCTCCCCCCACACTGTGACCCCCCTCCCCCACACTGTGACCCACCTCCCCCTCCCCCTCCCCCACACTGTGACCCACCTCCCCCTCCCCCACACTCTGACCCACCTTCCCCCCCCACACCGTGACCCCCCTCCCTCACACCGTGACCCCCTCCCTCGCACTGTGTCCCCCTCCCCTCCCCCACACCATGACCCCCTCCCCCACACCGTGACCCCCTCCCCTCCCCCACACCGTGACCCCCTCCCCCATACCGTGACCCCTCCCCCTCCCTCGCACTGTGTCCCCCTCCCCCACACCGTGACCCCCCTCCCCCACACTGTGACCCCCCTCCCTCACACCGTGACCCCCTCCCCCACACTGTGACCCCCGTCCCTCACACCGCGACCCCCTCCCCCACACCGTGGCCCCCTCCCCCACACCGTGACCCCCTCCCCCACACCGTGACCCCCTCCCCCTCCCTCACACCGTGACCCCCCTCCCCCGCACCGTGACCCCCTCCCCTCCCCCACACTGTGACCCCCCTCCCTCACACCGTGACCCCCTCCCTCGCACTGTGTCCCCCCTCCCCACACCGTGACCCCCTCCCCCACACAGTGATCCCCTCCCCCACACCGTGACCCCCCTCCCTTACACCGTGACCCCCTCCACCTCCCCCACACCGTGACCCCCTCCCTCACACCGTGACCCCCTCCCTCGCACTGTGTCCCCCCTCCCCCACACCGTGACCCCCCTCCCTCACACCGTGACCCCCCTCCCCACTCCGTGACCCCCCTCCCCACACCGTGACCCCCTCCCCCTCCTCCACACCGTGACCCCTCCCCTCCCCTCCCCCACACCGTGACCCCCTCCCCACACCGTGACCCCCTCCCCCACACTGTGATCCCCTCCCCCACACCGTGACCCCCCTCCCTCACACCGTGACCCCCTCCACCTCCCCCACACCGTGACCCCCTCCCTCACACCGTGACCCCCTCCCTCGCACTGTGTCCCCCCTCCCCCACACTGTGACCCCCTCCCTCTCCCCCACACCGTGACCCCCCTCCCCCACTCCGTGACCCCCCTCCCCACACCGTGACCCCCCTCCCCCACACCGTGACCCCCTCCCCCTCCTCCACACCGTGACCCCTCCCCTCCCCTCCCCCACACCGTGACCCCCTCCCCCACACCGTGACCCCCTCCCCCTCACTGTGACCCCCTCCCCCTCACTGTGACCCCCCTCCCCCTCCCCCACACCGTGACCCCCCTTCCACTCCCCCACACTGTGACCCCCCTCCCCCACACTGTGATCCCCCTCCCCCACACTGTGACCCCCCTCCCCCGCACTGTGACCCCCTCCCCCACACCGTGACCCCCTTCCCCCTACACTGTGACCCCCTCCCCCTCCCCCTCCCCCACACCGTGACCCCTCCCCTCCTCCACACTGTGACCCCTCCCCTCCCCCACACTGTGCCCCACCTCCCCCACACTGTGACCCCCCTCCCCCTCCCTCACACTGTGTCCTGCCTCCCCCACACTGTGACCCCTCCCCCTCCCCCTCCCCCACACTGTGACCCCCCTCACCCACACTGTGACCCCTCCCCCACACTGTGTCCCCCATCCCCCACACTGTGACCCCCCTTCCCCACACTGTGACCCCCCTCCCCCACACTGTGACCCCCCTCCCCCACACTGTGACCCCCCCTCCCCCACACTGTGACCCCCCCTCCCCCACACTGTGACCCCCCCTCCCCACACTGTCCCCCCCACACTGTGACCCCCCTCCCCCACACTGTGACCACCCTCCCCCACACTGTGACCCCCCTCGCCCCTCCCCCACTCCGTGACCCTCTCCCCCACAGTGTGACCAATCTCTGGACCCCACAACTCACTGCATTCTCCTCTCCTCCACATGACCTTCTCATTCTTCACTGAACATTATTGACCTCTCCTAGTTTCAAGGATTCATCAGTTTTCCCCAGAAATACATGCACCCTCTACGGATCAATCATGGAGCAGTTCCAGATGACGGACAGCCGTGTCTTGTGATCGATCTGGTAGCTGATAACCTGACCAGGAAGATTTTGAAGAGCTGAGAGTCTGAATTTTTCAGCAACTACATGGAAATCAACTCTTAATTTCAATGTCCATACATTCCTTAATGATGCATTACTGCAGATTCATGAGAAAATAATTAGAAATTGCAGTGAAATTCCACATGTAGCATAAAGTTTCTTTCCTCCCCCCTATTCTATGACATGACCTACATTTGTAACTGCCTGCATTTGCATCGCATTGTGCCGATAGTTCTTTTGTGATTTTGCATGTTCAGCATCCAAAGACCATTGTGAAAAATGCAGTTATTCATCATTAGTAATTGCTTTAATATTATGACTTTCTCAAACGGCAGTAAGGATTATGTGATAATGCGCAGTTTGTTATCATAACTTCTGTTGAAGAAATGTCCTTGTATGAAGGGCAAACTCAGAAGATTGTTGAATATGAACAAGATAATAGAAAATCAATAGGATGATTGTTATACATATTAATATTTGTTAGTCGATATGTCCGAGGAAGATGTTACTGCTTCTGGCCACGCACCTGCTCCTCAGCAGCAATGTCTCCTTTTGACCACAGGGTCTGACCCAGAGCCAGTGGCCTCACAGAATGATTCACAATATTCCACACTAGATGATGTAAACAGACTACAGAGTGCTTGGTTTGAGTATAAAACAAGGCTTTAATCAACTGTTTCACAACCATGAGTTTCTAGTTACATCACTAGTTCCTGGTTACAGAAACATCCTGAGCAAGCTGGGCCCACACCCGAGTAGTTATACTCCTTGGACGGCGCCGCCAGCTGGCCGCCCAGTGTTACTTCATGAGTCATGATAAGATTCATGACACTGGATATTTCAGGACCATGCCCTTTTTGAGTTTTGATGGTTTGGTCCAATTCGTAGCCATTTTCTTGGCTTTATAGTGGAAGCTCTCTTTGTTATCTCCTTATCTGCGGACAACCAGATGCACATCTTGAGTTGAGGTGGCCCACAGGAACAGACTCGACCTATGTTCGTTTGGGGATTCTGAGGACAACATTGTTTAGTCATTTGACAAAATATGGCCCATCTGATGATGTCTAAATTACTGGTTATTCACAACCCATATCTCCAATGCGCATTGCACAACCTAACTGGTACTACAAGGCAATGATACTGCGCTGCAGACCTCTCACCTTCTGCCTTTGTGCAGGCTGATTTTAGTTCAACTCAAGGATATTCTAGAATAACATCCAGCCATTGCTTCAATGTCAGCATGTATTCAGTAGGTTGTCCATCCGGCCCAGAAATTCGGGTCCCAACGCGTGAGTACGCACGGGGTACTCACGCATGGACCCGATGGAAGTGCTGGTTTCTTGCATGCACTGCGCATGCGCGGGAAACCGGCACTTCTGATCCTCTGAACGAAGGGGTTCAGAGGTCGAACGCGTGCGCGCGGGAGTCTGCGCGTGCGCGTTGAACTTCCTTTTTTTTTAACAGGTTTTTCCGTGAGGGTAAATCTTTAGATTTTAGAAATGTAAAAACCAGGCGTAAGGTCTTCATTTTAAAAGGTAAGTGGTCAATTAATTAAAATTAAAACATTTTTTCCACAGGTTTATTATTTTTAAATACTTTAAAGTAAGGTAAGTGTATTTTTAGCCCCGTTTTTTTATAAAATTATTTTTTTCAAAAATTTAAATTATTGTTTAAAATAGTTATTTAATGTTATTAATAGTTTATTTAAAAAGTGTGATGTTTTTAAAAAATTTATTTGAAGGTTAACTACTGTTTTTGAGGCCCGTAGTATTCATAAGTTTGACAGGTCTTTCTGTCAATCTTATGAATGTACCTTTCCCTCCTCCGATTGGTTGCCCGGTGCTCACGTGATCCCAGCCGACGCATCGCACTAACTACGCCGCTGGATCACGCAAGCACAGCGCGCCGGGAGCTGGACCGGGCCACAGAGAGGAAATCCACGCAGGCCCGGGCCTCAACTGCCGGCGCGCTAGGTGAGTGTAGGTCGGGGGCTTGCACCCGCGGGAAGCCCCCGACCCGAATTTCTGGGCCGACCTCTGCCTTGAACAAGGACAATAGATTATGTAAGAATATAAGAACAGTCAGTAAAGAAAGATCTTGCATTTATCTCAGGACGTCCCAAAGCGTTTTACAGCCAATGAAGTACTTTTGAAGTGTAGTCACTGTTGAAATGTGGGGAAACACGGCTGCCAGTTTGCGCACAGCAAGGTCCCATAGACAACAATGAGAGCCATGACCAGATAATCTGTTTTAGTGATGTTGGTTGAGGGATAAATGTTGGCCAGAACACCAGGGAGAACTCCCCTGCTCTTCTTCAATAGTGACATGAGATCTCTCATGGAGAGCAAACATGGGGAAACATCAGAAGAGGTCAAAGTTTATTCATCTAGGAACCTAATTGTCCATCATAGCATCAAACTCAATTCTGAGGAACACTAGCGCCTCAATTACCTCACCTGACAGATTATTCTAAATATTTTTTCACTGAGTAAAGAAGCTCTTCCTAACATCTGTTTTAAATTTACTTTCTACTAATTTTCACCAGTCTCTAGTCCTTGATCATTCTCCCATCAGATAAAACTCTCATTTGGTGCCAGCCCAGTGGTTTCATGAATTTCTGGTCAATAGGCCAATATTAACAGTGGCAAAGAACGATGGCCAGGTTGTTTGATTTTCAGATACAAACCGTGAAACATCTACCACGGTTCAGTAAAAAATAATACTGTGCCATCTGGGCCTGCTCCATCCCAGGCGTGGTTTACAATTTGTGGCTGCAAGCTACCTCATTTAGGCGGCATTTAGTTGACATTCTGGGGGCAATTTTAACCTAACTCTGCCGGGTGGGAAACCCACAGGATGGGGTGGAACTTCAATGGCGAGCAATGTTGGGTGGGATGTAAAACCAGCCTTGCACCTGATCTGGTCAGTTTCCCCATTTTAGGTTAAAATTGCCCCCTCTAAATCTGGAACGTAACTCATTGGGTCTGTGACGGGAAGTGCTTTCATGCATTTTTGTGGAATAGCAGTCAACTACCAACTTCTACTTCTGTTCTCTTATCATCCAGTGTCAGGAGGCCTGGACAACAATATTTTCGAGAGGTGTTCCCATGTGATAGGCTTGCAGTGCAGCTCATGTCCTTCCTTGTTGCACATTTCTCAGCCTTGCTCCACAATTCCATGTGAGGCCACTATGCCATCCACTAATAGTTCTTTGGCACACTTGTCCAGGTCTTTGAGATGTGTGCAAGCCTGCCTATCTAAAAAATCATGCATCTGCTCAATTATCTTCCCTCAAAATACCAACTGGCCCGATTTCCAACAACAGGTCCCCACTTTTTGATGTGGACCTTACTCCCCTGAGCACACTGCCCATTCTTATAGTCTGGCACAGATTCCCTTCATTGTTTTAGTTCTGCACAACATCTAAATGTCTTCAACATTCAGTTGATTGTGGATAATTCAGCAGTGCTGGTATTCAGTCAGGCGATTTGTTGGGTCACCGAGTTGGCTGATGGTTCAGACACAGCTTCAGATTTCCTCTCCCCGCCTCAGCTTTCACCAATGTACAGCAGTGAGTCTGGTCAGAATTCAAAAGGTCATTCTTCTCATTGTGACGGTGCAGCTGTTCCTCCTTCTTCGCTCTTAGTCAATGCTCGCAGGTTGCACGTCCCCCTCCATGACAAGCTGTCAACATAGAAGACAGGAGCAGGAGTAGGCCATTCGGCCCCTCGAGCCTGTTCTGCCATTTAATGAGATCATGGCTGATCATCCAAATTCAGTACCCTGTCCCTGCCTTCTCTCCATATCCCTTGATCCCTTTAGCCTTAAGAAATATATCTAACTCCTTCTTGAATATATTTAATGAATTGGCCTCAACTGCCTTCTGTGGTAGAGAATTCCACAGGTTCACCACTCTCTGGGTGAAGAAATTCCTCCTCATCTCAGTCCTAAATGGCTTACCCCTTATCCTTAGACTGTGACCCCTTGTTCTGGACTCCCCGCCATCGGGAACATCCTTTCTGCATCTAGTCTGTCTAGTCCCGTTAGAATTTTATAAGTTTCAATGAGATCCCCTCTCATTCTTCTAAACTCCAGCGAGTATAAGCCCAATCGACCCAATCTCTCTTCATATGTCATTCCTGCCATCCCAGCTATCAGTCTGGTGAATCTTCGCTGCACTCCCTCCATGGCAAGAACATCCTTCCTCAACATTTTTATTTTTTGCCCACTGCAATGTTGGATGTCGAAGTTACAGTTTCCCAACCTTTTTATCCCGCTGTCCTCATAGAATACGAGAATGGGTTGCTACAACAAGACAAGGAACCTTCCAAGCACGCAACATTTTCCATTTGAAGTTTATAGGAAGGATGGAAGACTCACATTTATATAATGTGGCAGAGCCACCAAGGGACTCTTATCAAATCAAATCAAATCAACTTTTATTGTCATTGTTAGTGCACAAGTGCAGTACAACGAAATGTAGGCTTGCGGCTCCCGAGAGTGTACAATTTGGATTAGGACACGTAAACATTTCAACATACATATGTACATATATATTAGCATAAATATGACCATAATAAAGTAACAGAATGAATCTGTACCTGTATTCGTTTTACTGCATGTAAATAGCGCGGTCTCTGTAGGATTAAGACCGAACGCGATGACGTCACCACGTGGGTCACGTGACGTTCCCAACGGCGGGAAACGTGATGACGTCATGACGTCAGACTGAGGAGCGTTTTCCCTCAGTCCTCGTGGAGCCAGCATTGAGCATAGACCTGTTAGTTAGTTCTCCTGCGTTTTGATTGTCATTTCTGGAAAACAGTATTAAACTTTGTTTGGTTGACAGACTGACTCGATCTCAGTCCTTTGGTTAGGAATCTAGCAATTCCTACAGTGGTGACCCCGAACTTTCGCGAACGATCTTCGCGGAGGAAGCGCAACGCAACGAAATGATGGAAGCGAACGCGGTGGCTTTGAAGCTCCCTCAGTTTTGGGAACAACAGGTGGCCTCCTGGTTCGTGCAAGCGGAAGCTCAGTTTGACCTTCGAAACATCGTGGCGGATCAGACCCGTTACCTCTACGTGGTCTCCGCACTCGACGGCTCCACGGCTTCGAGGATCATCAACCTGCTTGAAAACCCCCCGGTCGATGGCAAGTACAGCACGCTAAAAGCGCGGTTAATTCAGGTTTTCGGCCTCACGAAGGCGGAGCGCGCACGCCGCTTGCTGACGCTGCCCGGGTTAGGCGACTCCAGGCCATCGGCGTTAATGTGCCAGATGCTCACACTCCTTGGCTCTGAACCGCAATGTTTCCTCTTCGAGAGTTGTTCTTGAGTCAATTGCCCGAGCAGATACAGGCAGCCCTCGCAAGATCGGATACTACGGATTGCGTAGCGCTTGCCGCCGAAGCAGACACCATTTATGCAGCCACGCAGCAATTCTGCGCCACCATGAGGCGCCCCTCCCTCGTGGACTCCGCCCCGACGCCTCCATCGCCCGGCTTGTGTTTTTACCACGCCCGTTTCGGTGCGAGAGCCAGATGCTGCCGGCCTCCCTGCAGTTTCACGCCTCACACGAAGAAAAAACGCCGGCACCAAATACGGGAAAGGAAGACCGAGCCTGAGGGATGTCCCATGGCTGCGATGGCGGTTGGCGATTCCGGGAAGCTCCTTTACATTACCGATTCCATCTCGGGCCGACGGTTTTTATGCGACACAGGGGCGTAGTGTAGCATCCTTCCCGCCTCCGTCCTCGACATCCGGATGGGGAGGCGTGGTTTTCCCCTCCAGGCCGCCAATGGCGGTGCCATCCGTACCTTTGGTAAACGGCGGGCCCAGGTGTGTTTCGGCGGACAGCGTTTTCAATGGGACTTTATCACTGCCAAAATCTCGCAAGCCATCCTTGGCGTGGATTTTTTATGTGCCAACAGCCTTTTGGTGGATGTGAGAAATCGTCAACTGATTAACGCGGCCACTTTCAACTCCATCCCTTGCTTCCGCAGTGCAGTTGTGTCGCACGCGGTCTCCTGCGCCTTGCCTGCGCCTAATGAATTCACTCGCCTGCTCGGGGAATTCCCGGAACTAACCAAGCCCACTTTCTCCTCATCGACCACCAAACACGGCGTGGAGCATCACATCGCAACGACCGGCTCTCCAGTCTACGCACGGGCTCGGAGCCTAGAACCCAGCAAACTCGCGGCCGCAAAGGCAGAGTTTGCCGCCATGGAGCGGCTGGGGATTATTCGCCGGTCGAATAGTCCCTGGTCCTCGCCTCTCCATACCATCCCGAAACCTGGTGGCGGATGGCGGCCATGCAGTGACTACCGACGCCTTAATGACGTCACAACTCCCGATTGGTATCCAATACCGCATATCCAGGATTTCTCCGCGCATTTGGCAGGAAAGTCAATATTCTCCAAGGTCGACCTCGTACGTGGATACCATCAAGTGCCCGTACACGCCCAAGACATCCCAAAGACGGCGGTCATTACTCCCTTTGGCCTGTTCGAGTTCCTCCGGGTGCCATTTGGGCTCAAGAATGCGGCGCAGGCGTTTCAGCGCCTGATGGATTCGGTGCTGCGGGACCTTACCTTTTTATTTGTCTACCTTGACAATATCCTGATCGCCAGCTCTACCAAAGAGGAACACATCTGCCAGTTGCGCACCCTCTTTCGCCGCCTCCATCAACATGGTTTGATAATCAACCCGGCCAAATGTCAGTTCAGCCTACCACATATCGACTTCTTGGGCCACCGCATCACTTTGGAAGGCGCGATGCCGCTTCAGTCGAAGGTAGAGGCGATTACCGCTTTCCCACGGCCGCAGTCCATCAAGGCCCTCCAGGAGTTCCTGGGTATGGTAAATTTATACCACCGTTTCGTACCTAGGGCTGCTCAACTTATGCAACCACTCTACGAGGCTCTCAGAGGACAGCCGGGAAAAGGGTCCGTGGTTTGGACGCCCGAGATGGACTGCGCCTTCAGCGACACAAAGACCGCTCTAGCAAATGCAACTATGTTGGCACACCCACTGCCTGGTGCCACCATCGCTCTCACGACCGACGCTTCTGACTACGCCATAGGCGCCATGCAAGAACAGTGGGTCAGCGGCACATGGCAGCCACTGGCGTTTTTTAGTCGCCAACTACGACGTAATGAACGCAAATATAGCATGTTCGACAGGGAGTTGTTGGCGCTGTTTCTGGCTATCCACCATTTTTGATTTTTATTAGAGGGACGCCAATTCACCGCGTTCGTGGATCACAAACCACTGACGTTTGCTATGGTCAAGACCGCCGAACCATGGTCGGCTCGACAGCAGCGACAACTTACCTTTATTTCGGAGTTTACGACCGACATTCAGCACGTGGCCGGCAAGGACAACGTGGTGGCTGATTGTTTTTCGCATGCGACCGTCCAAGCCGTTCAGCTGGGAATAGACTATTCCCACATGGCTGCCGACCAAGCAACCGATCCGGAAACACAGGCGTTCCGCACTGACTCCTCCTGCCTCCAGCCAGTAGATGTGCAATTCCATTCAGCACCTCCATGCTTTGCGACATCTCCTTGGGAGATCCCCGCCCAATCGTTCCGACTTCCTGGCATCGCAAAGTTTTTGATGCCATACATGGACTTTCGCATCCTGGCGTGAAGGCGTCTCAAAGATTACTGGCATCTAAATTCGTCTGGAGAGGAATGCGTAAAGATGTCCGCGACTGGGCTAACACCTGCGTCGTTTGTCAAAAATCTAAAGTGCAACGGCATGTAAAAGCCCCCTTGGCCACTTTCGAAGTGCCAGAACGCCGTTTCGACCATGTCCACGTAGACCTCGTTGGGCCGCTTCCGCCATCACAAGGTTTCACACACCTCCTGACCATGGTCGACTGCACTACAAGATGGCCAGAGGCGGTTCCTTTGGCGTCTACTACCTCCGCTGATGTCGCCAGGGCTTTTATCTCCTCGTGGGTCGCACGTTTCGGTGTCCCGGCAGATATTTTGTCCGACCGCGGTCCACAGTTTTCGTCCGAACTTTGGAACGCTGTAGCCTTTGGTTTGGGCACCAAGCTCCATCGCACCACGGCTTACCACCCGCAGGCGAACGGGTTGTGCGAACGTTTTCATCGGTCGTTAAAGGCATCGCTAAGGGCCAGCCTGCAGGGCACCGCATGGGTGGATCGGCTCCCGTGGGTTATGCTTGGTTTGCGCACGGTGCCTAAAGAAGACCTGCGGTCATCTTCTGCGGAGCTGGTGTACGGCCAGCCACTCCAGGTGCCAGGTGATTTCCTGCCATCGCCGACTAAGCCGTGGTCCGCAGCCGACCAACTCAGCACCCACCGGGAAACAGCCGACTCCTTTAAGCCAATTCCAACGTCGCACCACGGCCTTCCTTCCTCTCACATACCAACAGAGTTAATGCAGGCTGAGTTTGTCTTCGTTCGCCATGATGCCCATCGCGGTCCTCTCAAGCCTCCTTATACGGGCCCCTTCCAAGTACTGGAGGCAGGCGACAAGAGTTTTTTGGTTGACATCGGTGGCAAACCCAACTACATTTCAATTGACCGCCTCAAGCCCGCGCACCTGGACCTCGACCGGCCGGTCGAAACTGCACAGCCACCACGTCGTGGTCGACCGCCCGCTGCTACTACGTCAGACCGGATCGCTCCACCTGTCAGCCCATCCACTGCTCAGCAAATTCCTCTCCGGGAATATAGGAGTCGTTCGAACAGGCTTGCCCGACCTCCTCTTCGATTGACTTTCACTGTTAAAGACAATTCTGGGGGGGGCGCATGTGGCAGAGCCACCAAGGGACTCTTATATCGATGTACATAATTATCTGTAACAGAATGAATCTACCTGTATTCGTTTTACTGCATGTAAATAGCGCGGTCTCTGTAGGATTAAGACCGAACGCGATGACGTCACCACGTGGGTCACGTGACATTCCCAACGGCGGGAAGCGTGATGACGTGATGACGTCATGACATCAGACTGAGGAGCGTTTTCCCTCAGTCCTCGTGGAGCCAGCATTGAGCATAGACCTGTTAGTTAGTTCTCCTGCGTTTTGATTGCCATTTCTGCAAAACAGTATTAAACTTCGTTTGGTTGACAGACTGACTCGATCTCAGTCCTTTGGTTAGGAATCTAGCAATTCCTACAATAACACCTTTCATGACCCCAGGACGTCCCAAAGAGTTTCACAGCCAATGAGGTACTTTTGAGGTGTAGTCACTGTCGCAATGTAGGAAACATTCTCGCATGTACCATGTTAATGTTCAGCTTCATCCAATTAATACAAAGATATGTTGAGCTATTGGCTTTTCCATTAAGCCAGGTCATTCAGCCCATAAGGCCCTGTGCATCCTGCCCTATCATGAACTCGATCACACTCCCGTAATCTCATGAGGGAGATGTTCTGCATGAATAGTTTCTTCTGCCCAAATGTAATCCGATGTTGTACAGTATATGCCTAGATCCCTTGCTCTGGAATTCCCTCCCTGTAGAAGCCCTGCTGAGGTTCCTGCCTTGAGGAACTGGGGAGGCAGAGGCCCTTAATGGGCTGAAAAACAGGGTGAGTTAAAAAAAAATTGTCGTAAATCCTGTATTTAAAAGGTAATCAAACCCCTCGTTCCATTCTTATCTATCTAATCGTAGTCAGAGAATCACCTGCAACGGCTTGTCTTCCCGCTCCTGCACTGTTACCTCTGGGGTCCCCCCAGGATCTATCCTTGGCCCCCTCCTATTCCTCATCTACATGCTGCCCCTGGGTGACATCATCTGAAAACACAGCGTCAGGTTCCACATGTACGCTGACAACACTCAGCTCTACCTCTCCACCACCTCTCCCGACCTCGTCACTGTCTAAATTGTCACACTGCTTGTCCGACATCCAATACTGGACGAGCAGAAATTTCCTCCAATTAAACATTGGGAAGACTGAGCCATTGCCTTTGGGCCTCGCCACAAACGCCGTTCCCTAGCCACCGACTCCGTCCCCTTCCATGGCCACTGTCTCAGGCTGAACTAGACCGTTCACAACCTCAGCATCCTATTTGACCCTGAGCTGAGCTTCCGACCCCATATCCTCTCCATCACCAAGACGCCTCCTTCCACCTCTGTAATATCGCCCATCTCCGCCTCTGCCTCAGCCCATCTACTGCTGAAACCTTCATCCATGTCTTTGTTACCTCGACTATTCCAACACTCTCCTGTCGGGCCGCCCATCTTCCACCCTCCCTAAACTTCAGCTCATCCAAAACTCTGCTGCCCCTATCCGAAATTGCACCAAGTCCCGTTCTCCCATTACCCCTGTACTCGCTGACCTACATTGGCTCCTGGTCCTCAGATTTAAAATTCTCATCCTTGTTTTCAAATCCCTCCACGGCCTCGCCCCATCCTATCTCTGTAACCTCCTTCAGCCCTACAAACCTCCGAGAACTCTGCGCTGCTCCAATTCTGGCCTCTTTTGCACCCCTGACTTCCTTCGCCCCACCATTGGCGGCCCTGCCTTGAGCTGTCTGGGCCTAAGCTCTGGAATTCCCTCCCTAAACCTCTCCACCTCTCCGGCCCTCTCTGCTCCTTTAAGGCATCCTTAAAAACGACCTCTTTGACCAAGCTTTTGGTCACTTGTTCTAATGCCTCCTTCTTTGGCTCAGTGTCAAATTTTGTTTGATTACACCTTGAAGCACCTTGGGACGTTTTACTACTTTAAAGGAGCTATATAAATACAAATTGTTGTTGTTGTATTCCATATCCCTTGGGCTGAACTGTGCCTTAAAAATCAGTACAAGGGCTGCACAGGATTTATAAGCAACTAACAGGAGGAGGAGGCTCCATGAATATCCCCATCCTCAATTGTAAGAAATCACACAACACCAGGTTATAGTCTAACAGCTTTATTTGAAATCACAAGCTTTCGGAGCGCTGCTCCTTCTTCAGGTGAAGTGGAGAAATGCATAAAGACACAGCTTATATAGTCAGAGAATCATGTCAGATGTTTACAGGTAATCTTTCCAACTGCCATTTATCACACCTCGGCAGAGAGATAATCACAGCAATCAAAGGTGTGAATGGTGTCCAAACAGGTCAGTCAGGAAAACATTACATCAAAGAACAATGAGGTGGGGTCACAAGGGGTCAAATATTGCAGATGCTGGGGTCTGTATGAAAAACAGAAAAACAGACAGAAAACATTTTTATTGCTGGAAATCACAGCAGGTCCGGCCGCATCTGTGTAGAGAGAACAAGCCAATGTCGACTCGAGTCTGGATGATCCTGCGTCAGGTGGGGTTACATGTAGCGTGACATGAACCCAAGATCTCGGTTGAGGCCGTCCTCATGGGTGCGGAACTTGGCTATCAGTTTCTGCTCGACGATTTTGCGTTGTCGTGTGTCTCGAAGGCCACCTTGGAGAATGCTTACCCGAAGATCGGAGGCTGAATGTCCTTGACTGCTGTTGCGCGGTGTCCGTTCATCCGTTGTCGCAGTGTCTGCATGGTCTCGCCGATGTACCATGCTACGGGGCGTTTTTCATACAGACCCCAGCATCTGCAACATTTGACCCCTTGTGACCCCACCTCGTTGTTCTTTGATGTAATGTTTTCCTGACTGACCTATTTGGACACCATTCACACCTTTGATTGCTGTGATTATCTCTCTGCCGAGGTGTGATAAATGGCAGTTGGAAACATTACCTGTAAACATCTGACATTATTCTCTGACTATATAAGCTGTGTCTTTATGCATTTCTCCACTTCACCTGACGAAGGAGCAGCGCTCCGAAAGCTTGTGATTTCAAATAAAGCTGTTGGACTATAACCTGGTGTTGTGTGACTTCTTACATTTGTCCACCCCAGTCCAACTCCGGCATCTCCACCCCATCCTCAATGATGGTGGAGCCCAGCACGTGAGTGCAAAAGACAAGGCTGAAGCGTTTGCAACCATCTTCAGCCAGAAGTGCCGAGTGGATGATTCATATTGGCCTCCTCCTGAGGTCCCCACAGAAGTCAGTCTTAAACCAATTCGATTCACTCCACGTGATATCAAGAAACGGCTGAGTGCACTGGATACAGCAAAGTCTGTGGCCCCTGACAACATCCTGGCTGTCGTGCTGAAGACTTGTGCTCCAGAACTAGCCGCGTCTCTAGCCAAGCTGTTCCAGTACAGCTACAACACTGGCATCTACCCGACAATGTGGAAAACTGCCCAGGTATGTCCTGTCCACAAAAAGCAGGACAAATCCAATGCGGCCAATTACCGCCCCATCAGTCTACTCTCAATTATCAGTAAAGTGATGGAAGGTGTTGTTGACAGTGCTATCAAGCAGCACTTACTCACCAATAACCTGCTCACCAATGCTCAGTTTGATTCTGCCAGGACCACTCGGCTTTAGACCTCACTGCAATGTTGGTCCAAACATGGACAAAAGAGCTGAATTCCAGAGGTGAGGTGAGAGTGACTGCCCTTGACATCAAGGCAGCATTTGACCGAGTGTGGCATCAAGGAACTGTAGGGTTCTCAAAATCCTCACATTCCCCAAAGTTATGGGTAAAGGGACCATGTATGGACAAGTTATTAAAAAGGGTACCCTAAATGGCTTCTGCAACCTCGTGACCAAAAGTACAGGATTTTAAAAGCAAGGCCCTGCAAAAAGGCAGGCACTTTTCAAAACCTGAAACGAAACCTAAAATGCATGAATCTGTGAAAAGACTTTGTGGAGCCAGACAGCTAAGCAAACACAGAATATGCATTCATTCACCTTGGAACAGATCAGGTCAGAATGGGCCTAATCGAGGCCATTAGGTTTCTGCATATATAATCGGTAACAGCTCACAGTAGCCATCAAGCCAGGATGAGGACAATTAAATTTCATAAATAACAAACAGCCAGCCATTAAGCATGGAGACAATCACCCCAGAAGTCATTAAAGTAAATGACTGTAATCATTTTAAACGAGCCCGCCAAAAGTTAGACAAAGGACTGACCTGATTTGGTGCGCAGATAAGGGATGAAGAACCGGGTATAATTGTAGGCCCATCGGTAGTGATCGCTCTCTTGCTCTTGCCTCTTATCACTTGGCCTTTGACCTCCTGCCTCTCGTTCTCGTGCCCTGGCCTCGTGGCGGGCTCTCTTCTCGCTCCCTGCGCCGCTCAACACCAAGGACGCCCATTACTACACCGAGGGCTGAACGCGGGAGGAGAACGAGACCCGAATCTGAAAACACACAGGACGTACAGGCCACAAACGGGCAGACGAGACGCGACGAGACGAGGAATACGGTAAACCGATAAAGGCAGAGAAGGGCAGCGAAAAGACGCATTGGGGGACAAACGCCTAGTTATAAGCTGGCGTAAGGCAGAGAAGGGCAGCGAAAAGACGCGTTGGGGGACAAACGCGTTTGACGAATAAACTGGCGTTTCAAGCATGGATAGCAGCGTCCATGACGAATAAACTGGCGTTCGAAGAATGGGTAGAAAAATCAGTTTGACAGTATAAACCGCCAACCGAGCCCCAACCATTTAAAAAACCCGTCAGCGATTAAACCGCCCGAGGAAGAAGAAGACCCATCGCGACTCGACGACGACGTTAGCTGAGGAAAAGGAGGGTGATTCGCATAAACAACTCCACCCTGCGACCACGTGGTGACGAGGTACCCCAAAGGACAGCAAGAACGGACCCCAAAACTCACAACCGTCAAAAGTCAACAGGTTTCGAATTGGTGAGCATAAATCCCTGGCCACTCATAGCTTAATCTAGTTAGGTATAGGGGGTGGGATAAGGATAAGGGGATTTTAATGTGTTTGTTCCCTCGATGTGCCGTGTGTTCCCCATTCCTAAATAAGTGTATTATTTTCATGTGCCTGTAATCATCTTAGTAATTCTCAGTATTGTGATCTTGTTTTGCCTTTAATAAAAATTACGGTTTTCTTGCACCGAACCACTTGTCTACTCGGTTTTCTGTATCGCCGCCTGTACCTAAGTCCGGTGTCTAGAACCCAGGGGTGTGGGAGCGATTCGAACCGCTCAGAGACAGTCAGGGGCAGAGCTGACTGGGCACATGCCACAAACCCCCGACAGAACCCCAGTAAAATTGAAGTCAACGGGAATCAGGGGGAAAACTCTCCACTGGCTGGAGTCATACCTAGCACAAAGGAAGATGGTTATGGTTGTTGGAGGCAGCACCTCTCAAACCCGCATCCTCTTCCACCTAGAAGGACAAGGGCAGCAGGCGCATGGGAACACCACCACCTCCAAGTTCCCCTCCAAGTAACACACCATCCTGACTTAGAAGTATATCGGCCGTTCCTTCATCGTCGCTGGGTCAAAATCCTGGAACTCCCTCCCTGACAGCACTGTGGGAGTACCTTCACCACACGGACTGCAGCGGTTCAAGAAGGCGGCTCACCACCGCCTTCTCAAGGGGCAATTAGGGATGGGCAATAAATGCTGGCCTTGCCAGTGACGCCCACATCCCATAAACGAACAAAAAGAAAATTATCACAGCCCCAGGACATCACTGCAGGAGTTCCTCAGGGCAGTGTCCTAGGCCAAACCATCTTCAGCTGGTTCATCGATGACATTCCCTTCATCATACGGTCAGAAGTGGGGATACTTGCTGATGACTGCACAGTGTTCCGTTCCAGTCGCAACTCCTCAGATAATGAAGCAGTCCATGTCTGCATGCAGCAAGACCTGGACGACATTCAGGCTTGGGCTGATAAGTGGCAGGTAACATTCGTGCCACAGAAGTGCCAGGCAATGACTATCTCCAACAAAAGAGTGTGTAATGATTGTCCCTTTGACATTAAACTGTATTACCATCGCCGAATCCCCCACCATCAACATCCTGGGGGTCACCATTGACCAGAAACTTAACTGGACCAGCCACATAAATACTGTGGCTACAAGAGCAGGTCAGAGGCTGGGTATTCAGTGATGAGTGTCTCACCTCCTGACTGCCCAAAGCCTTTCCACCATCTACAAGGCACAAGTAAGGAGTGTGATGGAATACTCTCCACTTGCCTGGATGAGTGCAGCTCCAACAACATCAAGAAGCTCGACGCCATCCAGGACAAAGCAGCCCGCTTGATTGGCACCCCATCCACCACCTTAAACATTCACTCCCTCCACCACCGGCTCACCGTGGCTGCAGTGTGTACCATCTACAAGATGCACTGCAGCAACTCAGCAAGGCATCTTCAACAGCACCTCCCAAACCCGCGACCTCTACCACCTAGAAGGACAAGGGCAGCAGGCACATGGGAACACCACCACCTGCAAGTTCCCCTCCAAGTCACACACCATCCTGACTTGGAAATATATCGGTCGATCCTTCATCGTCGTTGGGTCAAAATCCTGGAACTCCCTCCCTAACAGCACTGTGGGAGTACCTTCACCACACGGACTGCAGCGGTTCAAGAAGGCAGCTCACCACCACCTTCTCAAGGGCACTTAGTGATGGGCAATAAATGCTAGCCTTACCAGCGACGCCCACAGCCCATGAACGAATAAAAAAAATCACACCGCTAGGCATACTTAAGTAACAAACTACCCCACCTACCAAATGCCCCACTTTACTTCAGAGCATGTGCACTGTAAGGAAATGTTTATTTCCTAACTTTTAACTTTTGGCTGTTTGGTAAGTTTCTGTTAGTAGGACAATTTAAATGAAAAGGAATTGCAATCAGCGAGCTTTAGCTGATAACAAGTGTAAAGAAAAAGAAAGACTTGTATTTCTAAAGCTCCTTTCACGACATCCCAATGTTTTTTTACAGCCAATGAAGTACTTTTTGAAGTGTAGTCACTGTTGTAATGTAAGAAACACAGCAGCCAAATCGCACACAGCAAGCTCCCACACACAGCAATGTGATAATGACCAGATAATCTGTTTTTTTAGTGGTGTTCATTGAGGGATAAATATTGGCCAGGACACCAGGGAGAATGTCCCTGCTCTTCTTCGAAATAGTGCCCTGGGATCTCTTACATCCAGCTGAGAGAGCAGATAGGGTCTCGGTTTAACGTCTCATCTGAAAGACGGCACCTCCGACAGTGAGTGCTACCCACAGAACCACAGCTAATAGTTTCTGCACAGACACAGAGCAAGCAGGGACAGTCTTTGTTGTGAAGAGATTCAGAAGAGGCACGAGACACTGTTCGCTCTAGCCTTGACAATGAACCTGCCATAAATCTATAAAATGAGGGAGTATGTCAAGTTGTTAAAACTGAAATCCAGCTAATTAGATGAGGTAATACAGGTCAACTATCCCTTATCCGCAATTCCGAAAATCGAAAAGCTCTGAAAACCGAAAGTTTTTTCGTGGAGCGTCTCTCGGTATTTCCAGTGTAAAAGCTTGAGCAGCTTGCACGGGAGTTTGCAGATTACTGCGTGGCCGTGTGCAACTTTGAGGAAACATTGCTGTTAACTATTTCTTTACAGTAATCTGGTTACCTAGCCAGGTTTGCATCCATCACTAGTGGTGTAGTTGTGGGGTAAACCCGACGGCTGCCTCTTGTCCATTTATAAGCATTATTATCCGTTCTGAAATCCGAAAAATTCCGAATTCCGAAAAACATCTGGCCCCAAGGGTTTCGGATAAGGGATAGTGCACCTGTACTTTGAAACATGACGGATTCTCACGTAACCAGAGTGAAAGAAAGGTATAAAAAGGGGTGGTGTTAAAGTAGATACTTCAGAATTCTACAAGGCCTGGCCAGCAGATCCCTCCAGCTCGGAACTCGTGACCTGGTGAATTCTCTGATCTTGTATCATAAGTGTGACCCTAAGTGTATCGTAACTTTGACCTTAAGAGGTAAAAATTCGGTGTCGCCCCTTTTGGGGAGCTAACGTCGCGCGCCCCTCCGCCTGAAATTCAGTTGTAGCACCCCAAGCAAGAGGTGGAGCGCGACTGGAAGCACTCAAGAGGAGCCAAAAAAAAATGGCCACCCGACATCTGCCCTTTAAGTAGCGTCGCCGCGGCTGCAAAAACATCCCCCCCTGACCCTGTCGGACATATCGTCTGCCGATAGTTCAGGGGGCGCAACCCAAGTTTGTGGCCGAGGCGTGAGTGGGGCACGGCGATGACATCATTGCCGGCAGCGCAGCTCCGCGGGGCGCTACCGGCTACTGCCGCCACTAACTTCCCGCTGAATTTCGCGGGAGGCGTTAGCAGCGCCGCGCCTGGGCGCTAGGGGATTTGCGCAACGTTACGAGAGGCGCAAATCAACCCAATTTTTCCCCCTAAGTGTATGTTTGATTATTATTACTAATAGTTATCACTGTATGTGTGTGATTATTGGTAATAATTGTATTCATTGTGTGCTTAATTCCTATGAAAGCCAATAAATGGCTTTGAGCCCTATTATCTTGTTGAATAACTTATAAATGTACAAGTAAGAATGTCCATCCCCATACAGCACGATGGGTAAGGTGAGCATGGGTGGCCTGATGGTCTTTTCCCACCTGTGTTGTCACATGCTGGTTATGCGAGCACTCAGTATTGAAAGGGTTAAAAATGCAGCATGCGTACCCATTGGTAATAGAATCCTTGCTAAAGCTGTTGGTCGTGAAATTAATTTTGTTTCTGCTCAGCCGCAATCACTGTTGTCGATGCCACTGAACTTTATGAACCATTAAACTGCCTCAACATTTCATTTCACACAAACAAATCACTGGGGTTCATCTCTAGAGGGACAGAATTGGAAAACAGCGAAGTTATGTTAAACTTGTATAGGTCCTTGGTTGGACCACACTTGGGGTACTGTGAACAGCTCTGGTCTCCAGATTATAAAAAGGACATAGCGACACTGGAGAAGGTGCAAATAAAGATTGACTAGAATGATACCAGAACCGAGAGGTTATACCAATCGGGAAAGATTGAAAAGGCTGGGGCTCTTTGATAGATGCCTTTAAGATTATGAAAGGGTTCGATAGGGTAGACGTAGAGAAGATGTTTCCACTTGTGGGGAGACCTGAACTTGGGGCCATAAATATAAGATTGTCACTAATAAATCCAATCGGGAATTCAGGAGAATCTTCTTTACCCAGAGAGTGGTGAGAATGTGGAACTCGTTACCACAGGGAGTGGTTGAGGCGAATAGTATAGATACATTTAAGGGGAAACTAGCGGGGAGAGAGGTAAAAAGTAATCAGTGTGTGACGTCACCAGGGAGCAGGTAAGTGATTGGTTGGTGAGTATTTCTCTTTTTTAAACTTTAACTCTGTAGTTTATAGTGACTAGGATCTTTTCTGGTGTAGCAGGGACTGTAGGTAGACTATACAAGTGCCTTAGAGGTATCTTTAATTGGTGATAGTGAATTTAACTTAAATTAATTAAAGGGCAAGTCATGCCAGGAGAGCCCAGCCCCGTGATGTGCTCCTCTTGCTCTATGTGGGAATTCAGGGACACTGCCCCTGATGACCATGTGTGCAGGAAATGCATCCATCTACAGCTACTAGCAGACCGCATTGAGGCGCTGGAGCTGCGGGTGGATGGGTTGTTGAGCATTCACGATGCTGAGAGGGTCGTGGATAGCACGTTTAGTGAGTTGGTCACACCGCAGGGAAGGGTTGCACAGGAAGAAAGGAAATGGGTGACCACCAGGCGGAGCAATAGAAGCAGGCAGGTAGTGCAGGAGACCCCTGTGACCATTCCCCTCTCAAACAGGTATACCGATTTGGATACTGTTGAGGGGGATGACTCACCAGGGGAAGGCAGCAGCAGCCAACTTCCTGGCACTGGGGGTGCTCCTGCTGCCCAGGAAGGGAGGAAAAAGAGTGGGAGAGCAATAGTGGTAGGGGATTCTATAGTAAGGGGAACAGATAGGCGTTTCTGTGGCCGTAGACGTGAATCCAGGATGGTTTGTTGCCTCCCTGGTGCCAGGGTCAAGGATGTCACTGAGCGGCTGCAGGGCATTCTGGAGGGGGAGGGTGAACAGGCAGAGGTCGTGGTCCACATTGGTACCAACGACATAGGTAAAAAGAGGGATGAGGTCCTGCAGCAAGAATTTAGGGAGCTAGGTGGAAGATTAAAGAGCAGGACCTCAAAGGTTGTAATCTCTGGATTACTCCCGGTGCCACGTGCTAGTGAGTATAGGAATAGGAAGATAGAACAGATGAATGCGTGGCTAAAGGGATGGTGCAGGGGGGAGGGCTTTAGTTTCCTGGATCACTGGGCCTGCTTCTGGGGAAGGTGGGACTTGTACAAGTCGGACGGTCTACACCTGAACCAGAGGGGGACCAATATCCTTGCGGGGAGGTTTGCTAGCACTGCTGGGGGGGGTTTAAACTAACTTGGCAGGGGGATGGGATACAGAGTGGAGCTATAGTAGGGGGTGATTTACAGCCAAATACAGAGGAAAAAACAAGTCAGCTGGGAAGGCAGAGAAAATATGTGAGGGCAAAAGGGAATATGGCAAGGCTGGAAGGCATTTATTTTAATGCAAGGAGTCTTGCAAATAAGGTGGATGAACTGAAGTTGTTGTTGAACACATGGGAGTACGATATTGTTGCTATCACGGAGACATGGTTGAGGGAGGGTCAGGACTGGCAGCTCAATATTCCGGGGTATAGAATCTTCAGGAGAGACAGAGGGGGGTGTAAAAGGGGAGGGGGTGTTGCAATATTAATTAAGGAGTCGATTACTGCTGTAAGGAGGGATGATATATTAGCAGGTTCCTCTAATGAGGCCATATGGGTAGAACTTAAAAACAAAAAGGGGGCAAGCACCTTGCTGGGAGTGTACTATAGGCCCCCAAACAGTCAGGGGGAGATAGAGGAACAGATATGTCGGCAAATCTCAGAGAAGTGCGAAAATAATAGGGTAATAATAGTGGGGGATTTCAACTTCCCCAATATTAATTGGGATAGTCAGGGTGTGAAAGGCTTAGAGGGTGCAGAATTCTTAAAGTGCATCCAGGAGAGCTTTTTGAGCCAACATGTAGAAAGTCCTACAAGAGAGGGGGCGGTACTGGACCTAATTCTAGGGAATGTAGCCGGGCAAGTGGTGGAAGTGTCAGTAGGAGAGCATTTTGGCGACAGTGACCATAATTCGGTGAGATTTAAGGTGGTCATGGAAAAAGACAATGACGGCCTGGAAATAAGGGTTCTAAATTGGGGGATGGCCGATTTTAATATGATAAGGCAGGATCTGGCCAAAGTGGACTGGGAGCAGCTACTTATAGGAAAATCCACATCAAAGCAGTGGGAGGCTTTCAGAAGGGAAATAGAGTACAACGCCAACATGTTCCTGTAAAGGTCAAGGGTGGGACCAACAAGCAAAGGGAACCTTGGATGACAAGGGATATACAAAAATGCATTAGGAAAAAAAGGGGGGCTTTTGGCAGTTACAAAAGACTAAAGACGGAGGAAGCCCTAGAGGAGTATAAAAAGTGCAGGGGCATACTTAAAAAAGAAATTAGGAGGGCGAGGAGGGGCCATGAAATAACACTGGCGAGCAAAATAAAGGAAAATCCTAAGATGTTTTATAAGTATATTAAGGGCAAGAGGATAACCAGGGAAAGGGTAGGGCCCATTAGGGACCAAAGTGGCAATCTGTGTGTAGAGCCAGATGATGTAGGCGGGGTTTTAAATGAATTTTTTGCATCTGTGTTCACTATGGAGAAAGATGATGTAGACATAGAAATCGGGCAAGGGGACTGTGACATACTTGAACATATTAGCATCGAGAGGGAGGAGGTACTAGCGGTTTTAGCAGGCCAAAAAGTGGATAAATCCCCAGGCCCGGACGAGATGTATCCCAGGCTGTTGTGTGAGGCAAGGGAGAAGATTGCAGGGGCTCTGACACAAATTTTCAGAACCTCTCTGGCCACAGGGGATGTACCAGAGGACTGGAGAACAGCTAACGTAGTACCATTATTCAAGAAGGGTAGCAGGGACAAACCAGGGAATTACAGGCCAGTGAGCCGCCCATCCATCCCTGTCCAGTCTACTCCCATTTTCCAGCATTTGGTCCATAGCCTTGTATGCAATGGCATTTCAAGTGCTCATCCAAATGCTTCTTGAATGTTGTGAGGGTTCCTGCCTCTACCACCCTTTCAGGCAGAGAGTTCCAGATTCCAACCACCCTCTGGGTGAAAAAGTTCCTCCTCAAATCCCCTCTAAATCTCCTGCCCCTTACCTTGAATCTATGCCCCCTTGTTATTGACCCCCCTACTAAGGGGAAAAGTTCCTCTTTATCTACCCTATCTATGCCCCTCATCATTTTGTACACCTCAATCAGGTCCCCCCTCAGCCTTCTTTGCTCCAATGAAAACAACCCCAGCCTGTTTAGTCTTTCTTCATAGCTGAGGCGCTCCATCCCAGGTAACATCCTGGTGAATCTTCTCTGCACCCTCTCTAAAGCAATCACATCCTTCCTATAGTGAGGCGACCAGAACTGCACACAGTACTCCAGCTGTGGCCTCACCAGCGTTTTGTACAGCTCCATCATAACCTCCCTGCTCTTATATTCTATGCCTCGGCTAATGAAGGCAAGTATCCCATATGCCTTTTTAACCACCTTATCTACCTGTTCCGCTGCCTTCAGGGATCTATGTACATGCACACCAAGGTCCCTCTGACCCTCTGTACTTCCTAGGGTCCTACCACTCATTGTGTACTCCCTTGCCTTATTTGTCCGTCCAAAATGCATCACCTCGCACTTTTCAGGGTTAAATTCCATTTGCCACTTTTCCGCCCATCTGACCAACTCGTTTATATCTTCCTGTAGCCTGAGGCTTTCCTCCTCACAATTTACCACCCCAGCAATTTTCGTGTCATCTGCGAACTTACTGATCATACCTTTTACATTCTCATCCAAATCATTTATGTAGATCACAAACAGCAAGGGACCCAGCACCGATCCCTGAGGTACCCCACTAGACACAGGCTTCCAGTCACAAAAGCAACCTTCGACCATCACCCTCTGCCTCCTGCCACTCAGCCAGTTTAGGATCCAACGCGCCAAGGCACCCTGGATCCCATGGGCTCTTACCTTCTTGACCAGTCTCCTATGCGGGACTTTGTCAAAAGCTTTACTGAAGTCCATGTAAACCACATCCACAGCATTTCCCTCATCCACACACCTAGTCACCCCCTCGAAAAATTCAATCAGATTTGTCAGACATGATTTACCCTTGACAAAGCCATGCTGACTATCCCCGATTAATCCTTGCCTCTCCAAGTGGAGACTAATTTTGTCCCTCAGAATTTTTTCCAATAATTTCCCTACCACAGGTGTTAGGCTCACTGGCCTGTAATTCCCTGGTTTATCCCTGCTACCCTTCTTGAATAATGGTACTACGTTAGCTGTTCTCCAGTCCTCTGGTACATCCCCTGTGGCCAGAGAGGTTCTGAAAATTTGTGTCAGAGCCCCTGCAATCTTCTCCCTTGCCTCACACAACAGCCTGGGATACATCTCGTCCGGGCCTGGGGATTTATCCACTTTTTGGCCTGCTAAAACCGCTAGTACCTCCTCCCTCTCGATGCTAATATGTTCAAGTATGTCACAGTCCCCTTGCCCGATTTCTATGTCTACATCATCTTTCTCCATAGTGAACACAGATGCAAAAAATTCATTTAAAACCCCGCCTACATCATCTGGCTCTACACACAGATTGCCACTTTGGTCCCTAATGGGCCCTACCCTTTCCCTGGTTATCCTCTTGCCCTTAATATACTTATAAAACATCTTAGGATTTTCCTTTATTTTGCTCGCCAGTGTTATTTCATGGCCCCTCCTCGCCCTCCTAATTTCTTTTTTAAGTATGCCCCTGCACTTTTTATACCCCTCTAGGGCTTCCTCCGTCTTTAGTCTTTTGTAACTGCCAAAAGCCCCCCTTTTTTTCCTAATGCATTTTTGTATATCCCTTGTCATCCAAGGTTCCCTTTGCTTGTTGGTCCCACCCTTGACCTTTACAGGAACATGTTGGCGTTGTACTCTATTTCCCTTCTGAAAGCCTCCCACTGCTTTGATGTGGATTTTCCTATAAGTAGCTGCTCCCAGTCCACTTTGGCCAGATCCTGCCTTATCATATTAAAATCGGCCATCCCCCAATTTAGAACCCTTATTTCCAGGCCGTCATTGTCTTTTTCCATGACCACTATTATTACCCTACGGGCCAAATGCTGGAATATGGGATTAGATTAGACAGGGCTTGATGGCCGGCGCGGACACGATGGGCCGAAGGGCCTCTATCCGTGCTGTATTACTCTATGACTCTATGACTCTATAAGGCTATGGACCAAATGCTGGAAAATGGGATTAGACTGGACAGGGATTGATGGACGGCGCAGACACGATGGGCCGAAGGGCCTCTTTCTGTGCTGTAAAACTCTATGACTCTATGAAACACATGAGGGCGAAAGGGATAGAGGGATATGTTGATGGGGCGAGATGAAGAGGGGTGGGAGGAGGCTCGTATGGAGCATAAACACCGGCATGGTCCAGTTGGGCCAAATGACCTGTTCCTATGCTGTAAATACTTTGTAATACTATATAAATCTACAGAAGGAAGCAGGCAGTGGATACAGTAACTCCCTGAGGGGTCCTCACTGCACCGACATCCTCTCATACGTGGGGCAGTTAACAATAAAGTCTGTGATCTGACCAGCAAATTGATTGGGATTTGTAGAAGTCTGCTTGTGGTCTGGGATCAATATGTCAAAGTCTTGGGTCCTGTCAGGCTGGGGTCTTAGTCTGAGAGTAATAAGGTTGTATTGATATTATCATCTATAGTTGTGGCCCTGGACTTTGTGTTTTGACACAGGGATGTGAGTGTTTGTGTTTATTTGGGGTTGAATGGATTGAGGATCAAGCAGAGAGAAGTTGTACAATACTAAGAACCTGGAAGGAGAAATAAGGATAATGTTTACAGCTAGGAAGATAGGAGGACTCACAATAAGAACTTTAGCTTGGGGTTAAGGAAATGTTTAAATAGTTATGTGGGCTATGGATGGGACTCAGTAACTCAGATATGGGTACTGATAGATGAACGAAACTGGGGCTAGTTGTTGATTCAAATCAAGACTTGTTATAGGCTATAATGGTGAGGACTAATGACCTGTGTCTGAGGTAAACTCTTGATGGGACACTGTGACTGGGAAAGGCTACGGATGGGACTGATATTAGATCAGACTGTAAAACTGGGAGATTATTCAGGAGTTCTATGGGATTAGGACAGATTGCAAATAAGCATGTAACAAAACATTATTGTGACTCTGGGCTAAGGTTAAATGACAGCTGAAGCTCTAGGACCATTCACACCAACTGGGAATGGATTATAGATTGGTCATAGGGACTGAGACCCAGTGAGAGCTTGGCAATGGAATGGGCCTGGGATAAACCTCAGCTAGCTGTCTCATCTCTAAATTTGGAATATTGACTTCCTTCTACATAAATTTGGCAGCTGTGTGTGTGTCTGGTCAGTATTCTTCACCAGCCTGGCCATGTGTGATTGTCAGGAACTAGCAGTCTTTTCCTGAAAATGTTACCTTTGGTTTGTGGCTTTCATCAGGAGTTGGGGTAAATCAGGAAGATCCCATGACAATCCCAACACTTGCTCTTCCATTGGAAGAAATGATAAGCCAATCCTCCTTCTCTTGCTCCATACTTTCTCCTGATTCAAATACAAAATATAAAACAGGCAGTAAGAGTTCATGTAGGTGGCATTTGGCAAACAAGCTGTTTTTCCACAGGTTCTAAGCAATCGCTAAATATGGGCCTTCAGACAAATTCAACGGCAACAGCGGAGGGAACACTTGAGGCCACCAGTAATGCTACAGTGCCCTGAGAACAAAAGGCCAGTTCCCCAATCATGGGGAAAATGGCCCTGAGATTACACTGTGTTTACAATCCCATGCTGGAAGGAACAGCAAAGTCAGGGTTAGCAAGGTCAGGGACAGCGAGGTCAGGGACAGTGAGGTCAGGGTCAGTGAGGTCAGGGTCAGTGAGGTCAGGGTCAGCGAGGTCAGGGTCAGTGAGGTCAGGGTCAGCGAGGTCAGGGTCAGTGAGGTCAGGGTCAGCGTGGTCAGGGTCAGCGAGGTCAGGGTCAGTGTGGTCAGGTCAGTGAGGTCAGGGACTGTGAGGTCAGGGTCAGTGAGGTCAGGGTCGGCGAGGTCAGGGTCAGCGAGGTCAAGGACAGCGAGGTCAGGATCAGCGAGGTCAGGGTCAGTGAGGTCAGGGACAGCGAGGTCAGGGTCAGCGAGGTCAGGGACAGCGAGGTCAGGGACAGCGAGGTCAGGGTCAGTGAGGTCAGGGTCGGCAAGGTCAGGGACAGCAAGGTCAGGGACAGCAAGGTCAGGGACAGCGAGGTCAGGGACAGCGAGGTCAGGGTCAGTGAGGTCAGGGGCGGCGAGGTCAGGGGCGGCGAGGTCAGGGTCAGCGAGGTCAGGGTCAGCGAGGTCAGGGTCAGCGAGGTCAGGGTCAGTGTGGTCAGGGTCAGTGAGGTCAGGGACAGCGAGGTCAGGGACAGCGAGGTCAGGGTCGGTGAGGTCAGGGTCGGTGAGGTCAGGGACAGCGAGGTCAGGGACAACGAGGTCAGGGTCAGCGAGGTCAGGGTCAGTGAGGTCAGGGACAGCGAGGTCAGGGTCAGTGAGGTCAGGGACAGCGAGGTCAGGGTCTGCCAGGTCAGGGTCAGTGAGGTCAGGGTCGGCGAGGTCAGGGACGGTGAGGTCAGGGACAGTGAGGTGAGGGTCAGTGAGGTCAGTGTCGATGAGGTGAGGGTCAGCGAGGTCAGGGTCAGTGTGGTCAGCGAGGTCAGGGTCAGCGAGGTCAGTGTTGGTGAGGTCAGGAGGTAGCAGGTAGCCAATGGAGTCAATGCAGTTTTTGGCATTCAGGGAAGCAAATGAGGAGGCAAAGCATTGGTCCCATTCCTACCAGTTTGCACCCCTGACTGCCTTATCTGTAAAGCTATAGCTGTAATGGTCAAAGGGAAATGGCTTCCTTTGTCTCACAGAAATGCTGCATGTTTTGTCAAGCAGTCTATATGGGACCTTAAACTACTTGCACGCTGTCTCCCTGTCTCTGTAACCTTCTCCAGCCCTACAACCCTCCGAGATCTTTGCGCTTCTTCAATTCTGGTCTTGTGCAGCCCCGATTTTAATCGCTCCATCGCTGGCGGCCGTGCCTTCAGCTGCCTGGTCCCTAAACTCTGGAATTCCCTCCCTAAACCTCTCTGCCTCTCTACCTCTCTTTCATCCTTTAAGGTGCTCCTTAAAACCTACCTCTTTGACCAAGCTTTTGGTCACCTGCCCTAAAATCTTGTTATGTTGCTCGGTGCCTCATTTTGCCTGGTGATGCTCCTGTGAAGCGCCCTGGGGTGTTTCACTGCGTTAAAGGCACTATGTAAATGCGAGTTGTTGTTGTGTAGTCATCCCTTCATACAAGGGGGAGTGTAGGCTGGGCACTGAGGCGTGTCTCATGCTACACCCAAATGCTCAAAGCATCGAGTTTGTTGTTTTAAAGAAGAATGCTGCCCATAACCAACAGGACTGGTGTTGGCCCATCCACCCTGGACCCTCTCACCCACCAGGAGCAGTGCGCCCTACAAATCATAGGTGTGAGGCCACCAAGGGTGTGGGCAAGGGAGAGCCTGGTGGCGTTGTGCCATCCCAACCAGGTAGGTGCCCTCATCAACGTTATATTGGCAGCAGTACGGAGCAGCAACATGGCACTAACACCCCCGTGGAAGCACCATCACCACAAGGACTGCACCTGTTCCTGAAGAAATAAAGAAGGACTTGCATTTCTATAGCGCCTTTCACGACCTCAGGACATCCCAAAGCGCTTCACAGCCAATGAAGTACTTTTTTGAAGTGTAGAAATGTGGGAAACGCAGCAATCAATTTGCGCACAGCAAGCTCCCACAAACAACAATGTGATAATGACCAGATCATCTGTTTTCGTGATGTTGATTGAGGGATAAATATTGGCCAGGACACCGGGGATAACTCCCCTGCTCTTCTTCAAAATAGTGACATGGGATCTTTTACATCCACCTGAGAGAGCAGACGCGGGCCTCGGTTTAATGTCTCATCTGAAAGACGGCACCTCCGACAGTGCAGCACTCCCTCAGCACTGCACTGGGAGTGTCAGCCTAGACTTTTGTGCTCATGTCTCTGGAGTTGTGACTTGAACCCACGACCTTCTGACCCAGAGGTGAGTGTGCGACCCACTGAGACGCTGCATTATCACCTCGGGGCAACTAGGCAGGGGCAATAAATGAGGTTGCCCGCATTCTGAGAACAAATAATGAAAAGAAAAAATTGGGTGAACCAATTCTGTTCCTTATCCCAGCACAAGTACAGTGAAGATGGTGTGATTGTAGTCACTGAAAGATGGCTTTGGGAACACAATCACTGACTGGGGAATGAGAGAGGCAGCACGGAACATTAAGAAAATTATTTTAAAGGTCAAGTAAGTTGCTGGTATCTATTTACTATTACAATTGAACAGGCTAATCAATTTCGCTGACATTTCCTTTTTGAAGTAATTAATCTGCGGCTAATATACAATAAAATTCCCATTAACCTATCTGGGCTGCAGTTGCCGAGCTGTTTAATAGTACTTTGCTGCCAATGACAGTGGAAGCATTCCTCTACAAGGACATTATTATTTTTACATAACAAACTTTTGTTTTTAATGAAAGGTCTTTGTGAAAATGTCTTGGGGTGTTAAAGCTTTCTTTTGGTTGTTTGTCAAACACTGTGACACCGTGACCTAACTGGCCTCAAGAACGCAGTACTGCCTCGTGAAATCTTCGCCACACTGCCCGAGCTCGAGCCCGATTCCTCACGGCAGAAACGGCACATCGGCTGTCCCTGCTGATTCTCCTCATCAATGATCAGCAGCAGCGTAAAGGACAACAGAACAGGGACCTCAACTACTTGTACCCGTGGCTCAGTGGGTAGCACCCATCGCCTCTGAATCAGAAGGTTGTGGGTTCAAGTCCCACTCCAGAGACTTGAGCACAAAACTCTAGGCTGACACTCCAGGGGAGTGCTGCACTGTCGGAGGTGCCATCTTCGGATGAGACGTTAAACTGAGGCCCCGTCTGCTCTCGCAGGTGGAAGTAAAAGATCCGATGGCACTATTTTGAACAAGAACAGGGGAGTTCTCCCCAGAGTCCTGGGGCCAATATTTATCCCTCAATCAACATCACTGAAACAGATGATCTGGTCATTATCACATTGTTGTTTGTGGGAGCTTGCTGTGTGCAAATTGGCTGCCGCGTTTCCTACATTACAACAGTGACTCCACTTCAAAAAAGTACTTCATTGGCTGTAAAGCACGATGGGATGTCCAGTGATCGTGAAAGGCGCTATATAAATGCAAGTCTTTCTTTTCTTTTCACCCAGCAACATCACCAAGCTCTCCTGCAGCGGATGCAGCACAGGTTAGATGCAAAGTAATGCCCCTTTCATACTAGGGGTGTTCACTGCACTGATACCTAGATCTGTGCGAGTGTTAGAACTGTAGATGATGCTCGTCTGCTTCAGGCAGATCTTAATGTGTTGGGAGATTGGGCTCAAGACTGGAAAACTATGTATAACTTAGATAAGTGCAGTGTTATGTATGTGGGCAGGGCAAATGCTCAACATTCATACACCCTTCAGGGAAAGGCATTAAAGATGGTGGAGATAGAAAGAGATCTGGGCATTCTAGTGCATACACCCTTAAAGGTAGATGAGCAATGCCGTGTAGCGATAGCTGGAGCCAATAGAGTATTAGGGTGTATCCATAGGACAACTGAGTATAAGACGAGGCATACTGTTTTATCCTTATACAAGACCTTAGCCAGGCCGCACTTGGAATACTGTGTCCAGCTTTGGTCTCCTTACCTGGTGGGTGATATTGAGGCTTTGGAAAGGGTGCAGAGGATGAGCCACTAGACTAATTCCCAGTCTAAAGCATCTTAGTTATCAAGATAGGCTCAAAGAGTTAGGACACTACACTCTAGAGAGTGCAGACTTAGGGGGGGATCTGATTGAGGTTTATAAGATAATGAAGGGAATAGATTGTGTTCCAGTTGACATTTTATTTCAATTAAACAGGTTAGGCAGGACCAGGGGTCACAAATTTAAGTTGTATAAGGCCAGATCTAGATTAGATGTCGGGAGGTGGTTCTTTTCCCAGAGAATAGTGAACCTCTGGACCAGGCTGCCGTCTCGTGCGGTGAACGCTCAGTCGCTGAATTCCTTCAAGCGAGAGCTGGACCTGTTTCTGGCTGGGGCGGAGATCACCTCTTACAGAAGGTAGGCACTGCAGGAAATTCAGGGCCAGAGTGAGCTCCTGGACTAGTTTCGATCGCCTAGATGGGTCGGAGAGGAATTTCCCAGATATTTTCCCCCTGGGGTTTTTTCTGTTTTTTTGCCTCTCCCAGGAGATCCCATGGTTTCGGGTGGGGTGGAGTGTACATGTTGTGATACACCAGGTATCGCGATTGTGCGGGACAGGCTGGATGGATCAGAGGATCTTGAGCTGCCATCATGGTTCGTATGCTGCAAGGAGCAGTGTTCACAAGGAACACCGTTTGGAGAATCAATGTTATAGTCCAATGTTCGACCCGCACTCCCTTTGAGCGTGGCTTCCTTGCTGGCAGTGTGGGATTGCAAGTTACCCTTACTGGTCCATCAAGCACTCCCAGGAAAGGTAACAGGTACAGCACAAGTAAGATGATGAGTTAAGTTCCCTCCTCACTGCTCCATCAAGCACTCCTGGGCCTAGTAGGGTATTGGCTGGACGCAGAGTAAACCCTCCCATCAGGTACTCCCACATCACTGCATGTGGCTGTTGCAGGTGAATCAGGCAGCACATAATATTTAACTTGCTGTTGGTCAGATTTTGCTCATTTTCCAATTTAACGTATGCTTAAACTGTCATCTGCTTTATGACTTCACTGTCGAACCAGCACAGCCTTGAATTCCTTGCAAAGTGTCTAATGTATATAATGCAAACACCTATCAATCTATGGCTTTATTAATAGAGGCATAGGGCTCGAATTTCCAAGCCCCGTGGAGGCGGGTTTGGAGGCGGGAGTGGGGGGAAAATTGCAGAATCGGGGGGCACGAACCCTTCCCGCCCCCAACCCGCCTCCATGCCCGTTTGCCAGGAGGCTGGTACCCGACCTGTGCTGGGAGCCGCCTCCCCGAGGGGGGAAGGGGATTTGTGCCAATTAACTACCTACAGGCAGTTTTTGGCCTAATCCCTATTTTTAGCCCTGAAGTGTGGGCTTCCCAATGGCTCCAAACCACGCCAAGTTAGCAAGGCGGACCGTCGGGCTGAAGGACTTGGAGGGGTCGAGATGTCCGGTGTTCAGGTGAGTGATGGGTGCATGAGTGCAGAGGTAAGTGTGTTTGGTGTGTGTAAAGTGTTTAAATAAGTTTTACTTACCTTTACTTACTAATGCAGGCTTCCTTCCTTCAGGTCTCGGGAGTCCCTCATCTCACCGGCACAGAAAGCAGAATGGCCGCGAGCTGTCAAAAGCTGCAGCCTCTGCTTTCTGTTCTGGAGAGATTTCTAACTGAGTCTGTGGAGAAGGACTCAAGTTAGAAGACAGATTGTCAGTGTTTGACAGCTTCACAGAGCTGTCAAATGCTGATATTTCATCTGTCAAAAGCTCTTGACAGATGAAATGTCAATCCCTGACGTCACCTGTAACTGGGTGTCCCTTAATTGGCCGGCTGAGCCCGCTGGGCGAGCTCAACAAGGTCAATCAAGGGAAAATAGCATGGGTTGGCCACAAATCGACGGAGGAGGGACTACAACCCAAAAAGTGGGAGTCCCGCCTCCATCACGTCCCCATTGACAAAATCCAGCCCATAGAGTACAAAAGCAAGGAAATTATGATGAACATTTATAAATTACTGGTTAGGCCTCAGCTGGAGTATTGTGTCCAATTCTGGGCACCACACTTTAGGAAGGATGTCAAGGCCTTGGAGATTTACTAGAATGGTACCAGGGATGAAAGACTTCAGTTATGTGGAGAGACTGAAGAAGCTGAGGTTGTTCTCCTTAGCGTAGAGAAGGTTAGAGGAGATTTCATAGAGGTGTTCAAAATCATGAAGGGTTTTGATGGAGTAAATGAGAAACTTTTTCCACTGTCAGGGGTGTCAGTAACCAGAGGTCACAGATTTAAGGTAGGTGGCAATTGGAAAAATGTTTACGCAGCGAGCTGTTATGCTCTGGAATGCCTGTCAAAAGATAATTGCATAAATACTTGAAGAGGAAAATGTTGCAGGGCTATGGGGAAAGGGCAGGGGAGTGGGACTAATTGGAGAGCTCTTTCAAAGAGCCGGCACAGGCACGATGGGCCGAATGGCCTCCTTCACTGCTGTATCATTCTATGATATCCAGGATGCAGATAAAAAAGAAAGAAATAAAGAACTTGCATTTATATAGCACCTTTCATCACCTCAGGGCGTCTCAAAGCGCTTTACAGCCAATGAGGTAATTTTGAAGTGTAGTCACTGTTGTAATGTAGGAAACGCGGCAGCCAATTTGTGCACAGCAAGCTCCCACAAACAGCACTGTGATAATGACCAGGTAATCTGTTTTTAGTGATGTTGATTGAGGGATAAATATTGGCCCCAGGACACCAGGGATAACTCCCCTGCTCTTCTTCAAAATAGTCCCATGGGCTCTTTTACATCCACCCGAGAGAGCAGACGGGGCCTCGGTTTAACATCTCATTCTAAAGACGGCCACCTCTGACAGTGCAGCAGAGTACTGCGACTATAGTGTCAGCCTAGATTTTTGTGTGCAGGTCTCTGGAGTGAGACTTGAACCCACAACCTTCTGACTCAGAGGCAAGAGTGCTACCCACCCCAGGTCAATCAAAATCAAAATCGGCAGAGATGTAAAATGGGCAGCCGGCTCGCTATCACCTGTTTTACACTATCGCACAAAGTCAAGATTTACCCTAAAGTGTGCAAACTCAATACTCAGAAAAACTATTTGGAGTTAAAAGTCACTAACCTAAATCACAGTATGTTTTACTGGAAGAAGTCACACAACACTGCCTAACCTCAAACAGACCATCGTTCGCAGCAAATTACCCAGCTTTCAGGAGAACAGCGACCACGACACCACACAACCCTGCCACAGCAACCTCTGCAAGACATGCCAGATCATCAACACAGATACCATCATCACATGTGAGGACACCACCCACCAGGTACATGGTACATACTCATGTGACTCGGCCAACGTTGTTTACCTCATACGTTGCAGGAAAGGACGCCCCGGAGCATGGTACGTCGGCGAGACCATGCAGACACTGCGACAACGGATGAACGGACACCGCGCAACAATCACCAGGCAGGAGTGTTCCCTCCCAGTCGGGGAACACTTCAGCAGTCAAGGACATTCAGCCTCTGATCTTCGGGTAAGCATTCTCCAAGGTGGCCTTCGAGACACACGACAATGCAAAATCGTCGAGCAGAAGCTGATAGCCAAGTTCCGCACCCATGAGGACGGCCTCAACCGAGATCTTGGGTTCATGTCACACTACATGTAACCCCACCTGACGCAGGGTCATTCAGACTCGAGTCGACATTGGCTTGTTCTCTCTACACAGATGCGGCCGGACCTGCTGTGATTTCCAGCAAAAAAAATGTTTTTTGTCTGTTTTTTGTTTTTCATACAGACCCCAGCATCTGCAATATTTGACCCCTTGTGACCCCACCTCATTGTTCTTTGATGTAATGTTTTCCTGACTGACCTGTTTGGACACCATTCACACCTTTGATTGCTGTGATTATCTCTCTGCCGAGGTGTGATAAATTGCAGTTGGAAAGATTATCTGTAAACACACACACAGAACACACAGAAACCCCACAGTGCAGATAGAGGCCATTTCAGCCCATCGAGCCTGCACCGACACATATCCCACCCGATCCCCGTAACCCCTACATCAACACATATCGCACCCTATCCCCGTAACCCCACGTATTTAATCCCCCTAACACTAAGGGTCAATTTATCATAGCCAATCAACCTAACCCGCACATCTTTGGACTGTGGGAGGAAACCGGAGCACCCGGAGGAAACCCACGCAAACACGGGGAGAATGTGCAAACTCCACACAGACAGTCACCCGAGGCCGGATTCGAACCCGGGTCCCTGGCGCTGTGAGGCAACAGTGCTAACCACTATGCCACCGTCTGACATTATTCTCTGACTATATAAGCTGTGTCTTTATGCATTTCTCCACTTCACCTGATGAAGGAGCAGCACTCCGAAAGCTTGTGATTTCAAATAAAGCTGTTGGACTATAACCTGGTGTTGTGTGACCAACTCTGGCATCTCCACACCATGTTTTACTGGAGTCATTGTGTTAAAGATCAAAACTAATCAGTTGTAACTTGTAATGATATAAGTTTGACTATAATAAAACAACATAACATACTGTCTGCATAACAAGTAATTCACACTTTGGGAAGTCCTGAAGATGTGAGAAGATGAGGCATGAATCCTAGTGCTTTCACTATTTTCTGGGAGCTATTTAAGATGTAGTTCCAAATGGACAACACAAGATGGCAGCACAGATTAATAAGATTATTCACTGAACCTGATGCGCTCCAACCTGTCATTCCTTAGTTCATTATTCTCTGACATTTGCGTCTCTGGGTCAAAATTCTGGAACTCACTCCCTGACAGCACTGTGGGAGTACTTTCACCACACGGACTGCAGCAGTTCAAGAAGGCGGCTCACCACCACCTTCTCAAGGGCAATTAGGGATGGGCAATAAATGTGACGCCCACATCCCGAGAATGAATTAAAAAAAACTTTTTTAGACAACACGGGGCAAGCAGTCACACTGTGGTGGAGTGCTTGTAAATCTGTAAGTTTGTTTCAGATCCATATTCACCTATATTAATGAGCTCTTCAAAACATAGAATTACACATCAGCTGCTTCATCAATGACCTTCCCTCCAACATAAAATCAGAAATGGGGATGTTCGCTGATGACTGCACAGTGTTCAGCGCTATTCACAACTCCTCAGATAATGAAGCAGTCCATGCCCGCATGCAACAAGACCTGGACGATGTTCAGGCTTGGGCTGATAAGTGGCAGGTAACATTCGCGCAACAGAAGTGCCAGGCAATGACTATCTCCAAAAAGCAAGAGTCTAACCACTGCCCCTTGACATTCAACATCATTACTATCGCTGAATCCCCCACCATCAACATCCTGGGGGTCACCATTGACTAGAAACTTAACTGGACCAGCCACATAAATACTGTGGCAACAAGAGCAGGTCAGAGGCTGGTTATTCTGCGGCGAGTGTCTCACCTCTTGACTCCCCAAAGCCTTTCCACCATCTACAAAGCACAAGTCAGGAGTGTGATAGAATACTCTCCACTTGCCTGGATGAGTGCAGCTCCAACAACACTCAAGAAGCTCGACACCATCCAGGACAAAGCAGCCCGCTTGATTGGCACCCCATCCACCACCTTAAACATTCACTCCCTCCACCACCGGCGTACCGTGGCTGCAGTGTGTACCATCTACAAGATGCACTGCAGCAACTCACCAAGGTTTCTTCGGCAGCACCTCCCAAACCCGCGACCTCTTCCACCTAGAAGGACAAGGGCAGCAGGCGCATGGGAACACCACCACCTCCAAGTTCCCCTCCAAGTCACACACCATCCTGACTTAGAAGTATATCGCCGATCTTTCATCGTCGCTGGGTCAAAATCCTGGAACTCCCTCCCTAACAGCACTGTGGGAGTACCTTCACCACACGGACTGCAGTGGTTCAAGAAGGCGGCTCATCACCACCTTCTCAAGGGCAATTAGGGGTGGGCAATAAATGCTGGCCTTGCCGGCGACGCCCACATCCAATGAACGAATAAAAAAAAATAGAATGTACAGCACAGAAACAGGCCATTCAGCCCAACTGGTCCGTGCCGGTGTTTATGCTCCACACGAGTCTCCTCCCACCCCTCTTTAATCTCACCCTATCAGCATATCCTTCTATTCCTTTCTCCCTCATTTATTTTCAGTACAGAAACAGGCCATTTGGCTCAACTAGTCCCCCTCATGTGTTTATCGAGCTCCCCCTTAAATGTATCTATACTATATTCGCCTCAACCACTCCCTGTGGTAGCGAGTTCCACATTCTCACCACTCTCTGGGTAAAGAAGTTTCTCCTGAATTCCCTATTGGATTGATTAGTGACTATCTTATATTTATGGCCCCTAGTTTTGGTCTCCCCACAAGTGGAAAACATCTTCTCTACGTCTACCCTATCGAACCCCTCTATCGTTTTAAAGGCCTCGATCAGGTCATCCCTCAGCCCCCTCTTTTTTTTAGAGAAAAGAGCCCCAGCCGGTTCATTCTTTCCGTCAGTTCTAACCTCTCAGTTCTGGTATCATCCTTGTCGATCTTTTATAAACCCTTCTCCAGTGCCTGTATATTCTGCCCAGCCAATGAGATACAGTTTTCATATTTTGTTGTTGCAGGTGGTTGCTAGGAGGAGTGTGAGAGGCGACTATCCCGCTGATATTCCACCGCTTCCTGGAAAGACCCGGCATAGATCGACAACTAGCCAGGGACCCCCCTGAGTTGCGAGGCCTTTCCCTCCCCCTTTCCGACGGGCAGCTGGCTGCTAACTAACTCCGCAACACTGTTGTCTCCTAGAAACCTCACGTCTTCTACTGGAAAAACCAACGAGTGTGTTGGAGTGAGTGAGACTCCAAAGGGGTGGGTCCCCTTCCCATAACCGCCAACTGTGTTCGATGCATCACCCAGTTGATTGGAAGTGGTTGTTTAAACTCCACTCCCAACCCATAGGGGCCACCACCTCTTACCAAGTCCCAAATCAGACCGCAGGCATGAATTCGAGAATCACGCCAGGAATTTCCTTTGGCTTTTCCTAGAGTCAGTGCTGGGGCCACTGCTTTTTTTGATATATATAAATGACCTGGATATTGGAATACAGAGTAGAATTTCTAAATTTGCCGATGACACCAAACTTGGGGGTGTGGCAAACAGTGATGATGTAGATTTCAAAAAAACTCTGTACAATAGCAAAATGCTGGAAGCCTGTTTGGCCCAGTGGTAAGGGCATGATGCAGTTAAACCTAGAAGCACAGACACACCTGTGAGTTTTAATTTAACTTTGGAAAAGACATTTACTTTGGACAATGAGCGTCTCGATAGGTGACTTAATGGTGAATCGCTGATTTAACTTTGGACATTGAGACTTTGTGTTTTAATGGGTTTCGATGGATCTTCAATGGATAAGACAATGATACCAGTTTCACTGGAACAATGGGCTTCCTGGCCTCAATGGAAAACACTTTAACCTTGGGCAAAACACATCAGCAGTAAGACTAAGTCACATTAAATATGTACCACAGCAGGGGGGGGGCGGGGGGAGACAAGGTAAGGAATTATCTTCCATCCCTCAGCCCTGTACATAGCCTGTGGTTTGGATTACTAGGTGTGTATTGGAAAACATGAGTTGGGGGAAGGCCCAGACTCGAAAAGGCGTGACGGAAGAGCTGTAAAAAGGAACCACACCACAGCTCTCTCTCTCTCTCTCTCTCTCGGAAGCTAGCTCTGACTATAGCAACTGCCAGGTGTAAGAAGGAAGGGAAGACGGTCATCTCCAGCTCCCAGCCTACAATCGACATTGGCCACGACCAGCCGGACGGGTGATTGTAAGTATCAGTTGACTCTACAAGGAGTTTGCGCTGTGTAGGCAGCTGCAGTCAGATAAAGGAGGATGGGGACAGGTCATCTCCGATCCAGGCCTACAATCCACAACAGTAACGACTGGCCGTATGGGTGATTGTAAGTTTCAACCAATTCTCAACAGGTTTTTGTCTGTGTTTTGTTGGTTTTAATAAACTAACAGTTTTGGGTTGAACCTAAACCTTTGTGTCGTCTACCATTTTGTTCCTGTAAAATCCAGAGTCAAAGAGCCCTTGTAAGGATGAGGGAAACCAAACACCTTACAATGATGATACCAATCGACTGCAACAGGACATAGAAAGGCTAGCAGAATGGGCAGACAAGTGGCAGATGGAATTTAATACAGAGAAGTGTGAGGTGATTCATTTTGGCAGAAGGAACAGGGAGAGGCAATATACACTTAATGGCACAGTTTTAAAGAGTGTGCAGGGACAGAGGAACCTGGGAGTTAATGTGCATAGGTCCTGTTAAGTCCGTGAATGATTGAGACACAGACTAGCAGGAGAGAAAACAAAACGATCTTTACTGGTGGAAGGCATAAATGAATCTAACCAACAGAGGCTCGCTAGCGCCTTTTATACAGGGGTGGTCACTGCCGGTACTGCAGTCTGAGACCAGTTATTCTCTTAAAGGTACATACACAACAATTCCTCCCCTTTTAGATAAACAGTACATAACATTCATTTAACAACTAATGATAACGAATTACAATCACAATTACTGTTGCTAGATACATTGGTTAAGTTTAAGCAATTATAAGTTCAGTCTTTGAGGAGGCTTCCTGATTCTGTCTGGATAACGCCTCTTTGGAGTATCAGGTTCTTCTGGCAATGTTGAGTCAGAATCAATGTCATTGTTTGGTTCATCTGCTTCCAATATTACCGGTTCTGCGGTAGCTGCAATTGGAACGTCGATTTCATTACCAGGTGTATCAGATCGTGGTGTGGAGTTGACGTTTTCCAGTGACTCTAGAATCTGGTCAGCATGGCGTCTTACAATGCTCTCCCCAACGTCCACGGTATACATGAGAGGTCCTTGTCGTGTACAAATCGTTCCTGGCTGCCATTTCTCAGTGCGGTAGTCCCGGGCCAAAACTGGTTGACCTATCTTAAAACTCCTGGTCGGCCTTTCATTCATATTCTGAAACTGCCTGTTCTCCACATCTCTTCGGACGTTTGGCTTAACCAAATCCAAGCGGCATTGTAGTCTTCGATTGAAGAACATCATGGCTGGAGTTTGGTTAGTAACCGCATGTGTCGCATTCCGGTAGGCAAACAAGAAGTTGTCCACCTTGTGTTGTAGGGGTATATCTTCATTACACATTGCCTTGATAGCCTTCTTGAATGTTTGGACAAACCTCTCGGCCAATCCATTAGTGGCTGGATGATATGGGGCAGATGTGTAATGCTTAACACCATTGTTCTTTAAGAACCTCCGGAACTCTTCAGACACAAACTGTGGTCCATTGTCAGAGCAAATCTGTTCAGGCAGCCCATTCCTGGCGAATATGGTTCGTAAAACTGTGATAGTTTTTTCCGCGGTGGTTGAGGACATTTTTATTACCTCTGGCCACTTTGAATGTGCATCCACCACAATTAAAAACATCGAGTCCATGAAGGGACCAGCAAAATCAATGTGCACCCTTTGCCATGGAGATGAGGGCCACTGCCATGGATGCAGAGGAGCTTGTGGTGGGGCGTTTTGGACCTTCTGGCATCCTGCACAGCTCTTGGTCATCTCTTTGATTTCTCTATCGATTCCCGGCCACCACACAAACGCTCTGGCTAAGCTCTTCATTTTTACCCCACCCAGATGACCCTCATGAAGCTCATTGAGCACTCTATCCGTCAACTTAGGTGGAATTACTACTCTGGATCCACACATCAAGGTTCCTCTGCACACTGACAGCTGTTCTCTTCTCAGCGAGAATGCTGGCAGCAGTGGTTTGCCATGTGCTGGCCATCCCTTCACCGTTAAATCATAGACCCGTGATAGTGTCGGGTCATTCCGTGTTTCCTTTTCTATGTTTGCATTCGTCACAGGGAGACATTCGACTATGGTCGAGTGGAATAACTCCATTGGATCCACTGCAAGGTCTTCTTCCACCGTCGGCAACGGTAGACGTGACAATCCATCAGCATTTCCATGCTGTTTAGTTCCTTTGTACTCGATGTCATATTGGTGTGCCCCTAGGAAAAGGGACCATCTCTGCAGCCGTTGTGCTGTCATTATCGGTACGCCCTTCTGAGGGTTGAAAATGGAGACAAGAGGTTGATGATCGGTTAGTAGAGTAAATTTTTGACCGTGCAGATAGTGATTGAACTTCTTCACCCCCCACACTAGGCTGAGGGCCTCTCTGTCAATCTGGGCGTAGTTACGCTCGGCAGAAGTGAACGAGCGTGACGCAAAAGCTATCGGCCTCTCCAAACCATCAAGGAATTTATGTGACAGTACCGCCCCAATGCCGTAGGGAGACGCATCACACGCCAGCCTGATTGGGAGTGCTGGGTTGTAGTGAGCCAATACTTCCTTTGAAGTGATTAAGTCCTTACTCTTCTGAAAAGCACGTTTACAATCATCGCTCCATTTCCATGCTACCCCCGTTCGTAGCAGGGCGTTCAGCGGGTGCAGAATTGTCGACAAATTCGGCAAAAACTTATGATAGTAATTCACCAACCCGAGGAATGACCTCAGTTGCGACACATTTTCAGGCACTGGGGCCTTAACAACCGCTTCAATTTTGTCAGGGGACTTATGTAACCCCTCTTCATCAATCACGTGGCCACAATACGATATCTATTTCTTAAAACATTCGCACTTGGGGCGGTTGGCTCGCAGCCCATGTTCCCGTAGTCTAGTGAGCACCTGTTCTAGGTTGTTAAGGTGTTCACTGTCATCTTCACCTGTTACAAGGATGTCGTCCAAGTAACACTGAGTCCCCGGAATCCCTTGCAGGACTTGTTCCATCGCTCTTTGCCATATCGCCAGAGCCGATGCTACTCCGAATACCAATCGATGATACTGGTGAGTGTTTATCGTGAGATACTTCCTAGAGGACTCTTCAACCTCCATCTGCAAATATGCTTGTGCTAGGTCAATTTTTGTAAAACGCTTCCCTCCAGACAGCGAGGCGAAGATGTCTTCTATCCTTGGAAGAGGATATTGTACTGTGTGAAGGACAGGGTTCACCGTCACCTTGAAATCCCCACAGATGCGAATCTTCCTTGGCTCTCCGGACTTATTGGTTAACGTTTTCTTCATGACAGGAACGATGGGTGTCGCCCACTCGCTCCAGTCGACCTTAGACAACACGCTCGCCTTCTCCAGATTCTCCAGCTCTGCCTCGACAGCTGGGCGAATTGCATATGGTACCGGTCTCGCTTTGAAAAACTTGGGAACTGCATTCTCTTCTATTTTTATCGAGGCGGTTACGCCTTTAAGCGTGCCCAGTTCTTGTTGAAATACCTCTTTGGCGTTAGCTAAGATTGTTGACAATCGTCCAGGAGTGATGTCTTCATCTTTTTTACCGTCCACCGTCATTTCATGAATGGAATGCCAATCTAAGTTTATCTTCCTGATCCATTCCCGTCCCAATAACGGTGGTCCACCATTTGGCAGTATGTAGAGATACAATTTCCGTATTTTCTTGCCATTGTATTCGACAGGCACCCTTATTTTTCCTCTGGGGTATACTTTTTGCCCCGTATACGTCGTCAAGACGATGGATGTCTCTCTCAAGGGTATGTGTGAAAATAGCCGCTCGTAGTCTCGTCGATTCATGACGGTTAGCGCTGATCCTGTATCCAATTCCATTTTAACTTGGGACCCTGCTATCGTGAGGGTGACCCAAATGGTTCGGTGATCCTCTTTTGCGATTACATTGTGAAGTTTGAGACAGCTTAATCTCCTGTTCTCGGATTCAGTATCGCTCATCTGGTCTTTGGAACTACTGTCCGTCATTTTTTGTACTTTCTTGTACGGTTCCTTAGTAGCCTTTTTGTTGTCGCTGGTCTTCTTCCCAGACCTACAAACTCGTGCAATGTGTCCAATCTTCCCGCATTGTCTGCATATTTTGTCTTTGGACCAGCAGTCCTTCTGGTCATGGTTAGTTCTGCCGCAGCGATAACATTTTGCAAATCCCCGTGTCATTTCGTGGGTGCCGTATTCCTGTGGTTTTTGTTGAATTTCTGCAGCTCCCCTGGCTGCTGCTTCATACGATACTGCCACGCTGAAAGCCTTATCTAGCGTCAGCTCTTTTTCTGCGAGTAACTTCTTCTGTGTTCCTTCACTCAGGAGTCCACAGACAAATTTGTCCCGTAGGGTATCTGCCAGTCCTGCTCCGAACTGGCAGTGCTTTGATAGCTTGCGTAGTTCCGTAAGATACTCAGCATTGCTCTCATCTTTGTGCTGAGTTCTCCTGTGGAATTTAAATCTTTCTGCTATCAATTGATCCTTCTACCTACAGTACTGAAAACCCGTTTTAAAAAACAAAAATAAACTTTAAAACTTACCTCAGCATTTCTTAAAATAACTTTCCTCCCTTTCCCAAACAAAAATATTGCCTTTCAGAAGCTCCACGATAAGAAATATCTTCCTCCGCAGCCTCTGGAGCAACTGTACTCATGCTTTTTTCATGTGTAAGTTGTAAGGACTTGACCTCACTGAAAGCATGAATGAAAGCGGCGAATTTTACTGCGCACGCGCTGCCTGTACAGTCGCACGCGTTCTGCCTCTGAACCCCTTCGTTCAGAGGACAGGAAATGCCGGTTTTCCCCGCATGCGCTGTGCATGCTGAAAACCGGCATTTCCTCCGGCCAGACGCGTAAGTACCCCGACTGTACTCGCGTGTTTGGAAGGGAATTACTGGGCCAACATTTTACATGTCAATAAAATGAAAAATTTAACAATTGCACGATTTTCCCCCTCGCATCTGCGACTGAGGGTCCAAGGAGGTGCATTGCGCAAGAGGTCATCGTCATATGTATCCTCACACTGTTCCCTTTCGGGAACTGTATGAAGTGGTGGAAGGATTTCTGGCCACGTTAACACTCCTTCCGTGACCATAACCATCTTCATACCAGCCATTAGGGTGGTTAGTCCTATGGCGTGAGGGTTTTACGGGCTCCCACAACCCATCTGAGGGGGGGGGGCCACCCACACCCGCGGACGCAAGTATCCCGCTGGATGTCCACCCAGAATTTATAGTTGGAGCTCCGACTCCACTTGCCGGGACTGTCTGGAGCGGGGTTCGAAACCCTACTCCTTCTGGCCCAGCGGCGGGGATGCTTACCGCTACGCAAAAGGCCCACTCCGCGCAAAAGGTGACACCCATACGTTTCCTGCGCCTTTTCCCTCCCCGTGACTGGAGCCCTATGCTGCCACTTGAAAGGCCAAGCTATCATCTGTCCTTTTTGCGGCGCCTTTGACTTCTCATTACCAATGATGAGCAGGCGCTGCGCCTCCACCTCGTTGAGGAGATTGCTGAGGTCATCATCAGTTCAATTGTGAGTTCTTTTAATGCCGTGAATTGTGCTCATTCCAGCCATTTCACGTTGCTAATCGGATTGGGCCTTTGGCGTAGCGGTAGGATCCCCGCCGCTGGGCCAGACGGGGTAGGGTTTCGAACCCCGCTCCAGACAGTCCCGGCAAGTGGAGTCGGAGCTCCGGCTCTAAATTCTGGGTTGACATCCAGTGGGATATTTGCGTCCGTGGGTGTGGGTGGCCCCCCTCTTTGTATAGCTTGTGGGAGCCCGTAAAACCCTCCCGCCATAGGACTAACCACCCTAATGGCTGGTTCAAAGATGGTTACGGTCACGGAATGAGCGTTAATCACGGCCATAAATCCTTCCACCACTTCATACAGTTCCCCAAAGGGAACAGTGTGAAGACACGTATGACGACGACATTGCTAAATAAATAAATGGAATAAAAAAAATTCTTTTAGGGCTTTTAAAAGTCTTTAAATTGCTTTAATTCTGTTTAAAACTACTTCAGATTCTTCAAAATAATGTAAACGTTTTTAAAAGTTTATAAAAGTTACCAAAAGCTTCATAAAAATACCAAAAACCTATTTAAAATGCTGCTTTGCATGTAAAAATGCTTAGCAGCTTGTGAGAAACATTGGGGGCGCGTCCTATTAAACTGAGACCTCAAGGGGCGTGTCTCAGTTGCACAGCGCGCTACAGGCTTCGCGCTGGCTGCACTCCTGGGCAGCGTGACGTCAGACGCTGCCCGGGAGTCAACATTTTAAAACAGCAATTCCAGGCGTCCCTGAAGCTCAACGGCCGGCGCGTCGGGTAAGTGCATATCGGGGGCTTGCACGCGCGGCAAGCCCCCGACCCGAATTTCTGGGCCAGTAAAACTTTGAATAAATTTTTTTTTTAAATCACATTTTTAAAATGACTTGAAATTACAATAAATTAAGTATTTTAAACAAAAATTGAATTAAAAAAAAATTAAAGTTTTTTACAGGGCTAAAAATCAGTGATAAATCAGTGAATTTTTTTTTTTATTTTTTACTTTTTTACTTTATTTGCATTGCAACTGGGGTGGACCAGATTTCAGATTGGTCCCCTTGGAGGACAAGACACACCCAACAGTTTGTCTGCAATGTGTAATTTGATCCATTGTCAGGCAGCCTACAGAAAGTGGAGCTGTAGTTAGCTTTGTGAAGATCCTCTATTATCTAGTGTTCTGCATCTGTAATTATAGTTGTCCTTGGCTGGTTAAATAAAAGACTTTATTCTCTCATTAGTGGGTTAGTGACTTCTTTGGAGTTTTTTTTCCTTCTGGAAGTGATAAAAATTCTTTAATTGCAAATGAAGGGTCCAAGGTCAAGTCTACAACTTTAACAAATGTTCATTGAAATAGGGAATGGAGAACAAGAAGTGCAAATAGTCAATGGCCTCCAGGTCTCAGGTGGTGCTACTATAGCAGGAAGCTCGTCAGCATTTGCCAGTCAATAAACCAATGGGTGTGGGGCATGTGTGGGGTGCGTGTGTGTATCCACACGTACACCACACACCCATACACACTCGCACACACCCCACACACACCCCACACATCCAACACACACACACACATACACACACCCCACACATGCACCCCACACACCCCTACACACACACCCCTACACACACACCCCACCACACACACCCCTACACACACACCCCTACACACACCCCTACACACACCCCTACACACACACCCCACACACCCCTACACACACCCCTACACACACCCCACACACACCTACACATACACCCCACACACCCCTACACACACCCCACACACACACCCCTACACACACTCCCCACACACCCCTACACACACCCCACGCACACACCTACACATACACCCCACACACCCCTACACACATACACCCCACACACCCCTACACACACACCCTACACACACCCCTACACACACCCCACACACACCTACACATACACCCCACACACACACCTACACATACACCCAACACACCCCTACACACACCCCAGACACGCACCCCTACACACTCGTACCCCACACACCCCTACATGCTCGCACCCCACACACCCCTACACACTCATACCCCACACACCCATACACACCCATCACATACATGCACCCACACACCCATCACACACACCCCACACACCCATACACGCTCGCACCCCACACACACACTCCCACACACACGCAAGCAATGCAAGCAGCTTCAGCCTCCACATGTTTCAGGCTCCAGGCAAGACAACGGGCAGCAAGCAGCTCCAGGCTCGGCCAGGCTTGGCAACGTGCTTCGACAGACCCCACGTCCGGTTTTCTCAATCCTCGCACTGCACACACGCGACGGACCGAGTGCACATGCGCAGAACCAAAATGGTCTTTAGGCGGCACAAACAGGGGCACATGCGCAGAAGGACGCAGAAGACCTTGCAAATAATTACTCCGAACATTGTCTATGCTTCAAAAGTACTTCATTGGCTGTAAAGCTCTTTTCAATGCCCGGAGGTTGTGAAAGGCACTTTATAAATGCAAGTCCTATCTGAAAGACAGCACATCTGACAGTGCAGCACTCCCTCAGTGTTGCATTAAAGGGGCAAACCTCGCTGAGGGTGACCTGGGCAAAAGAAAATCCCAACATCCACTCTTCCTGTGGGAGGAATTCTTCCTCTTGGAATGGATCTTGACCTGTTACTACCCAAGGCCAGATCGCCCTACAATGAGCAGAAAGATGGTGAGGTCAGTATATTGTAACACAAAGATCATACTTCGAATATATCTGCTAACCACATGAGCGTTGCTAGGTTACCTGCTGATGATAACAATGCAGAAAACTAGAGGGAGAGTCTGGACCAGCTTCAGAGAGAAGGACCCTCACCCTCATTGTGGAGTTCTTGGCTTCGGTTAGTTCCATATTGCTATGCGGAATTCTCATTAAGCCCTATAGTACTGAAAGAATAGGCGGCCTTACGCTGTTTCACATTACATTATGTTCTTATGTATCTGAAAACAGAAGTTCTTGCCTCTTTCTTTCAACAGGTTTGCACAGCTTCACAATATAAAAGCCCTTTTTATAAGGAATGTTTCTGTGATCAATCACTTGTCTTTCCGCAATAGCATTCCATATTAGTCAGCTGTGGCGATAGCAACAGATGCCTCTATCTCTATTGCTTAGAGAGGAGCTCCCTCTCCATTATTAATTAAAGACAGAATCCCAAGTCCTCTGCGATCCCATGGCCACAGAAAACACGGTGGAATTATTCCCACTATGTGCAGTCCAATTATTCTATACATGAGCAGCCCAATGTTCCCATTATACGCAACTCCATTACTCCATATATGTGTAGTCCCATAATTCTATATATCTTCAGTCCCATTAGTCCCTATATGAGCAAGAAAGAAAGAAAGACTTGCATTTATATAGCGCCTTTCATGACCACCGGACGTCTCAAAGCGCTTTACAGCCACTGAAGTACTTTTGGAGTGTAGTCACTGTTGTAATGTGGGATACATTATTCCCACATTCCAAATCAAAGCAGTCCCATTATTCCAATTTTTAAAAAATTCGTTCACGGGGTGTGGGCGTCGCTGGCAAGGCCAGCATTTATTGCCCATCCCTAATCGCCCTTGAGAAGGTGGTGGTGAGCCGCCTTGTTGAACCGCTGCAGTCCGTGTGGTGTAGGTACTCCTACAGTGCTGTTAGGGAGGGAGTTTCAGGATATTGACCCAGCGACGATGAAGGAACGACGATATATTTCCAAGTCAGGATGATGGTTGACTTGGAGGGGAACTTGGAGGTTGTGGTGTTCCCATGTGCCTGCTGCCCTTGTCCTTCTAGGTGGTAAAGGTCGAAGGTTTGGGAGGTGCTGTTGAAGAAACCTTGGCGAGTTGCGGCAGTGCATCTTGTAGATGGTACACACTGCAGCCATGGTACGCCGGTTGTGGAGGGAGTGAATGTTTAAGGTGGTGGATGGGCTGCCAATCAAGCGGGCTGCTTTGTCCTGGATGGTGTCAAGCTTCGAGTGTTGTTGGAGCTGCACTCATCCAGGCAAGTGGAGAGTATTCCATCACACTCCTGACTTGTGCCTTGTAGATGGTAGAAAGGCTTTGGGGAGTCAGGAAGTGAGTCACTCCCCGCAGAATACCCAGCCTCTAACCTGCTCTTGTTGCTACAGTATTTATATGGCTGGTCCAGTTAAGTTTCTGGTCAATGGTGACCCCCAGGATGTTGATAGTGGGGGATTCGCCGATGGTAATACCGTTCAATGTCAAGGGGAGCTGGTTAGACTCTCGCTTGTTGGAGATAGTCATTGCCTGGCACTTGTGTGGCGTGAATGTTACCTGTCACTTATCAGCCCAAGCCTGAATGTATTCTACCACACCCCTGGCTTGTGCCTTGCAGATGGTGGAAAGGCTTTGGGGAGTCAGGAGATGAGACACTCGCCACAGAATATCTAGCCTCTGATCTGCTCTTGTAGCTACAGTATTTATGTGGCTGGTCTAGTTAAGTTTCTGATCAATGGTAACCCCCAGGATGTTGATGGTGGGGGATTCAGTGATGGCAATGCTGTTGAATGTCAAGGGTGGTGGTTAGACTCTCGCTTGTTGGAGATGGTCATTGCCTGGCACTTGTGTTACTTGCCACTTATCAGCCCAAGCCTGAATGTCGTCCAGGTCTTGCTTCATGTGGGCATGGACTGCTTCTTTATCTGAGGAGTTGCAAATGGAACTGAACACTGTGCAATCATCAGTGAACATCCCCACTTCTGACCTTATGATGGAGGGAAGGTCATTGATGAAACAGCTGAAGATGGTTGGGCCTAGAACATTGCCCTGAGGAACTCCTGCAGCGATGTCCAAAGGCTGGGATGATTGATTTCCAACAACCACAACCATCTTCCTTTGTGCTAGGTATGACTCCAGCCAGTGGAGAGTTTTCCCCCTGATTCCCATATATGTGCATTCCCATTATCCCTAATATTTGCAGTCACGTTATTCCCAATATGTGGTCCCATTATTCCATACATGTGCAATCGCATTATTCCCAATATGTGCAGCTCCACTATGCCATATAGGAGAAGACACCTTGGGGTGAAATTCGATTAGGCCTGAAAACAAGCCTGGGCTCGAGATGCATGATCTGCCTGTGTCTATTGAAAGGAGTTCAGGCAGCACGTAAAATTTGTGCTGAACTCGCACTGATTGACTGTGTGCTCAGCAGGGGGCCGAAGTTTGCAATGTTCGCGCGAGGCTAGCCTTACTTCAAACTAGCCTGCGCCTCTTAAAGGCAGTCTGCTCCTCTTAAAGGTGAGCTGCCTTCTGGTGATCAAAAATTTTAAAACTGTTTCAACACAAACCAAAATGGCTCAAACGACAAGGGAAAGGGCAGCCAGGGTCTCGGACGCAGCACTCAAGGCCCTTGTGCAGGGGGGTGAACATTCGAAGAGAGGTCCTCTAACCACAGGGGTCCAGGAGGCCCTCCAGGAATACTGTAAGAAGGATGTGGGACCAGATTGCTGAGGCGGTCACTGCCAGCAGTGTTGTCCCCAGGATATGGCTCCAGTGCCCAAAGAAATTTAATGACTTCAGACGAGTGGTCAAGGTCAGTGAATGCATTTTCAAGAGCCATCTCCTACCAACTGCACCACTAGCCCCACACACTGCTCAATGCACAACCCCCATCACTCACCTACCAACAATCTCTACCAAACACGAGGCACACCTCACATTCCTAGCTTCACCTCACCCTCACACACTTACCACTGCTGCAAGCATCACACCCACATGTCACAGCTTGAACACACTGTTAGCTATTCAACCATGACAGCCACATCACCCAAACACACTACATCACACTCACTGACACACTTCCCTTTCTCTTGCAGGAAAAAGTGACACATAACCGGCACCAGCAGACCTTAACTGGCAGGGGACAGGCTCGCCTGCATCACCTCACACCCTTGGAGGAGACGGTGCTGGCCATTCTTGGCAGGGGCATGGCTGAGCCCGTGACCAGCGGCGGGGCTGAAAGAATACAAGATGCCAGTATCCTCATACATTATCCTCCTTCTCACATCCCACTTCCCCCTTGACATGAATCAGTCAAAGAATCAGTCATTAATGAAAGAAAGACTTAAGCAATAATAATAAGAAGAAGAAACACCATCACTTGATTTCACACTCCCAGCCACCAGCTCAGATACTGACGCTCTGCGTACTTTAGAGGATAGATTAGATGCGGGATCAGCACATGTTGAGACACCGGGTACGAGTGGCCTGCAGCCAGAGCGTGAGAAAGGGTGGCTCAGGTGCCAGTTCCCCAGAGGACGAGGTCGCACGCGAGTTCTCCTGCACAGGACTCAGATGAAGACTTTGATGGGGCGGCCTACAGAAGTACGCTGATGGCTATGCACAATGAAATGCTTGGGCTGCCAGAAAGCCTGAGTGCAATGTCAAGGAGCATGGAAGAGTTCGGCACCAACCTTGCACAGGGCTTTGGGCAGAGTTTGGAGCCCATCCTTTCCAGCGTGGAGGGGCTGGGCAGATCCATGAACGCACTTGTGGATTCAACCATCATGCCGAAGTCTCAGGGTCCATTGCAGCACAAGCAGAAGCCACCCAGCGTCTACGTGCTGCAGTGGAAGCTCAGAACACAGTTCTCAGAACTCAGAACACAGAACTCAGAACAGTGTTCTTGCTCAGGCCAACATCCCCAGCATTGAAGCTTTGACCACGCTCAATCAGCTCCGATGGACGGGTCACATTGTCCACATGCCCGATACGAGACTCCCAAAACAAGCGCTCTACTCGGAGCTCCGGCACGGCAAGAGAGCACAGGTGGGCAGAGGAAATGCTTCAAGGACACCCTCAAGGCCGCCTTGAAAAAGTGTAACATCCCCACTGACACCTGGAAATCCCTGTGCCAAGACCGCACAAAGTGGAGGAGAAGCATCCGGGAAGACGCCGAACACCTTGAGACTCTTCGCCGGGAGCAAGCGGAAGCCAAGCGCAGGCAGCGCAAGGAGCGCACGTCAACCCAAGCACCCCACCCGCCCCTTCAACCACCGTCTGCCCCACCTGTGACAGAGACTGTAGGTCCCACATTGGACTCATCAGTCACCTGAGAACTCATTTTTAATGTGGAAGCAAGTCATCCTCGGCTCCGAGGGACTGCCTAAGAAGAAGAAGCTCAGACTGAAGTCATGCAAGCTCAGTTTGCTGCCACGCAAGCACAGACTGCTGCCATCATGGCTGTGGTTTATCAGTGTTGAAAGGGGCTGGCAGGGTGTCACAGCAGCCCAGCAATCTATCCTCCAACAGATTACTAGGATTGCTGAGCTGCTGCCCCAGGGGGGTGGCAGTGGCTCCATGGAGGCCGACCCTGCTGTCCTCTCTCAGGATGACAGCATTCGTCCTCCCACCACTGCCACTCTGCCAGTCCCCTTGCTGTTGCCTGTCAGCCAGCCCAGACTGCTGCTGCCCATGCCGAGGTGGTTCAGTCTGAAGCCGGGCTGGCTAGGCCCAGAGCTCCTTGAGGTCGTCCTGCAAGGCCCTCTGCAGTCTCCCCCCACTGAAAGTCAGCAGCCTTCCACCAGCCATGCTGCAGCCACTGGGGTAGCACTGCGTAGGAGTACTAGGACAGACAAAGTCACATGCAAGACAGTCACTAAGGGAATGTACAAGGGTGATTAGTTGATTTTTTGACGTAATATTGGATGCAAATATGGATATAGTTGGATTGGAAAGTTTGCTCTGTGGTGGCTTTTATTTCAGCATTGTGGCCAAGAGGACGCTGTGATAGTCAGTAACAGAGGGAAGGTAAGGTGTGGGACAAATGTTGAAAGGAGAATTGGGGTTGTGTTCACTGGTACCACAGGCAGATGATTTGATCCCTGATGTCCCGGGCAGAAGGGAGTTGTCTGAGTAACCACCTTCCATCCGCTTTCTCCTCCTCCTCTTCTTCCTCCTCCTCTTCCACTTCCTCCCCTTCTTCTTCCTATTGTGCGTCTTCCTCTTCCTCCTCCTTCTTCTGCAAGCAGCTTGTCCCCTTTGCTGCCTCTGCTCCATCTTCATGTCATGCTGCAGCCCAAGGGGGACTGCAACTAGAGTCCCCAGGACTGGGAGCAAGTGATGTTATCAGAGGCCTTCCTTTAAGAGCCGAAGCCTTGCAAACATCCAGCAGCACTCCCTGCCCACTTAAACAACTTTTTAAAGGTCTTACACCAAGCCACTACTCAATAAACTGTACAGGAACCAGTAGAACAGCAAAAAGCAACTTACCTCAAAGCCCTCACTCACCCTGACCAGCCGTGTGAGCTCGATAAATTTCCTCCTGCACTGTGTGTGGGTCCTGGGGTCCACAGTGCTGCCCGTGACATGGTGTGCCACCTCCCTCCACATAAACAGACAGATTTATGGCAAGAGCCTCCTGCCAGCTGGGGGGTACAGGACCCCCCGCCTCCTCTTCATCGCTAAAACCAATGCCTCCAAAGCTGCCTCTGAAAACCTCCGGACTCTCTTCCTGGGGCGGCGATCTGCCATCAGGATTTGTAAATAAGTGCTCCTTCTCCTTGCCCTTCTTCTTATAGTTGTTGAGGCAGCTGCACAAACCAAAAATGCTAAGAATAAGGTGCTGCAGCATCAATGAACCTCCCCTTTAAGTAGTGAAAAAAGCCTGTGGCAATCATTACTTGTGTTTAGACTGCCCCCAATATTGGTCCATCTTTTCAGTGTAATGCCAATGAGCTTGAGCTTTTAGACGAGAATCATGACTACAATCATTTTAATGAGGAGTGAGGATGAATTTTGCGTGCAGCCTAGACGATTTTCAACTGGCGCTACTTCGCCATTTTTAGTCTAAACACTGCCCATTTCTTGGCTACAATGAATTTCTAGCCCATAGAGTACAAAAGCAAGGAGTTATGATGAACCTGTATAAAACACTGGTTCGGCCTCAACTGGAGCATTGTGTCCAATTCTGGGCACCGCACTTTAGGAAGGATGTGAAGGCCTTAGAGAGGATGCAGAAAAGATTTACAAGAATGGTTCCAGGGATGAGGGATTTCAGTTATGTGGATAAACTAGAGAAGCTGGGGTTGTTCTCCTTACAGTAGAGAAGTTTGAGAGGAGATTTGATAGAGGTAATCAAAATCATGAGGTATCTGGACAGAGTAAATAGGGAGAAACTGTTCCCATTGGCGGAAGAGTCAAGAACTGGAGGACACAGATTTAAGGTGATTGGCAGAAGAACCAAAGGCGACATGAGGAAAAAAAATGTTAAGCAGCAAATGGTTAGGATCTGGAATACACTGCCTGAAAGGGCGGTTGAGGCAGACTCAATTGTGGCTTTCAAAAGGGAATTGGATAAGTATATGAAGGAAAGAAATTTGCAGGGCTATGGGGAAAGGGCGGGGGGGGTGGGACTAGCTGAAGTGCTTTTGCAGAGAGCTGGCACGGGCTCGACGGGCCAAATGGCCTCCTTCCGTGCTGTAACCATTCACTGATTGTATGATTCTAACCGTGTCATCTGTGGCTCAGTTGGTAGCACCCTCGCCTCTGAGTCAGAAGGTTGTCCCAGAGACTTGAGCATAACAATCTAGGCTGACACTCTAGTGCAGTGCTGAGGGAGTGCCGCACTGTCGGCGGTGCTGTCTTTCAGATGAGACGTTAAACCGAGGCCCCGTCTGCCCCCGCAGGTGGACGTTAAAGATCCCATGGCACTATTTTGAAGAAGAGCAGGGGGAGTTCGCCCTGGTGTCCTGGACAATATTTATCCCTCAATCAACATCACGAAAACAGATTATCTGCTCATTATCACAGTGCTGTTTGTGGGAGCTGCCGCGTTTCCTACATTACAACAGTGACTACACTTCAACAAAGTAGGCTGTAAAGCGCTTTGGGACGTCCGGTGGTCGTGAAAGGCGCTATATAAATGCAGGTCTTTCTTTTCTTTAACCAATCACACAGGGAAAATGAGGAAAAGCTAAGAGTAAATTGCAGCCTTGGAGTAGTTTTGTTATTAATATAAAAACACTTGCCGACAAATAAGTAAATATAATCTGCTCTGTATGTCCCAAGCAGCCAACCAGCCAATACAGCAAACTTTTTTTTATCCGGCACGGACGGGACCGACGTGGTGCCGGTTCATCAAAAATTCCGGATAACCGAACGCTATAGTAAAAGATAGGGAGAGCTGACAGCTCCATATAAAGCAACAAACCCTGTTGCTTAGCAACAGCTTCAGAACAATGGGAACAAGTTCCAAGCGTCTCTGTAGCTTAGCAACAGCTGCAGCCACACGCTTGCACAGCAACAGACAGAGTAATAAAAGTAATAAAAGTTACCTGAACCTACTCCTGAATTTTGCCGGTTAACCGGCATTTCTGGTTATTTAGGTGCCGGTTAATCGAAAGTTTCCTGTAATATAATTTGAATGGCAGACAAACTCAAAGCCCTATTTTAGATTCTGGAAACATGAGGCAACTCCTTAGAAATCAGTGTGGATTCCATGCTCTTCATCCCATGCCCGACTCTGGAATTATTCCCAATAAAATTACAGCTGTTTCTGTCGACATCTCTGTTGCTAACTGACTGCTGTAAACAGCTAGATACAAGGAACGGATAACCCTGTGCTAAATTGAACCAAAATTTAACCTAGTCGGGATGTATACTGGCCATTACAGGAACCATATAGTGTCAACTGTGGCTCAGTGGGTAGCTCTCTCTAGGTGGGAGGGGCTAGGAGTGAGCAGGTGCTGCTGGATGCTTGATTGCTGCAGGGAGTTGGAGTGAGCTTGTAAAAAGTTAGTGGTGGGTTTTGGTTTTTATTTTCAGGTTTTAGGGCCTTTTTGGTCCTTAAACAGCAGGCATTTCTGAGGGGCCCAGGGTGCTGGGCCCGGGGTGCTGGGCCCGGAGTGCTGGGCCCAGGGTGTTGGGCCCGGAGTGCTGGGCCTGGAGTGCTGGGCCCGGAGTGCTGGGCCCGGGGTGCTGGGCCCGGGGTGCTGGCGGAGTGCTGGGCCCGGGGTGCTGGGCCTGGAGTGCTGGGCCTGGGATGCTGGGCCTGGAGTGCTGGGCCCGGAGTGCTGGGCCCGGGGTGCTGGGCTCGGAGTGCTGGGCCCGGAGTGCTGGGCCCGGGGTGCTGGGCCCGGGGTGCTGGGCCCGGGGTGCTGGGCCCGGAGTGCTGGGCCCGGAGTGCTGGGCCCGGGGTGCTGGGCCCGGGGTGCTGGGCCCGGGGTGCTGGGCCCGGAGTGTTGGGCCCGGGGTGCTGGGCCCGGGGTGCTGGGCCTGGGATGCTGGGCCCGGGGTGCTGGGCCCGGGGTGCTGGGCCCGGAGTGCTGGGCCCGGAGTGCTGGGCCCGGGGTGCTGGCCCCGGGGTGCTGGGCCCGGGGTGCTGGCCCCGGGGTGCTGGGCCCGGAGTGTTGGGCCCGGGGTGCTGGGCCCGGGGTGCTGGGCCTGGGATGCTGGGCCTGGAGTGCTGGGCTCGGAGTGCTGGGCCCCTCAGAGGACAAAGTTCCCAGGATAAATTTAATCAGGGGAGAAAATGTTGGGGGAAGGGAGAAAAAAAGGCCCAAAGATTTGGGCCGGGACCCCAGGAGGTTTGGAAAAGAGAACACGGTGGTGGTTCAGTGCGAGGATAAGGAGGTATGAGCTTGGGATATTATCCAGGCGGTACATGAGGTCTGCGGCAAGGGAAGCTGCTTTGCCTGCCGACCAAATCCGAATGTTGGGTTCGAGGTGACGGTCAGTGGTTGAGAGGAGGTGGACAGACTTTACTGAGTTTGAAGGTTGGGGAAAAGTTCTTGGAGGTACTTCTGCTATATTCGGAAGAGGTGGTGGTCTCATTCTTAAACTTGCCAGTTTATATTGAGGACGATGTGCTAATAAAAAAGTTGGAGTCGTGGGACATTAAAATTTGCTCAGCAATAAAGAGGAGATACTATCCAGGAATGCGGGTAGCAGATGGAACCCGTTATGTAAAGGCACGATTCCCAGAGGGGGTGAAGTCATTGCCGTATAGCATGAAATCTGAGACAATTGAAGGAGTGCAGTATTTCCGAGTACTGCACGATAACCAGGTGAAGGTTTGTTATTATTGTCTTGGACATGACCATCTTGTAAGAAGCTGTCCAGACTTGTACTGTTATAACTGTGGCGAGTCTGGACACATCGCTCGGAGCTGCAAGGCGGAGAGTTGTGGGCTGTGTCACAAAGGCCCTGTGAAGGAATAAGCCGTATAACCTATTCAAAAAAATACACCATTCTATGAAAGAATTCTGGCCTTATTTAAACATGACAAACTGGGTCTGGAAATCTAGAAACCTCACGATGAAAAAGCTGTGAAAGCATTCTGGCTATAGAGATAAGATAAGTTGTTGACACTGAATCAATAACCTTATTGAAACAGAAGGTTAAAGGCTCCAGTAGGCTGAACCTTTTGGAATGAGACATTGGTTCACCCTGGATAAGGTGTTCTAATTTACACTTTGTAAAGACGCACATAAAAGTAAGAAACATCTGCCTTCGTAAAAATGACATCAAGTAAAACCCACCTGCTGTTACACCGTTTTTTATGGTAAACTTAGAACACCTAGAGAGGAAACATGATTCTGTAACGCTACCAGCTGAGGTGACTGTAAGAATTGCAGGGGTCAGCAGAAAAATGACTAGAGATAATTAGTTTACATCAGCAGAAAACCTTAAAGGAAATACCAGTGGAAAAGGGTATAAATATTGAACTCTCAAATGGGATAGTAGACTCGCTTTAAAGAGGCAAAGCGATTCTCAGCTTCAGAGGCAGCTCTGTAAGTCTCCAACTCTTTGTACCTTGGGGATCAAAGGTATTTGATTTTGGTGGATATCCTGAATAGAACTTTAAGAACTGTAAAACTGTAGCGAAGTTAAGATTTAACAGTAAGGTTTGAACGGAGGTGTCTGACCAGGGCCCCAAACACACCTTCCAGGTGAAACAGCGATTTACTTGTACTTCTTGCAATTTAGTATACTGTATTCGCTGCTCACGATGTGGTCTCCTTTACACTGGGGAGACCAAACGCAGATTGGGTGACCGCTTTGCGGAACACCTCCATTCAGTCCGTAAGGGGGACCCCGAGCTTCCGGTCGCCTGTCACTTTAATTCTTCGCTCTACTCCCACTCAGACCTTTACAGCCTTCCGGACTCAAAATAGAGTTCAACAATTTCAGATCATAACCTGGCCCCTATCCTATATATATTTTTTATCCACACTTTTTGTTTGTGCCTTCTGTTCTTCTCTCCCACATGGCAGCTGTCTTTCATTCTGCCAGCGCAATTCACACTTCATCTAGAGCCATCCTGTGTTTCTTAACCTGTTCCATTACCATCTCCTTTTGCCTTGAATATCTCTTAATGTCTCTTAACCTCTCCTGCATTCTATCCTATCACAGACATTCCCTTTCATTCTTTCACCCCTCCCCCCTTTCCCAGCCCCTGCATTTGCTTAAAAATCTGTTCCATTTCCTGCTTTTTTCCAGTTCTGACGAAAGGTCATCGACCTGAAACGTTAACTCTGTTTCTGTCTTCACAGATGCTGCCTGGCCTGCTGAGTGTCTCCAGCATTTTCTGTTTTTATTTCAGATTTCCAGCATCTGCGGTATTTTCTTTTTGTATTAAAGTTCTTGCACTGTTGGTGCTTGGGGAATGTTGTCTGCGGAGATAGGCTGAGCCGGGACTGAACAGTGAAGACGTGGGATGAATATACTGGAGTTTTGCATGATTACTTTTGGGGAGAGTTTATTCGGAAATTCTACGTAAGGAAGAACAAATAGGTGAGCTGGAGTCCATGATAGGGTAGATGGTTTGTGAAAGGAGAGGTTGTTCTCTGTTGTATGCTAAGAGGTTTTTCTGTCTCACCAACACCTTTTCCCACATTACAGCAGTGACCACACTCCAAAAGTACTTCATTGACTGTAAAGCGCTTTGAGACGTCCGGTGGTCGTGAAATGCGCTGTATAAATGTAAGTCTTTCTTTCTTAACCACAAGCTCAGAAAAGTATCCCTATCTGTGCAATATGATATTTTAATTCTGTACGCCTGGCTGTGTCAGGTGGTTCACAGAGTGGTGAATTACTGCCAGTTTGCGCTATAGTGACAGGGAACCGGTTAGAAAGTGGCCAAAACCAATTTTATATTGGACGCTTAACAGAAAGAGTGAAAAAGCTCATCTCTGCTCAATATTATCAAACTTTGGACACCTTCCCAGTAATACATTGAATAAATATCTCATATTGCTGTGTTCAACAATATGCTGATCATGAACTCGCACACCATCCTTAAGTCATTTCAGAACCTTTTGGAATCCAATAGACTCTTCAAACAGATTAATCAAGCAGACTACAAGGGCTCGATTTAACTCGTGTGTGCTGCTCGAGAGGAGCCTCTCCCACGAGTCACTTATATCCGGAAATCATGGGTCACAATTTTCCTTCACATTCCAAGCAGGCGAGTTCTTGGGCCTCAGGTCACCAACCCTCCAGGACTGTCCTGGAGTCTTCAGGAATTAAATATCAGCCTCCAGGACACTGCCAGCAAATCCGGGAGAAAAATCATAGGGGCATTAAAAAAATGGTATTTTTTTAAAATTTTCTTTGAAACTCTTTAATTTGTTAGTTACAAAAATATCGGAGATGGGGAAAAAAGGACGTTTGACTGGACGGGGCGGTTGGAGTCGGCAGAATCATGTGATAAAACATCCAGGATTTTTTTTAAATTCGTTTATGGGATGTGGGCATCGCTGGCAAGGCCAGCATTTATCGCCCATCCCTAGTTGCCCTTGAGAAGGTGGTGGTGAGCCGCCTTCTTGAACCGCTGCAGTCCGTGTGGTAAAGGTACTCCCACAGTGCTGTTAGGGAGGGAGTTCCAGGATTTTGACCCAGTGACGATGAAGGATCGGCCGATATACTTCCAAGTCAGGATGGTGTGTGACTTGGAGGGGAACTTGGAGGTGGTGGTGTTCCCATGCGCCTGCTGCCCTTGTCCTTCTAGGTGGAAAAGGTCGTGGGTTTGGGAGGTGCTGCCGATGAAGCCTTGGCAAGTTGCTGCAGTGTATCTTGTAGATGGTACACACTGCAGCCACGGTACACCAGTGGTGGAGGGAGTGAATGTTTAAGGTGGTGGATGGGGTGCCAATCAAGTGGGCTGCTTTGTCCTGGATGGTGTCGAACTTCTTGAGTGTTGTTGGAGCTGTACTTGTTCAGGCAAGTGAAGAGTATTCCATCACACTCCTGACTTGTGCCTTGTAGATTGTGGAATGCACTTGAAGTACTGTAATGTACGGGGCTACTGACCAAGAGCAGGAAAGTGGGATTAGGCTGGATTGCTCTTTTTCAGCTGTCGCAGACACGATGGGCTGAATGGCCTCCTTCTGTGACATAAACTTCTATGATTCTATGAAAGGCTTTGGGGAGCCTAGAGGTGAGACACTCGCCGCAGAATACCCAGCCTCTGTAGCCACAGTATTTATGTGGCTGGTCCAGTTAGGTTTCTATTCAATGGTGACCCCCAAGGGGGGGGGGAATTTGGCGATGGTAATGCCATTGAATGTCAAGGGGCGGTGGTTAGACTCTCTCTTGTTGGAGATAGTCATTACCTGGCATTTGTGTGGCGCGAATATTACTTGCCACTTATCAGCCCAAGCCTGAATGTTGTCCAGGTCTTGCTGCACGTCCAACCAGAGTTGGCAACCCTACTCAGGCCTACAGCACGTATTCAGACAATTGTCTCTTTGGTGTGGTCTCCAGCATCTAACACAATGTGTAATAAAAACCCTCAAATGTTACGCATCGGATCTCAAACCAAAAACCATACTAACCCGCATTAAAATCTGAAAAATAACCATGAACGCTGCCGGATTGTCGCAAAAACATGGCTGGTTCGTTAATGTCCCCAGGGAAGGCAGCCTGCCGCCCCTACCTGATACACGTGACTCCAATCACACACTATCCGGCTGACTCTTAGTGCCCTTTGAAGTGGCCTAGCAAGCAATTCAGTTGGACACACAATTACTATTCAAGAAGGAGGCCCACCACCACCTTCTCAAGGCAGCCAGGGATGGACAATAAATGTAACCTTGCCAGCATCACTCACATCCCGAAAATAAGATAGAAATCTAACAATACAGAACTCCTTCAGTACTGCTCAGTGGGATCAGCCTAGATTAGGTTCTTAACCTCCACAACCAGTCTTAGGTACTCTCATATATTCAGACTGGAATACTATGATATGCATTAGGGCAGGAAATGGTTTTAAAAAAAATCTTCAAATAACCAGGCTAACATTTCACCGATACAAAAAGAAAATACTGCAGATGCTGGAAATCTGAAATAAAAACAGAAAATGCTGGCGATGCTCAGCAGGTCGGGCAGCATCTGTGAAGACCAAAGGTAATCAACCTGAAACGTTAACTCTGTTTCTCTCTTCACAAATGCTGCCTGACTTGCTAAGTATCGCCAGCATTTTCTGTTTTTATTTAACATTTCACCGACATGGCACTGTGAATCCTGAATATGCAACCAGTTCCAAACTCTGCATTAGTTACAGTACAAAGGAGACCTCATTCCCCAGAGCCTCGACTAGTCCGTTGGACATCCCCACATGGCATGGCTGGGATCAGCAACTGAGCATGTGCATGAACTAAAACCCCGCCACTCTACGGGAAGAATACTAATGGATTCAACTCAGCATTTACACCTGGAGTACAATACTGAGGGCGGGGTCCTGCAGATGGGACATTAAACCCAACCCTTAGCTGCCCGTTGCACGTGATGTTCTAATGGATGAACTAAAGTGGAGAAGGCATTTCTTCAGAAAAGATTGGACTTTGGTCGAGAGTTTTCAGTTCACGTGAGAACTGCGTTTATGTGCTCAACCATAAATGTATTTTGATGCTTTGGCAACATAAGATGTAACTTATCATCTATCATGCCAATAAAGCGATTTGAATTGTGAATTGTGAGTAGTTTTTGAGCACAAGAATAAGGGCCCAATGGGTAAGAGTCTATACTTGAGCAAGTTTATATTGGTCTGTGAGGATGTGACTAATCATTGAATTTGTTTTGACTGGGCAATGAACAGCCAATCATAATAGTTATTAAGATAGATCTGCCTTGGTGATCTTGAGAATAGATAGCCATTGAGTTTCCACTTCCTTTTTTTTTCATTGGCGGGATAGACGCACCAACGTCAGTGTTCTCGCTCAGGCCAACATCCCAGCATCGAAGCTTTGACCACACTCGATCAGCTCCGATGGACGGGCCACATTGTCTGCATGCTCGATAAGAGACTCCCAAAGCAAGCGCTCTACTCGGAGCTCCGACACGGCAAGAGAGCCCCAGGTGGGCAGAGGAAACGCTTCAAGGACACCCTCAAAGCCTCCTTGAAAAAGTGCAACATCCCCACTGACACCTGGGAATCCCTGGCCCAAGACCGCACAAAGTGGAGGAGAAGCACCCGGGAAGGCGCCGAACGCCTCGAGTCTCTTCGCCGGGAGCAAGCGGAAGCCAAGCGCAAACAGCGGAAGGAGCGCACGTCAACCCAAGCACCCCACCCACCCGCCCCTTCAACCACCGTCTGCCCCACCAGTGACAGAGACTGTAGGTCCCGCATTGGACTCATCAGTCACCTGAGAACTCATTTTTAGTGTGGAAGCAAGTCATCCTCGGTTCCGAGAGACTGCCTAAGAAGAAGAAGACTTCCTTTTTTTCCAATTCTCTTTTTTAAAACTGCGATCTTTTGTTAATTTTGGCATCAAAAAAAGTCTGCAGTCCTTAAAAGTTTCAAACTTTGGTTGAAGCCCTATTTAGCAGCTGGCATACAAACTGTTCAGCTCTGTCAGGTCCCCGTCATCAAATGTAGGTCAGTGACACTTTTGTGCAGAAAGCTTTTAGCTCAGTTGGATTCCACTGGTGTTGATTGAAGCTGGCAAACACAGATCAATAGTCCTAATCCTTAATTGAGTCACTGGAGCAACAATGTCATGGAATGTCAATGCCCCAACAAGTCAAACATAGGCACTGTGCACATCACCCCCAAACCCTAAACACACTAAACCCTACCCACGATACGAAGATATGCACATTGATCAAAAAATAAAATAGCTGGTCTTTGACATCAATATTAATGGTACTTCCTATCAATTTTTTCATTATAAATTCTATATCCACATTTATAATGGGAATTTCCTATGTAAACCTGTCACACTATAATTACACACTCAGTTGAGGTGCTGCAGTGCCTCCATTGGCAGGATGATGGAATTACAGCTTCACACATTTACATAGGCAGTTAAGTCCCTCAACAGGAGAAATGTAGACATACATGGCCTTTAAAACAGGAACAGACTAGTTCTGGTTTTGAGTTGAATCTGTTTAATTCAAATTGGAGACAAGTACGAGCCCCAATGCCATATAAGGCTATGGTATATTTATTGAGTATTTCAGCTGAGTATATATAACACATGTAAAGCCTAAGATAACTTAAGATAACTTGTGTAGCCTGACACTACACGGGTGGAATTTTTAATAAATATATATATAGTATTCATTCACAGGATGAGGGCGTCGCTGGCAAGGCCGGCATTTATTGCCCATCCCTAATTGCCCTCGAGAAGGTGGTGATGAGCCGCCTTCTTGAACCGCTGCAGTCTGTGTGGTGAAGGTGCTCCCACAGTGCTGTTAGGGAGGGAGTTCCAGGATTTTGACCCAGCAACAATGAAGGAACGGCCGATATATTTCCAAGTCAGGATGGTGTGTGACTTGGAGGGGAATTTGGAGGTGATGCCCACTGTCCTTATCCCTCTAGGTGGTAGAAGTCCGCGGGTTTGTGAGGTGTTGTCGAAGAAGCCTTGGTGAGTTGCTGCAGCGCACCTTGTAGATGGTGCATGATGTAAAAAGACTACCGAGTGCTTGGTTTGAGTATAAAACAAGGCTTTAATCAACTGTTTCACAACCATGAGATTCTAGTTACATCACTAGTTCCTGGTTACAGAAACATCCTGAGCAAGCTGGGCCCACGCCCGAGTATTTATACTCCTTGGACGGCGCCACCAGCTGGCCGCCCCGTGTTACTTCATGAATCATGATAAGATTCATGACAGTGTACACTGCAGCCACGGTGCGCCGGTGGCGGAGGGAGTGAATGTTTAAGCGGGTGATGGACTGCTTTGTCCTGGATGGTGCCGAGCTTCTTGAATGTTGTTGAAGCTGCCCCCATCTAGGCAAGTGGAGAGTGTGTTCATGAGCAGCCAAATGAGCCCACAATAGAATGTGTATTCATACACACTATAATATAAAGCGGAATGCAAGGTACAACAGATGCCAATGCAAAGAAACACATTTGCATGTGGCCCGGGGCTGCGTAAATATTTTTAATGGGGGATTGACTGAAAGCAGCAGCACCTAGTGCTTTAAAACTGAATAACCTGGGACCCAGTTGGCAAATCCATACCTTTTGATTACAAAATTCTCGACAGAATGTTTTGTCTTTCAGATGAAAAATTAAACCAAGACTCGGTCTGCCTGTTCAGATGGAAACAAAAGATCCTGTGGCATTATCTGAGGAAGAGCAAGGGCGTTAGCTCTCAACCAACATCACCAATACAGTTTATCACACACACGAGTGCACACACGCACATCCACACCAACACACATGTGCGCACACATGCACATAAGCGTGCACACACACCCACACACACGCGCACATAAGCACACACACATAAGCACACACACACAAACATGCGCGCACGCGGACACATGCACACACATGCATACACGCGCACATACGTGTAAGCACACACACGTGAGCACACAGAAAATACCAGCTGTGGTGCCAAGCCTTCCGCTCCACGCTCAGTGAGGCTCTTGACACATTCAGCCATCAAAGCCTGTGTTTGCTATTCTTTCTTTGCCCGAGTTTGGCTTTTGTTCATTTATGGATCACTTATCAGTTTGCGAGATCAGACTGCACGCAGTCGATTCTTTTGAACTGCAGGACTTAACAAATGATAAAAGGAACTGAAATTTCACAGCTCAGTGACAGCTTCAAAGAGCTCAGGTAAATAAATTCCAGTGAAATACTCTGTGATTTACAATGCTCTCCCCCTAAAAAGGACCCTTGATGTAATAATGATTACTTTCTTGCAAAGTGAAATGGCCAATTTCTATTTCACTCAACAACCTTAATTAGTGACATGGAGATTAAAAAGAAAACGCTGGAAATGCACAGCAGGATATGTAAGGAAAACAGAGATTGAGTGGTGCTTCTTTGCCAGGACTTTGGTTTGGTTTATTTTGCAATCGCTCCGGCCTTACAACCCAACGAGACCTCTGCGCTCCTCCAATTCTGGCTTCTTGCGCATCCCCGATTTTCGTCGCCCCACCATTGGCGGCCATGCCTTCAGCTACCTGGGCCCTAACCTCTGGATTTCCCTCCCTAAACCTCTCCGCCTCTCCTTCATTAAGAGGCTCCTTAAAATCCACCTCTTTGACCGAGCTGCTGGCCCTCTGTCCCAATATCTCCTTATGTGGCTCAGTGTTATATTTTGTCTGATAACACACCTGTGAACCACCTTGGGACGGTTTACTACATTACAAGCTCTATATAAATACAAGTTGTTGTTGTTCTTTCAAAGGCCGCTCCTGCCCGGCCCTACATTGGTCCTGACAGTTGCCATCCCAAACTATACAAGAACAAGGATGGAACCCACGACTCCGGCGTCATCGGCACCACCCCGAGACCCAGGAGCACCCTCATTGCTGGTTGAACCGCCGCGTAGTTCCAGCATTTCCTGTTCATATTTCTTCAACTCGGTCGTCAGTTCCTCGAAGGTCACCGTAAACCGTCAGTACTGAACGGGTGAATTCACCGATCCAACACTCCCGACAGGGGACCGCGCTGGAAGAATCGGCGCTGTGGTGTTGTGGCCAGAGCTCCAGCCCAAAATCTCTTTGACTGAAATCTAGTAAGTTTCACGGTGTTATGGCTTTGATTTTTGAAAGAAAGGAAGAACTTGCATTTCTATAGCACCTTTCACGACCTCACAAAGCGCTTTACAGCCAATGAAGTACTTTTGAAGTGGAGTCACTGTTGTAATGTAGGAAACGCGGCAGCCAATTTGCGCACAGCAAGGTCCCACAAACAGCAATGTGATAACGACCAGATAATCTGTTTTAGTGATGTTGGTTGAGGGATCAATATTGGCCAGGACACCGGGGAGAACTCCCCTGCGCTTCTTTGAATAGTGTCATGGGATCTTTTAAGTCCACCTGAGAAGGCAGACAAGACCTCCATTTAACGTTATATCCAAAGGACAGCACCTCTGACAGTGCAGCTCTCCCTCAGCACTGCACCGGAAGTGTCAACCTGGAATATGTGCTCAAGCCTCTGGAGTGGGTTCTTGAACCCACGCCCTTCTGAATCAGAGGCAAGAGTGCTATCACTGAGCCATGGCTGACACGCAGCCTATTGAGCAATAATGGCAGCCCGACACCCGCTGACCATGTGCATCTTGGGCCCCCTACAAAATAAGATATGGTATGAGCAAGTGGCTGCATTATTCAGTTATGGTGGCGACTCCAGAGGTGGTGTTTTAATTACCGAGGCGGAACGCAGTGGACGATTCTGCGGTGCTGTGCGCTGGGACAGCAGTTGGGCCTTAGCTACAGGGTTACCACAGAGCTGGGGGGAGAAGGCCCTGCGGCCATTCCCAACTGGGCTGCAGTTTTTTCAGTCCGTGTTCTTGTGCCGATTTTGTGCCTTAGCGTCACTGAGGCTGCCGATTTCATGCAAAAATTTGTCAATGACTTTTGATGAAAGAAGGCATGCCCGAGAGATCAGTAGGCACTAGGCCGCATCTACAAACTGCTGATGCTTTTGTTTTTTTTTACTCCCGGTATTTTACTTGGGTTCATCATCTCAGACCGGGGCGGGGGGGGAGGTGGTGGTAGCGGGAGGGAGGGGGGGGTCACTGATTCCTGCGGTAACCCCCACCTGAAGCCCCCCCTGCGTGTCAGTAATTTACCATGTATCTGTCACAATGGTTTGAAGTCTGAAGCTCCTGTAAGATATGAGGGTGGAATGGATTTAATTGTAAGTTGCAGCTTGTATGTGTGCCTTACTGAAATATGGGAATGCCAAGAAATGTAAAGAATGATTTGTAAGGTGGTGTGAGGTCTTGGCATGGGTTAGCAGTAACTATGGAACTGATTGACAGGCAACATTTGGTGATGTGCAGTCTTGGGCCATCTACTTGGCATAGGCTAGTATCAGGCAATCTTACAAAATGATTCACAGGCAAGTAAGTACTTTGTGTGGTGTGTTCACTGTTGTTATATCGGCAAACACAGCAGCCAATTTGCCAACAGCAAGATCCTACAAGCAGCAATGAGGTAAATGACCAGATAATCTGATCTTAGATAACAACAGAAAATGCTGGAAAAACTCAGCAGGCCAGGCAACATCTGTGGAGAGAGAAATAGAGTCAACGTTTCGGGTCGAAACCCTTCGTCAGAACTGAGAGAAAAGGCAGGAAATGAAACAAAAGGCAGTTTTGGGGCTGGGAAATGGGGGAGGGGATGAAAGAAGAGACATTAAGAGATATTCAAGGTGAGACGAGATAGTAATAGGACAGGTAAAGAGACAAAGGATGGCTCGAGATGAAGTGTGAAATGCGCTGGCAGAGTGAGAGACAGCTGCCATGTGGGAGAGAGAAAAAAAAGGAAAAGGCACAAACCAAAAGTGTGGATAAAAAATATGAAAATGTAATAGGGGCCGAGGTTATGATCTGAAGTTGTTGAACTCGATATTGAGTCCGGAAGGCTGTAAAGTGCCTAATCGGAAGATGAGGTGCTGTTCCTCGAGTTTACGTTGAGCTTCCGTGGAACAATGCAAGAGGCCAAGGACGGTGAGGTCCGAGTGGGAATGGAGCGGTGAATTAAAATGACAGGTGACCGGAAGCTCGGGGTCCCCCTTACGGACTGAACGGAGGTGTTCCGCAAAGCGGTCACCCAATCTGCGTTTGGTCTCCCCAATGTAGAGGAGACCACATCGTGAGCAGCGAATACAGTATATTAGATTGCAAGAAGTACAAGTAAATCGCTGTTTCACCTGGAAGGGATGTTTGGGGCCCTGGACAGTGGGAAGGGGGGAGGTATAAGGGCAGGTGTTGCATCTCCTGCGCTTGCACGGGAAGGTGCCGGGCGAAGGGGAAGGGGTGCTGGGGGTGATAGAGGAGAGGACTAGGGTGTCTCGGAGGGAGCGGTCCCTACGGAATGCTGAAAGGGGAGGGGAGGGGAAGATGTGTTTGGTGGTGGGATCACGTTGGAGGTGGCGGAAGTGGCGGAGGATGATCCATTGAATGTGGAGGCTGGTGGGGTGAAAGGTGAGGACAAGGGGAACCCTATCATGGTTCCGGGAGGGAGGGGCAGGGGTGAGGGCTGAAGTGCGGGGGATAGAACGGACCCGGTCGAGGGCCGTGTCAACCACCGTAGAGGGGAATCCTCGGTTGTGGAAAAAGGAAGACATGTCGGAAGCACTGATGTGGAAGGTGGCATCGTCAGAACTGATACGGCGGAGACGGAGAAACTGGGAGAATAGAATAGAGTCCTTACAGGAGGCGGGGTGGGAGGAAGTGTAGTCCAGGTAGCTGTGGGAGTCAGTGGGCTTGTAGTGAATGTTGGTCAATAACCTATCTTAGGTCAATAATCTGATCTTAGATGTTGGTTGAGGGAAAAATATTGGCCTGGACACCAAGAGAACTCCACATCTCTCCTTCAAATAGTGCCGTGAAGTCTTTTACATCCACCTGAGAGGGCAGGTGAGGCCTCAATTTAATGTCATCCAAAAGGCACCACCTCTGACAGTGTGGCACACCCTCAGCACTGCACTGGAGTGTCAAGCTAGATTATGTGCTCCAGTCTCTGGCGTGGGACTGTGCACCCACAACCTTCTGACACAGAGGCGAGAGTGCTGCCCACTGAGCCAGGGCTAATTATTACAGTTCAAAACCTTCTTAGAGATGGGTTATGGAACCAATCCACATTTCATTATAAAGATGGCCCATGCTAATTATCTAAAAACTTTCAAATATTAAATAGAACCTGCTCCTAATAATTCAAAAATGTTTTTCTACACAAAAATTAAAATTATCTAGTGATTCGTAATAACCAACTTCATAATTAGGAACAGAATTTAATCAAACAAATATTTTTCAAAAACATTACATCCTATCATATATTCACCAATATCATAGTATTATAACACTCCCTGAAACACCCCTCATTATAACACTCTTTGATACACCACACACCTACTCACTGTAACACGCTGATACGCCCCACACCCCTTAATGTAACACTCTCTGATATACCCCACACCCCTTAATGTAACACTCTGATATACCCCACACCCCTCACTGTAACACTGATATACCCCCACCCCTCACTGTAACACTCTGATATACCCCCACCCCTCACTGTAACACTCTGATATACCCCCACCCCTCACTGTAACACTCTGATATACCCCCACCCCTCACTGTAACACTCTGATATACCCCCACCCCTCACTGTAACACTCTGATATACTCTACACCCCTCACTGTAACACTCTGATATAGCCCACACCCCTCACTGTAACACACTGATATACCCCACACCCCTCATTGTAACACTCTGATATACCCCACATCCCTCACTGTTACACACTGATATACCCCACACCCCTCACTGTAACACTCTGATATACCCTACACCCCTCACTGTTACACACTGATATACCCCACCCCTCACTGTAACACTCTGATATACCCCACACCCCTCACTGTAACACGCTGATATACCCCACACCCCTCACTGTAACACTCTGATATACCCCACACCCCTCACTGTAACACTCTGATATACCCCACACCCCTCACTGTAACACTCTGATATATCCCACACCCCTCACGGTAAAATTCACTTATTTATTTTGATGTCTCCTTTATATCTCAATGTTTACTCTATGTAGACCAATGTACCACTTATGCACAACATCCTCCAGCATGTACTGCACTACCTTAATGATATAGTTCAACATTCTACTTGTCTGCGTGTTTACTGCCTTGAAATGATTGAACATGTCGCGCGCTAAGTCTTGTAACACCCTTGATCTCTTTCAACTTTGCTCTTACCTATTTTGATACTATTTGCGATGCCATCCATTTTTTCTCCTTTATGCAGTCCACCTCAAATGTTCTCTCTCACTTGTCTGCCTATTGATGTATTGTACCTAACTCGTTCTATAGGTTCTCTCTGCCTCTTCAGACTCAACTCTCCGTTCCTCAGCTTGGTGTCAGCTGCACATTTCTATCAAGCTTCTGAATTAAAGCCACTGATGTAAATTGGAAACCAGAGGAGCCCCAACAGTGATCTGTGGTGTGTTCTTCTCAGCCCTTCCCACCCCCACCACCACCACCATCGCCTAACAAATGCTCTCTGCTTCCTACCCCTTGGACAATTTCTCTGCCATTCACAGAGTTGTGGCAGATGATGCTTCCTGCTACATATACAATTAAAGTATGACACATTTATTTAAAGCAGTATATGCGCTTAGATGAGAGTTTATAATTATAGAGTTTAATTTGGAGATTATGGGGGTTATTGATCGAGTTTGCACTATCGGTGGGGAGCCTTGCCCGTGGACGCACATGTTGGGAAATTGCAAGCACATGGACCATGACTTTCTGTCCATTGACAGGAATTGATAGAATGCATCTGTAATATCTCAATATATTCACCTCTCCGTGGCAACACAAACTAGAAAGGGGCCCCTTTAATACCAGTTTACGGTTTTGGTTTGAAAACTTTTTTAATATGCTTATTTTTTACCCTAAGTATTAAAGTTTTACATTTCAATTTCTTGTTGCTCAACTGTGTTTTTAAGTGGGCTTACAACAGCCAAGGTTCTAATTCTGCCATTACTGAACAGTGACTTCCGTCACCAAGTGCAGACAGTCTCACTCGTGATGCATTTTGCAATTAGATGGGCTTTGTATGAAGGAGAATGAGTTAATGTGATTTACATTCATTGCTACTATTGATCCATCAGTGGAATTAGCTGGAACAATTGACTGAACAGTTGTGAGTGTAAAATTGGTAAATGAGCGTGAAGGAGAGTGGGGTGGATAGAATTTCCCATCCCTCACAACCTGCCAGTGCATGAGTTAGCGAGCCCTAGTCATAAAGAAAGAACTTGCATTTCTATAGCGCCTTTCACAACCTAAAGATGTCCCAGAGTGCTTTACAGCCAATGAAGTACTTTCAAAGTGTCGTCACCATTGTAATGTAGGAAACACAGCAGCCAATTTGCACACAGCAAGCTCCCACAACCAGCAATGTGTTAATGACCGGATAATTTGTGTCTTTAGTGATGTTGGTTGAGGGATAAATATTGGCCAGGACACTGGGGAGAACCTCCTTGCTCTTCTTCGAATCGTATCATGGGATCATTTATATCCACCGGAGAGGGTAGACGGGACCTCAGTTTAATGTCTCATCCAAAAGATGGCACCTCTGACAGTTGCACTGAAGTGTCAGCCTAGATTTTGTGCTCAAGTCTTTGGAGTGAGACTTGGACCCACAGCCTTCTGACTCTGGTGAGAGTGCTACCCACTGAGACACGGCTAACACGAATAGCCTACGCTCTTTACTCTGGAACCCTTCAGCTGGGCTCAGTTCAACTGCTCTGTGGTGGTTGTACCTCCATCTGTGTGCAGTTCATAGTAATGAGGAGCTCCTGCTGCACCGTGTCCTGGTGCTCTCTTTACCATTGAGGGCCAAACACACTCTTGCACACTATCCAAATGCCTCTGTGTGCACAGCCCTGCTCCTGTCCTACTTTCACTTACTGTGGCCGTGCCCTCAGCTGTCTTCTCCCCACGCTCTGGAATTTCCTCCCTAAACCTCTCTGTCTCTCCACCTCGTGCTCTTCCTGTACGACCCTCCTTAAAACCCACCTCTTTGACCAAGCTTTTAGTCATCTGTCTTAATGTCTCCTTCTTTGGCTCGGTGTCACTTTTTGTCAGATTATGCTCCTGTGAAGCACTTTGGGATGCTTTCCTACATTGAAACCCTCATCCATGCCTTTGTTACCTCTAGACTTGACTATTACAACGCACTCCTGGCCGGCCTCCCACGTTTTACCCTCCATAAACTTGAGGTCATCCAAAACTCGGCTGCCCGTGTCCTAACTCGCACCAAGTCCTGTCCGCCCATCACCCCACCGCTGACCTACGTTGGCTCCCGGTTAAGCAACGCCTGGATTTTAAAATTCTCATCCTTGTTTTCAAATCCCTCCATGGACTCGCCCCTCCCTATCTCTGTAATCTCCTCCAGACCTACAATCCTCCGAGATATCTGCCCTCCTCTAATCCTGGCCTCTTGAGCATCCTCGATTTTAATCGCTCCACCATTGGTGGCCGTGCCTTAAGCTGCCTGGGCCCTAAGCTCTGGAATTCCCTGCCTAAACTTCTCCGCCTCTCTCTCCTCCTTTAAGATGCTCCTTAAAACCTACCACTTTAACAAGCTTTTGGCCATTTGCTCTAATATTTCCTTATGTGGCTCGGTGTCAAATTTTGTTTGATTACGCTCCTGTGAAGCGCCTTGGAACGTTTTACTACATTAAAGGCGCTATATAAATGCGAGTTGTTGTTGTTTCTCAATGGTCTATCCAATAACTATTGTACCCAACAAACTGATGTTGACATCACCCAACATTAAACAAACGCCAGATGGGTGATTATCAGAATTCTCCCTGTGTGGGAAACCTCACTTGGCGCGAATGCATTTTGGAAAATCAAGAACATTGCGTGAACTCAGACAATTGCCTTTAGACCTATCAAGTAACAATTTTAGAAAGACGATATTTTGATGCATCCTTCTGTTAGATGATGGGAGGTTCTTACTTATAAGTTACTCCTCAAAATAATAGGGGTCACAGCACTGAATGTCAGATGTTCACAGATTTATTAAGCATACAATAAGTATTATTGACAATAATTAAATATACACTTTACAACAGCGCTTACAACAAAACCTTGCGTGTTTTTTCTGGGAAATTCAAAACACATTACAGATCCAAGCTCGGTGTACTTGGTTGGCCAGTCCTTCAAATTCAAAAGCATCTGTCACAACATTTTCCCCCCTCACTGTGTTATGTGACAAACCACACATTTCTGCATTACCCAATACTCCCTTGTCAATAACTTTAGTGCTAACGAGTTCTTTTTTTTTTAGAACTCCCCGGCTTGGTTACACTGCCTAACTTTCCGGATCTATGGTATTTCTCAGGCAGGTGCTTATCTTCAGAGGGAGCATTTCAGCTTGCTCTGTGTCTATGCAATAACTTGTTATCAACTACAACTCTCTGACTGGAATATTTTTAAATTAGGTTTACTGACCGTTGATTGTCATTGCATCTATAATTAATAAAATAAAGCAAGCCCGTCTAATGATTACACTTTCATTCTTCTAACAGAGTCTCACTTAACAGGCGAAAGCTAAAAGTTAATATTCCTACATTACAATGGTGACTACACTTCAAAAACATTTCATTGACTGTAAAGCACTTTAGGACGTCCTGAGGTCATGAAAGGTGCTATACATATGCAAGTCTTTCCTCCATTTTACAATATAAAGAGAGACTTCAAGACCGTCTAATTAACCCTCTCCTTAAAAACAATGGTCTGGCGTTTTCGCTATATTGCACTGGCTTCCAGCACAATTCGCCCAAAATCGGACAAACCAGATTAAAGATCGAGGAAATTTAAACGCAAGTTACATCTAGTGCAAATCTAGCTTTCGCAATCTTTTGCGCTGGTTTAAAAAACCATCGTGCTGGAAGTCGGCCCCGCCCACAAAACTGGCCACGCCCCCCAGATCAAATTAATCCCCATGGCGAGTTTCCGCTAATTGTGCCCATTTCTGGATCTACGAGGAGGCTCTTAAAATGTAACTTTTTTTTTAGATGCATGGACACGAATAGGCATGTTTTAAAAGCTATTAAATAGTAAAAATATTTTATTTTACTAAGAAACTGACTGCTGTACACCAATGAAACTAGTAAATGGTTCTGTATAGTTTTTTTTTAAAGTCATTTTCAGTTATTTAAAATCAGGTTACTCACTGGTGGTGGACGAGACACTCTGATTAAAAATGCTTATTCTTTGTGATAAACCCATTTTCAGCTGTATTAATAAAACTGCTCCAGGTTACCGCTCTTAAATACATCAATACATTTTTTAATGCAAATTTTCTTTAAAAAAATGGCATTCTAAAACATTGCCAGATTGCGCCGGTTCATGGAAGATTTTGCGTTCGACAATATGCAAATGAGATTGAGCGGAACGTTGAGGAAAAAAATTCCATTCAGAAAACTAGTGTAATTGTGAGCGCAATTTGCGCCCAGATTGCCGATTTCGCCAAAAACGGAAACTCTACCCCATCTCTTTAAATGAAAATATCAGTGATCTGGTCAGAGGTGAAGCTGGAGACAGAAGTGACACGTGACAATGCACGGTTAATGATTGACCACTGAGCCCAATGCTGTGATATGATTCTGATTATTTAATTTTTTTTATTAGGATGTATTTTGTAGGATTTGTTTGGCCCGCTGGTGCTGAGATGGAAAGGACAGGAGATGTCCCCAAGTAGTGTTTCTGCCCCTGCATCTTTCTGCCTTCCCCACTGATTGTTGTCCAGACCCAACCCGGGGCAGGACACCAGCCACGCCTGTGAGAAAGACACGTATTATTTTTTTTAAAAAGCCTTCAACTGAGCCAACAACTTCTATCCTCTTTTAGAATGAGCCGTCCACTTTCCTGAACCCTGTGGTAACTCTTTAGTGCTGATACCAGGCGAGGAGAGAGAGTGAAGGGGGAAGGAGGGAAAGAGAGATGCTGGGGAGGGCGGGAGAGGGAGGAAGTGGGCAGGCAAGGGAGAGAAAGAGGGGAGGGTGTGAGAGAAAAGGGGAAAGGTGAGAGGGGAGACTTGAGGGAGAACAGAGAGAGTGAGGCAGAGAGACGGTATGGAGGGAGATAGAGAGGACAGGGAGCGAGGGTAGCGGAGAGAGGGAGATGGAAGGGGTGAGGTTGAAGGGATAATTACTAGTCCTAGCCCTTTTCGGGCTACCCCGGATCAGGCACATTCCCCAGACGTTCACCTTCAACTAAAGTTAGAGATAGCTGAATCCTATAAGATGCTTAATTGGGTCTAAAGGTGCAGACTATCTCTCCCTAAAGGAAAGGAACGACTTGAAGATGTTACCATCCTCCAGATAGCACTTTCAATAAGTTTAACTAGACTGTAACCTTCCGGATATTATGAGGGACCGGAACACTCCCCCAGAATTCCGACTTGGACCTATATCGTCATTCCTTTATCGTCGCAGAGTCAAAACCTTGGCATCCCTACCTAACTGCACTGTGGGGGCACCTTCACCACACGGACTGCAACGGTTCAAGAAGGAGGTTCACCACCACCTTCTCAAGGGCAATTAGGGATGGGCAATAAATGCCGGCCTTGGCAGTGACGCCCACATCCTGAGACTGAATTTTTTTTTAATGACGGTTAATAAATAACAAGATCCACAATTACACAACTGGTGATGGATTTATGTAAATGTTTTATCAATCATATTGAATGTAAAATCTTTTTGCCTCTGTGTAAAGTTTTACATGGAATAAAAATCTGAAACTCACATTGCAAGTGATGGCAGAAGAAACCAGCAATGTACGTCAAATTAAGCTTAGTTATCAAAGCAACTAACCCAAGCAATAAGGCTGCCTGAAATTGCCAATGTACCACTACAATGGCCCTAAATTTGCGGTCAGCAGCGAAGTGACGGCGATCACCGCGGACCTCGAAGAAAGCTGCCCACAAAGATCGCGCGATCTCTGTGCCGAAAACTTAAGCTTTCTCGATGTTAAATTGATTGTAGCGCTGTCAAAAGGGAATCCCCAGTGCAGAGCCGCTGTGATGTCATCAAGCTGTTTAAGCAGCCAATCACATTGAAGACTTCCCGCAGCCAGCAAACCAGGAAATAAAAAGCACTGATTTAATTCACTTTTTAATTTTTTTTTACAGAGAACGAAATAAAGATTGGGACATACACACGGGGCTAAGGTGGAAGCTGAAATATCAAACAAATTAAATTTTTAAAAAAATATTTTAAAAATCTAGTAATTTTCCATCATATATCAAATATAGCTTTTCAGGGCCCGAACGGTTGTTCTGCAGCCAATACGCCATTAAAATTCCAGGTACACCTATTCCATCAAGGCTTAACTTTTAATGGGGTGTTTAACAGCAATATTAGAGCGGACAAGCTTAAGTTTTTGTCCGTTCAACTGATTTCACTGATTGCCGGCTATGGGAGTCCACAGCGCAGCCTATGGTGGAGCAGGGAATGACTGATCGCAACTTCAGGATTTCCGCGTTTGATGCGCATGCGCTAAATCCTGAAGTTACGGTCAGTCTCAGAGGGATAATGACAGCGTACGCTGACAGCTCGCCATCATTACCACCGCAAAATCTGGGCCAATGCCTCTTTAATACAACAATAGGACAATGACAGGGACATACACCAAATACCGAAAAACAGCAACATGCAGTCTGCTTCAGGTTTATGGTAGTGCTGGGGGTTTACCAAGTCACTGTATCTTTCGCCCAATAGCTTGTACATTCAATGTGCCCCATATTGTGAGTCTTACATCACCAACACAGAGGCCTCTACATCTCAATATGCCCTGAAGTGACTGCTCTATAGATAAATGGGTAAAGACCTGCGTTAGAACAAGGGACAGAGGAATGTAACCCAAGTATTTGGCAAGTAGTAACACAAACACTAATTTCTGCATTAGTACCTTAGCCATTTGTGTAAGCTACATCTCACTCTTGGAAATGGTGAAAAATTGCCGCCTATTGTTCTCTTATGAATAATCACAAGAACATAAGAACATAAGAAATAGGAGCAGGAGTAGGCCAATCGGCCCCTCGAGCCTGCTCCGCCATTCAATAAGATCATGGCTGACCTGATTTTAGTAAAGCTCCCAAAAATCCCGTGACGCCATCTGTTGATGATCCAAAATACAGTTTCACCACCATCCATCGCTCTATGCCAACGTGTTGGGATTTAAAAGTTCCACATTCATACACGAGAAAAAACAGCACAGTTGCAAAACATTTTAGTTTCAAAATCATCAATGCTAGAGCAATATTGAAACAAACAAGTTCTTATAGGACAATAAGTCAGCTCAGCTACCCTACCGAGGCGTTACAGGTGTGTATCCGTGGTGTAGATCGCGAACTACACTGGTTCATTGATGTGTGTGTGTTCGTGACTGAGTCCCCAGAGTACAGGACACACTGAGGTGTACCAATGTGTAATGTACAAAAACACAAAACTTTGCTGGCGTGCTGTTGATGTAGGGAACGTGATACAGATTACACACAGGAACTGGGTCAGCTGTTTGGACACAACAGTTGAAGATAATGATTTGTCATTAAACCAATGAAGAGGGTAGCTCATAAACTGTCCAATTTTTAAGAAGATGACCACAAAGATACGACCTCACACATTTTGGGCAACTGGGCGCTTTCCTCATGGGAACATTTTGGAACATGTTTGTTATTTACAGTACATGCAGAACCAGCTCCATTCTTTATTCCTTTAACTAACAGAACGGGTTGTTATGTACCTTGGGAGGGAGTCTCCCATCATCTCTAGGACTCACTTCAACCATCGAGATGTTGTCCATGTCAGAAGATGTCTGAAAAGAAAGCAGTCCAGATTGTTGAAATTAAAAGATGCTGAGACCATGAACCTCAAGAGATTGCTGCTCCTCAGACTGCAGCAGTTCAAGAGGGCAGCTCACCACCACCTTCTCAAGGGCAATTAGGGATGGGCAATAAATGCTGGCCTTGCCAGCGACGCCCACATCCCATAAATGAATGAAGAAAAAATAAAATCAGCTGATCCTTCAATGCTTCATTGCAAATCAAGCGATGATCCAAATCAAACCTTAAAGTTTGTTCTCCTCCAAGAAGCTTTGATAAATCCTTCATTTGATCCCCATGCATTACATTTGTTTAGGCACAGCACCAAGACCCTGTCTAATAAATTTAACATACATTGTTAAAGATAACTGCTTCTGGGCTGTGTGTCGCAGCCTATTCTATACTTTTGTTTTCCCTCTCTCCGTCTCGAGTTCCTCGTGGCAAGCACCATGCAGCAGCTGAAAGGACAGGTCTGACAACTTACCCCGAGACCGTTATTACATATTCCAAAATGGCAGAAAGAAGCCTCATAGCAGTGAGCTGGGGTGGATTATTTCACCTTATTGATTTACTTTACTTATCTGATCTTTCCTTCTTTTTCCCAGTTATTTACATGACAATAAAAGATTCTCCCCACTTACTTCTCAGGGTGACTATCTCATTCTTTTTGAAGCGGTCAATGGTGCAGCGCTACCCAGGGAAGCGATCTCCACTGTTGAAGCTTCAGTGAATCGCACCTGAACAGGGCAGGTTTGATTGATTGACTGACTGACTGGCTGACTCTGGCCGGAATGTGAGGGCTCCGTGCCAAAGTGCCACATAAGCAATCCGCTCTGGCCCTGGTACAAATATTAGTCCCCGATTCCCATGGGGTCTGTTGCCAGAGTTATGGTAGGAAACTGGCAGAACCCCGGAGGAATTTCAGGGCCTATACAGCTTTGACATAAATCCAAAAGAACAAGTATACTTTTCAACATCGCAAGTTGAGTTATTCACCTGTTACAGCATCAGGCAGTACTTAAGTTTCTTGCACTGTTCACTAAGCTACAGAACTTCCAATAAGACCTCCCTTTACAAGTCTTACACTTCGGGTGTAATTCTGACTGGTTGATAGTGTAATACGGGCTGTATTGGATCAGCCACCCGTTGTACATCTCTCCTGAAAATTGGGAAAGATGCAGAACAGGCGTCTGATCTAATAGTGCCCGTTTTACACTATCGCCCAAATTCAGAATTACCCCCTTTATTACTCAACAACTCGGAGTCAAATACTCCTAGCAAGAGCTCCCTCTACAGGTCTCATAGTTCATCACACATTATTTCAGTCGAGGCTGAATGCAATTCGCAGGTAAAATTGAGTTACAGTTTACCCTCAATGAGTTGCATCTCATTATCCTTAGCTGTTGCTACTTAAAGCCAGCTCATTACCTTCTCAAAGATGCCCGAATCATTGCTTTTCAATTTTGATTTGTCCTTGGTGTTACTTGGCTCAGTTGTATCTCTGCTGAACTCACAGGAAACTTCTCTGCTGATGGGTCATGAACTCAGACTGGAAATATCAGCCTCGTTATCAGTCCAGCCCTAGAGCAGGAATGCAGCCAAATGTTGGGGACTGTACAAGATCTTGAGTATTGAGACCAACATTCTTTTAACGAGTGATAACTTTGTGTAAACTTTCTCTTCACAGCCACTAAATATTTTGGAAGTTACCTATTTAAGAGCAGCAGACAGGAGCGCGACAGACTGCAGTCAGTCAGGCATTCTTAATTTTACTCATGCCATCAAGGGAAAACAGCCTGTGAATGTTAGATGCTTTCCCAGAGGACGGAAATAAAGAGAAAATCACTTACGACATCAACACTTTCCATTTATGTAGCACCATTAATCTAAAACGAATCCCAGGACACTTCACAGAACTAACACAAAGACAACAGGTGCTGAGCCAGCGACGGGGCGATTAGGAGGGGTGATGAAGAGAGCTTGGTTGAAAACATAAGTTTTAAGAAGGTTCGTTAAGGAAGAGATAGAGATTTAGGGAGGGAATGGCAGAGGATAGGCCCGAGGTGGCTGAAGGACTGACTTTCAATGGTGAGACGAAGGGAGGGAGTCCGCAGAAGAGGCCAGGGTCAGAGGAGTTGAGTGTTTGGGATGGGGCGAAGGTTATAGAGCTGGAGGAAATTGCAGAGATAGGATGAGGTGAGGCTAAAGCAGATTTAAACTCACGTTCTCTGGATTATTAATTCAGGATTACTAGTCCAGTAACATAACCACTACACTACCGCACCTATTGGGCTCTGCTCCATCATCCCGACTGAATTACAAGGAACAATAGAAAAAACCTTACCTGTACTTGGGATGAGTGACAGCATAGATGATTGGACGGTGAATGGCAGAGGCCTCAGCAATCACAGCTGGGACAGAGTTCATGTAAGGTGTGAGGAAACTGGCGTACCTAGAAATACAGAGTGTAAATGAATATGCAGCAACACTCAAAGGTACAGAGAGCCGTCAAGGAGTCTCACTTCTCATTTGGGCCCTGACTCCAGATTTACAGTGCCAGTTAAGCATTGGTGCGGAGCTGAAATCACTTCAGATGGATACTACGGTTGTGGTGTAAACGCACCCAGAGTGTTCCAGCAATTAGTAGGAAAACACAATAGTAAGTGTACATACCCAGCAAAAGCAGTGAGGGCCACTGTGGAACATGGGGACCAGGAGATGACATAAAGCAGGATGATTATCAAAGCAATTTGGGCCATTTTCCACTCATGCTTTATCCTCTGAAATCGTTTCTGGGATTCCTTGTTGGTGTTTCCTCCAATTTTCTCTACATCCCTGTTGAAAATAAAAACTTGTTTTGTTTGAGTCAAATTCCACAAAGATCCAAAATGGGAACATTAGTGAAGAAGTGGGCAAATGATAAATGTGACCTGCATTAGCTTTATGTATTCATAGAAAGAAAGAAAGATTTGCATTTCTATAGCACCTTTCACAACCACCGGACGTCCCAAAGCGCCTTACAGCCAATGAAGTACTAGTTACTGTTGTAATGTAGGAAACGTGGCAGCCAATTTGCACACAGTAATGTGATAATGACCAGCTAATCTGTTTTAGTGATGTTGATTGAGGGATAAATATTGGCCAAGACACCGGGGATAACTCCCCTGCTCATCTTCCAAATAGTGCCGTGGGATCTTTTACGTCCACCCGAGATGGCAGACGGGACCTCGATGGCATAGTGGTTAGCACTGTTGCCTCACAGCGCCCAGGGACCCAGGTTCAAATCCGGCCTCGGGTGACTGTCTGTGTGGAGTTTGCACATTCTTCCCATGTTTGCGTGGGTTTCCTCCCACAGTCCAAAGATGTGCGGGTTAGGTTGATTGGCCATGATAAAAAAATTGACCCTTAGTGTTAGGGGGGATTAAATACGTGGGGTTACGGGGTTACGGGGATAGGGCTTGGGTGGGATGGCTGTCGGTGTAGGGGCCGGATGCTAGGGTTTGGATGATCAGCCATGATCTCGTTGACTGGCGGAGCAGGCTCGAAGGGCCGAATGGCCTACTCCTGCTCCTATCTTCTATGTTTCTATGTTTAACGTCTCATCTGAAAGACGGCACCTCCAACAGTGCGGCACTCCCTCAGCACTGCTCTGGAGTGTCAACCTAGATTTTTGTGCTCAAGTCTCTGGAGTGGAACTTGAACCCACAACCTTCTGATTCAAAGGCGAGAGTGCTGCCCACTGAGCCACGGTTGGACAGAATATGGCATTGTTGTAGTCCATATTGATGGTCACCTAGACACTACAGGGTAAATTTTGCAAGGCTCTATAGCGTTAACCACCCAAAATCAGGAGCACCACGAGTTGGGCCTCCAAACAATTGTCCATTCCGTGCTCCAGGAGCAGAGGGTTGTGAAATTTACCCTCATATATAAAGATTAATGAAGAAGGAGAGAATGAAATTTGTGCACCATATCTGCATGTGGTACCAATCTAGACTTCACACTGCCACACAAACCCCCCAAGTGACCTGAAAGTGGACCATGATAACTCGCAGTAGAAGTCAGTATGAATGAATGATCTGGACAATCCACACGGAATGTAATTTGAGTTCTTTATAAAGAAAAGGAACACACAGAGATGAGAGTTGGAAATTGAGTTGTAAACGAGTTGGAAGTCAAGGTAATGAGACTTAGAGTATTGGAATTGAATTAATAAGGGAGGAGTTGAATACAAAGAGTTGGTAAAGATAGACAAAGTTGGAGAAATTTAGAGGTTTAGACACTTTTTTATGAATAAAAGGATTTTTTTTTTAGATATAAGGTGAAACATTCAACAATCTAAACATTGGATGTCATTGGCCAAAGAAGATCAATATCACAAGGTGTGGTATAATTATTCCAAAAGTACTGCTGCATTTAACTAACATAATGGTCCAGAAATTCGGGTCGGGGGCTTCCCACGGGTGCAAGCCCCCGACCTGCACTTACCTTGCGCGCCGGCCGTTGAGCTGTGGGCCCGCGTGGAATTGCGATCCTGGGCCTCCTACAACTGCCGGCGCGCAGTGCTTGTGTATCCCAGGGGCGCAGTTAGTTTGATGCGTCCCCTGGGATCACGTGGGCCATGGAGAGCCAATGGTAGCAGGGAATGCTTCATTCATAAGTTTGACAGGAAGATCTGTCAAACCTATAAATACTATAAGCCCCAAAACATCACTAAAACTTCAAATAAATTTTAAAAAAACATCACATTTTTAAAATAAACCATAAATTACATGAAATAACTATTTTAAACAATAATTTAAATTTTTGAAAAAAATAATTACATTTTCTAACGGGGCTAAAAATAAACTTACCTTTCTTTAAAGTATTTAAAAATAATAAACCTGTGGAAAAAATGTTTTAATTTTAATTAATTCACCACTTACCTTGTTAAAAGCAGGCCTTGCGACTGCTTTTTACATGTCTAACTTCTGGAGACTTACCTTCCTGGAGAAACCGGCAAAAAAAACGTAAGTTCGATGCGCACGCGCCGCCTCTCCGGCGCACGCGTTCCACCTCTGAACCCCTTCTTTCAGGGGAACGGAAGTGCCGGTTTCCCGCGCATGCGCACAGTGCATGCACAAAACCGGCACTTTCGTTGGGCCTACGCGTGAGTACCCCGTGCGTACTCACGCATTGGGACCCGAATTTCTGGGCCAATGACTGGAAACAAGAAACAATGATGACAGGAGAAAAAGGGGCAAAGAACTACTAGGCATAGGGGGAGATGCTTTGCTCCATTCCTGGACAAATACAGTATCCCCGCATTATAGGTCTTTCATATTTCCTTACCGCAGGAGAAAAATTGCGTCGTAAACATCTCCCAAGAAGGACGTCTCCCCCTACAACATAAGGGCCTGGAGTTTCCGCTCAGTTGTGCTGTTTTTATCAGCGCAATTCGCCCAAAATCGGGCAAACCAGCGCAAAAGATGGCGCAATTTTAAACATAAATTATGTTCAGCGCAAATCGAGTTTCCCCGATCTTTTGCACGGATTTTTAAAAATATTGTGTTGGAAGCTGGCCCCGCCCACAGCACTGGCCACGCCCCCCTGGATTAAATGAATCACCATGGCGAGTTTCCGCTAATTGCGCCCGTTTGCGGCCCTTCGAGGAGGCTCTAAAAATTAAGCTGTTTTTTTAGGCGTAAGGACACGAATAGGCAGGTCTTAAAAGCTTTTGAATATAATTTGTTTTTTAATTTACTAAGAAACTGACTATTGTACACCAATGTAACTAGTAAATGGTTCTGTATAGCTTTTTAAAGTCATTTTCAGTTATTTAAAATTGGTCTACTCACTGGTGGTGGACTGGACACTGATTAAAAATGCTTATTCTTTGTGATAAACCCATTTTCAGCTGTGTTAATCAAACTGCTCCAGGTTACCGCTCTTAAATATATCAAGGGACATTTTTTAAAGCAACATTTAAAAAAAAATTCTGTTCTAAAGCACTGCCCGATTGCGATGGTTCATGGCAGATTTTGCGTTTGGCGATATGCAAATGAGTTTGAGTGGAAACTTGAGAGAAAAAAAACACTTCTGAAAACGAGCGCAATTTCGGGTGCAATTTGTGCCCGATTCGGCAATTGCCCCCAAAGCGGAAACTCCAGGCCAAGTCCTGCACTTCTCGGTCCTGTATGCTAAGGGCCTTCCCCATCCCTTCTCAAATGTACTGGTAGAGGCTTACGGTGACAAAAATTATATTCTTTGTTTAGGTTTCCGTTTGGTGGCTGCCCCTGTAAATCCAGTCACTGTGCCTAATAGAGAGTTTAACATCTAAAGCTATCAAATCAATCCCAATACAGTGTTGCAAGTTTGGTTGGTTACAGGGTTGTGAGAGCACACTACATAACTCAAGTGTGAACAATGTTATGTGACTGGTTCAGTTTGTAGTTGACTGAACGTTCCTTTTTACATTTTAGGGGTCAGATATTCAAAATCCAGGATGACCTGGTAATTTTTTTCTCTCTTCCACATGGCAGCTGTCTCGCCTTCTGCCAGCGCCATTTACACTTCATCTAGAGCCATCTTTTGTTTCTTAACTTGTCCCATTACCATCTCCTTTTGCCTTGCACTCTTAATGTCTCTTAATCTCTCCTGCCTTCCATCCTATCACAGACCTTCCCTTTTGTTCTTTCCTCCCCTCCCCCCTTTCCCTGCCCCCCACACTTGCTTAAAAACCTGCTCCATCTCCAGCTTTTTCCAGTTCTGACGAAGGGTCATCGATCTGAAACGTTAACTCTGTTTCTCTCTCCACAGATGCTGCCTGACCTGCTGAGTATTTCCAACATTTGCTGTTTTTATTTTATGTCCAGGTAATCAGGTAATTCTTTATCAGGATATTGAAAGACTGACTGCACTGTTTAAATTGGGATAGAGAGGGGATAGCTCAGTGAGTTTGAACTTCAAACAATTAAAACTTGAATGAACAAGGAATGGAGTGAGTTAAGCGTGGAGTTGCAAAAATTTGAAAATTAAGTTTCAACGATTTGAGAGCAGAGTTATTGAGTTGGAGGCCCAGCTGCAGAAAGTTGATGGAAATTTGAAGTTTATGTTTATCAAAGTTAGGCACAATCAGAAGTTAGGTTGGAGAAGCTGCAAATTGAATTTTACGGGATTCGGAAACTGTGCTGGTCATGGGCATTCCAGAGGGAACAGAGAGGGTACAGATTCCCAAGAATAAACCCTGGAGTTGTTGAAGAGTGAAATGCTAAGAATGACAGCTAGCATTGCATTAACACTCTCCCAACGTGCACTGAATACACAGGAAGAAGCTGCTCGTTATGGGGCTCAATCGCATGCTGACCTCACCTGTTGGTGGACAGAATGGCACGGAAGATGAAGATGTAGCAGATGATGATAATTCCCAAAGGAATGAAGACGACAAAGCAGAAGAGCAGCATGGTGTAAGCCCGGACAGATGGGTGAATGTCATGTAGTCCCAGGTACAGGAGATCATCAATCCTTCAGGCACCTAGACACAACAAGCAAGTAGACACTGTGGCCTAGAAATTCAGTGGGCCTTGCGCCCACTTAGCGCCTAAAGAGGTCTTTTGCGCCAGCGGGGTGGTAGCGCTGAAATTGAGTGCAGCGCTATTGGCGGCGGTAGCCGTTAGCGCTGTGCCGGGACCGATGACGTCATCGGTGTGCACGGTGGCCCGGAACGCCCCGAAACCGCGCCGATCCCCATATTTATTTGCGCCCGCCTCCTCCGAAGCGGGCGCAAACAGCGAACAGAAAACGGGGCCGTCCTGCTGCCATAGTGGGGCGCTTTAAAGCTGAAGGTGCGGCCGGCCGCTTTTTCGACGGCCGCCTGCCCGCACCTCCTTCCCCGGCCTCCTCCACCCCCCCCGCGGCATTGCCGGCTGGTTTCCGTGGAGCCCGGCACTTCTCCGTTGTGCCGGGCTCTTTTGCCGGCACTCGCGATCGGGGCTCTGGCCGTTGCAGGCACCTCCCCCTTAAGAGAAGGGGGAGGCCTGCAGTACCGCAGCCTGCCGCACCGCATCGGGTGGCGCTGCGGCAACTAGCGCGCCGATATTCAGTTGCAGCGCCCCAAACGGAGGCGGGCACACCCTGGTATAGCGCCCGCTTCCGAATTGGGGCGCAGAAGACGAATATATGGCGTGCGCTAATGCCTCCCCGCCCAGCGCTAACTTTTGGGCGCGAGCGAGCTGCCCGCGCCCAAGTGAATTTCTAGGCCTGTGAGTAATCTGTCTTTCAGGCAAACATCGAAATGATGGCGCTGCCATTTTGAGGCATCGTTATGCTGATCAGTAATGTAGGTGTTGCTGTGCATCGAGCAGCCAGTATCATATACACATTGCGTACGGCACCAGCTTTAGAGCAGCCAAAGCCAACCATCGCCTAGCTACAGGAATTCCCGTGTTTTACAGGAAAGACCATGCAAGTTGGATTTATGAAGAAAAATTACAAAAACTGGGGAACCATCTCAGTTTAGAGCTTTTGTTTTTGTCCGATTCCAAAATTATTTACTCCTTCTTCTAAATGTAAAATGCTGCCACAACCTCCACACAAGTGATGTTCACAGGCTGATGAAAGAGTTTATCAATTCACTGTTTAGCAAATTAGAATGATAGAAATGTCACTTCTATAGGACACTCTTACTCTTCTTGGTGCGAGTTCACTTATGGCTGTACTGAAGAAAACAGAAAAATGATCAAGGAGTGTGAAAATAACCAGGCTAAAGTGTTTAATACAGGGGACAATCCCAGTTATGATCTTGAAGCATTCAGAACATTGCTGTGGTGTTGAGGCCATCAAAAATTGCTCCATCTTTCTCTATTTTATATCGCACAGTCAATGAAGCACTTTTTATGAAATGTAGTCACTTTTGAAATGTAGGGAAATGTGGCAGCCAGTTTGAACACAGCAATGTCACACAAGCAACAATGAGATAAATGACCAGATATTCTGTTTTGGTGATGTTGGTTGAGGGATAAATGTTGACCAGGGCACTGAGAGAACTCCCCTGCTCTTTAAATAATGCCTTGGGAGATTTTATGTCCACCTGAGAGGGCAGACGGGGCTCTCTGTTTAACATAAGATGACCCTCAGTTTTGCCTCCTCGTCTCCAACTTTGATCCCATCGCTGTTGCCTTGCCTTCCAACTTTTTGTTTGACACAAAGCTCTGGAGGAGTTGTAACTTCTTCCAGCCTAATGTCTGTAAAACCAAAGGCATCCATTTTGACTTCAGGCAGCACCTCCATGACACCGGCCTAGACTCCATCGACCTTCGTGGCTGCCACTTCATGCTTAGCCTGGAGTGCAAAACCTTGTCATCCTTCTCGAGTCGGAGTTAAGCATCCTACCCACATCCAATCTGCTCCCAAGACTGCTCTTTAACATCTCTGTACAACAACAACTTGTATTTATATAGCACCTTTAACGTAGTAAAACATCCCAAGCCGCTGCACAGGAGTATTTTAAGACTAAAAAATTTGACACCGAGCCACCCTAAGGAGAAATTAGGGCAGGTGACCAAAAGCTTGGTCAAAGAGGTAAGTTTTAAGGAGCGTCTTAAAGGAGGAAAGAGAGGTAGCGAGGCGGAGAGGTTTAGGGAGGGAATTCCAGAGCTTAGGGCTCAGGCAACAGAAGGCACGGCCACCAAAGGTTGAGCGATTATAATCAGGGATGTTCAGGAGTGCAGAATTAGAGGAGCGCAGATATCTCGGGGGTTTGTGGGGCTGAAGGAGATTACAGAGATAGGGAGGGGCGAGGGCCATGGAAGGATTTGAAAACAAGGATGAGAATTTTGAAATCGAGGCGCTGCTTAACCAGGAGCCAATGTAGGTCAGCGAGCACAGGGGTGATGGGTGAACGGGACTTGGTGCGAGTTAGGACACGGGCAGCCGACTTTTGGATGACCTCAAGTTTACGTAGGGTAGAATGTGGGAGGCCAGCCAGGAGTGCATTGGAATAATCAAGTCTAGAGGTAACAAAGGCATGGATGAGGGTTTCAGCAGCGGATGAGCTGAGGCAAGGGTGGAGACGGGCGATGTTACGGAGGTGGAAATAGGCGGTCTTTGTTATGCTGCAGATATGTGGTCGGAAGCTCATTTCAGGGTCAAATATGACACCAAGGTTGCGAACAGTGTGGTTCAGCCTCAGACCGATGTTAGGGAGAGGGATGGAGTCAGTGGCTCGGGAACGGAGTTTGTGGTGGGGACCGAAAACAATGGCTTCGGTCTTCCCAATATTTAATTGGGGAAAATTTCTGCTCATCCGGAACTGGATGTCGGAGAAGCAGTCTGACAATTTAGAGACCGTGGAGGGGTCGAGAGAAGAGGTGGTGAGGTAGAGCTGGGTGTCGTCAGCGTACATGTGGAAACTGACGTTGTGTTTTCAGATGATGTCGCCAAGGGGCAACATGTAGATGAGAAATAGGAGGGGCCAAGGATAGATCTGGGAGCGGGAAGAGAAGCCATTGCAGGTGATTCTCCGGCTATGATTAGATAGATAAGAATGGAATCAGGTGAGTGCAGTCCCACCCAGCTGGACGACGGTGGAGAGGCGTTGGAGAAGGATGGAGTGGTCAATCATGTCAAAGGCTGCAGACAAGTCAAGCAGGATGAGGAGGGATAGTTTACCTTTGTCACAGTTACAAAGAATGTCATTTGTGACTCTGATGAGAGCCGTTTCAGTACTGTGGCAAGGGCGGAAACCTGATTGGAGAGATTCAAACAGGGAATTGCGGGAAAGATGGGCATGGATTTGGGAGGCGATAACACGTTCAAGGAATTGAGGGGAAAGGGAGGTTGGAGATGGGGTGGTAGTTTGCAAGGACGGAGGGGTCAAGGCTTGGTTTTTTGAGAGGGGTGATGCCGGTAGATTTGAGGGAGAGGGGACAGTACCTGAGGAGAGAGAACCATTAACAATGTCAGCTAACATGGGAGCCAGAAAAGGAAGTTGGGTGGTCAGCAGTTTGGTGGGAATAGGGTCGAGGGAGCAGGAGGTGGGTCTCATGGACAAGATGAGCGCAGAGAGGTCATGAGGGTAGATCGGAGAGAAACTGGAGAAAGATGTGAGTTCAGGACTACGGCAGGGGGGGAACCTTAGAGCAAGTTTGGTCCTGTGGGCTAGGGGAAGGAAGGGAAGTGGCAGAGGCAGCTGAATGGATGGTCTCAATCTTAGAGACAAAGAAGTCCATGAGCTCCTCACACTTGTTGTCAGAGGGGAGGGTGGAGGAGGCAGGGGAGAGGGGTTTAAGAAGACAGTTAGCCGTAGAGAATAGGAGCCGGGGTTTATCTTTGCATTCCAGAATGATTCTGGAATACAAGCAATTTTGGCAGATGAAAGCAGGACCCGATAATGCTTTATGTGGTCCAGCCAGATCTGGCGGTGAATGGCTAAACCAGTTGACCGCCATATCCGTTCACGTCTGCGTCCCTTGGACTTAAGGGAGCGAAGATGAGAGCCGTACCAGGGGGAACGGCCAGGGTGAGAGAGAGTAATTGTTTTAGTCGGGACTAGGGCATCAAAGGTGGTGGTGAGGGTGTGGTTGAGCAGAACGGTAGCTGCAGAAATGTCATGGTGAATGGAGAGCCAAAGGCTGGACAGTTGGGACTTCATAAATGCAGTTGTAATATTGTCTGCCTCTGGCCCTAACCCTCCCCTCTGCTGCCAAGACTGTAGTCTACGTTTTCATCATCTCAAGGATCAACTTCTCTTCTTGGCAGCCTCTTTATCTTAACCCTCCATGAGACATTTGGCGAGAATTCTGTGGCCCACATCCTCTCCCACACAAAGCCCCACATCTCGCCTAACTTCCTGTATCCCATCAGATTGATCGTAAGGTCCTCATTTTCGAAACTCTCCATGGCCTGTCTGCACCCTACCTCTGTGATCTCCTCCAGCTGTACATCCCCAACGTATCCTCTACTCCTTAGGCACCAGTCTACGTCTCATGTCCCACTCCCTCTGCTCCACCATTAGCAATTGTTCCTTCAGCTGTATGCCCCAGTCCTCGGGAACTCCTTCTCAAAGTCCTTCCACTTTACCACCTTGCTAGGAGTGGGCCTTTGGCGTAGCGGTAGCATCCCCGCCGCTGGGCCAGAAGGCGTAGGGTTTCGAACCCCGCTCCAGACAGTCCCGACAAGTGGAGTCGGAGCTCCAGCTCTAAACTCTGGGTTGACATCCAGTGGGATACTTGCGTCCGTGGGTGTGGGTGGCCCCCCCCCCCCTCGTATGGGTTGTGGGAGCCCGTAAAACCCTCCCGCCATAGGACTAACCACCCTAATGGCTGCGGCCACGGAAGGAGCGTTAATCGCGGCCAGAAATCCTTCCACCACTTCATACAGTTCCCCAAAGGGAACAGTGTGAAGACACGTATGACGACGACCACCTTGCTTTCTGCTTTCAAAAGCCTTATAACCTTTCTCTTTAATCATGCCGTTATTTCATAGAAACATAGAAGATAGGAGCAGGAGTAGGCCATTCGGCCCCTCGAGCCTGTTCTGCCATTCAATGAGATCATGGCTGGTCATCCAAATTCAGTATCCTGTCCCTGCTTTCTCCCCATATCCCTTGATCCCTTTTTCCTCTCCCTAACTCCTGATTTCCCTATAGTTTGGTGTCCACCTTTCTTGTAAACTGCACGGAGACATTGTTCGGTATGTGAGGAGTACTACAGAAATGCAAGTTGCTGTTGTTACTTTAGATCTCATTTTCACATCTTCTCACACCTCAGAATTAAAAAAAAAAGCATTTGTGTGTAGGCATCAGAAAAGGATTAGGCTCATCTGTGATGCCTCTGATGATAGATTAATCTGTCAACATTCACTGCCTGGGCTCAGAGTGACACACAAGAGGATGGTTAGCACCTGTGCAATATTACCCCAGCAACAGTGAGCTCCCTCAGGAGGAACGATGGTAATTGGAGAGTAATAAAAAAACATGAATTTATTTAAAAATTACATTTCAAATGAGTGGTGTGAATAGAACATGTGACAACCATCATTGAACTATGGTAAGTTATATTAACAGTGATTCTTATATCCGGGCTCAATAATATAGCAGTTCTGAATACTGTCCATGACACTGCACCATTTCATCCATCCATCTACAGTGCCTATCCATCCATCCATCCATCTATGTGTCAATCTATCCATCCATCCACGTGTCAATCTTTCTATCCATCCATCCGTCTATCTTTCTATCCATCCATCCACGTGTTTATCTTTCTATCCATCCATCCATGTGTCAATCTTTCTATCCATCCATCCGTCTATCTTTCTATCCATCCATCCATGTGTCAATCTATCCATCCATCCATGTGTCAATCTATCCATCCATCCATCTGTGTCAATCTATCTATCCATCCATCCATGTGTCAATCTTTCTATCCATCCATCCGTCTGTCTTTCTATCCATCCATCCATGTGTCAATCTATCCATCCATCCATGTGTCAATCTATCCATCCATCCATCTGTGTCAATCTATCTATCCATCCATCTATGTGTCAATCTATCCATCCATGTGTCAATCTATCCATCCATCTGTGTCAATCTATCTATCCATCCATCTATGTGTCAATCTATCCATCCATGTGTCAATCTATCCATCCATCTGTGTCAATCTATCTATCCATCCATCTATGTGTCAATCTATCCATCCATCCATGTGTCAATCTATCCATCCATCCATCTGTGTCAATCTATCTATCCATCCATCTATGTGTCTATCTATCTAGCTATCTAATATTAAAAACAATACCTCAACCCTCCAGACGCTACAAGTGGTCTATTGCGAATTTTTGTATGACACTTAATGCTGGAACCAGAATGTCTCAGCTTTTTATTTGATCTTCCCACAAAAAAGCCATGGTTCTGGTCCGCAGCCCAATGTCGAACTAATCCCATCAATTGCACCGTGTAGTCTCAAAGGGACACTCAACTACCCTAGCAGTAGAATAATACATTATTTTACAGGGTATAAATGTTCGTGTCCATTTAACATGGGAGGCCGGGTGGAAGAATTGAAGAATTCGGTGCAGGTTGGATTCTAATCCAAAGGTGAAAGTGTTCCAAGTTTCAAAATTTCACTCCTCTGTTAAGGCTCAGACCAGGTTCGGGGTTTCTCGCATGGGCTTCTATTCTTGTCTACCTGCTTTATTCTTTTAGTACCGATATACATATCTGACTACGTGGACAGATATCAAACATTTTGATGCTTTGGTGTACAATATTTCCACCCAAAATAAATATTTTTAAAACTTTTAAGTGGACTGAAAAGCTTTATGAGTGAGGCTCTGAGGTGGGACCAGCAGAGATGTAATATGAGTGATCCACTAGATTGTGTTTTTACTAAAGGCCAGTGCAGTAGGTGCTCCACCTGCACTTAGAAATGGAAGTGACCTGAACTAACAGTATTAAAATGGCTGTGTGATTCTGGCACAGGCAGGATGGGCTGAATGGCCACCTTCTGTGCTGTGTGATTCTATGTATTTCTGGATAAACAGTTCCCCACCTCGACTGTCTAAAGGAGGGTGCCCCGCCCGCCACCCTTCCATCAGAGAGAGGGCACCTCTGCTCAAGGATCACTTCTTTTGTCCCAACGCACATTTTTCGATTTATTTTTCTTGACTTTAGATGCTCAACCAGATGCTAGGTCAGCAAATAGTTGCCCATTTGGGTTTCAGAGGCACAATGTTTAATTATTGTGCAACAAACGGTTCTGCCAAATCCATGTCAGCTGACCGGCGATGACCTCTTCTAGGTTTAATAATACAATGTTAGGTTTCTTTTTTCCCCATTTTCACAGGGGCTGTTTTCTGAAACTTACACTTTGTACTAACCACTGGGAGATTGCGCCCACTCAAAGAACGAGGACTAGACCAGGCTCGGCTGTAATGGCCTCGTGATTGAATAGGCTGCCAACTCTCAAGTCGCGCTGCGGTATTGCAGGCCTTCCTCCCCTTCTTAAAGGGGAGGGGCCTTGCGCAGCGTGACCCGGGGCCCAGCTGGGCCCCCGGGGATCAGGAGTGCCGGCAAAAGAGCCCGGCACTCAAGAGAAGTGCCGGGCTCTTGGAGCGCAGCCGGCACTCTGCGGGCGTGGGGGGGGCAGTTCAGGAGGCCCGGGACGGGAGTGCAGGCAGGTGCTGGCAAGCGGCCAGCAACAAAAATGGCCGCTCCGCTCTGCACCTTTAAATAGCGCCTCCCTGGCCACAGGTAGGCCCCCCTGACCTCGTCGGACATAGCGTCTGGCAGTAAGTTAGGGGGCGCTCCTGAAGATTGCGAGCGGGTCACTGCGCACGGTTATGACATCATTGCCGGCGCTAACCTCCCGCTGAATTTCGTGGGTGGCGCCACATCCGGGCGCTAGCTACTAGCACCCTCTTACGGCACTAACGGGAGGGGCAAAGCAACCCAATTTTTCCCCCTTTGTGTTTGGATGATGTATTAAACTCAGGTCCCCTTTGCCTGTTCAGGTAGATGTAAAAGCCTATTCAAGGAAGAGCAGGAAGTTCTCCTGGTGTCCTGGTCAATATCTAGCCTGCAACTATCACCACCAAAACAGATTAACTGCTCATTTATCTCATTGCTGTTTATGGAACCTTGCTGTGCACAAAATGGCTATTGTGCTCGCCTACATAACAACAGTGACTACACTTCAATATAATTCATTGACTGTGAAGTGCTTTGGGATGTCCTGAGGAAATGAAAAGTACCATGTAAATGCAAGGTTTTCTCTTTAACTTAACCACCTGCATTGAGTTAGAGCCCAGGTGAACTCAAACTGGGATATGGTCAGTTCAGCAGGGACTGTTGTGGCTAAGATTACAAACCTGACCGAAGAAGTATATTTACATTCAACGACCTGCTAATTGAACCTGCTGTTTGTATGGATGTGAATCCAGCCTCTGACAGAATAGCCTGCCAACACACTGTCTGGACTTCTGCAACAGTGATTAGGGACAACTACCAGTGGCCTCATCAGCCTGAATCAGCACCTTCAGGAGAGGAAGGCAGAACCTTATGGGGGTGGGGTAGTACTGATAGTCAGGGAGAGAGACAGAGAGAGAGAGAGAGCCACAGAGAGAGAGAGAGAGGCAGAGAGTGAGGGAGAGGCAGAGAATGAATCTGCCATGTCCTGTTGGATTTAAAGAGGGTAATTTTTCAACTTTTATGATTGGAGCGTAAAACTTGCATCATGGGTCAGGTGTCTGTTACAGAAACTGTCTGATTTTCCCTCCCATTGTTGAGAAATCGGGCGTTTTCTGTGAGGAAGCCAGATCAGGAACATAATCTTTACACTCTGGCGGATAGTTGAAAATGACCTTCAAGGTATCTGTCCAGTGATGAAGCTTGACACACCAAGAAACAATGAATGCAGGAATTTAATTACATATCGTATAAAACATTCTAACGTCTGCATTTCCCTGACAGCATCATTCAGTACTTACTCCACCCAAAGAAAGGAGGCAGGCTCCAGGCCAGCGAGTACAGCCAGACCCCCAGCAGAATGAGGACAGCTCGCTTCTTAGACAGAACTCCGATGGAGGCCAGGCGTCGGGTGATCACAAAATACCTGTCGGCGGCATTTACAACCAGAGTGATCATTGAGGTGATCCCAAAGAGGGCGCCGCAGAAAGCGTACAGCTCGCAGCCTGCAGGGAGAGGGGAGAAGGGCAGCGTCAGTAACTGAGGCAGGGCTGTCTATTAGAGGGTTAATGTCTAGCCTCAAGCTTCATTAACATTGGGTTAGTTTAATGATGTGTATGAGTGCTTCTTCGGCAGCACCTCCCAAACCCGCAACCTCTTCCACCTAGAAGGACAAGGGCAGCAGGCACATGGGGACACCACCACCGCCAAGTTCCCCTCCAAGTCACACACCATCCCAACTTGGAAGTATATTGCCGTTCATTCATCGTTGCTAGGTCAAAATCCTGGAACTCCCTCCCTAACAACACTGTGGGAGCACCTTCACCACACGGTCTGCAGCGGTTGAAGGCGGCTCACCGCCACCTTCTCAAGGGCAACTAGGGATGGGCAATAAATGCTGGTCTCCTGGCACCCGCTGAGGGAGTGCTGCACTGTCGGAGGTCCCGTTTTTCAAATGAGACGTTAAACCCAGTCCCTGTCTGCCTGTTCAGGTGGATCCAAAAGTTCTCATGGCGCTATTCAAAGCAGCACAGAAAGCTTCCTTGGTGCCCTCACCCTCAACTAAAACCATTAAAACAAACACAGATGAACTGGTCATTGATGAAGCTTTTGATCACCTGTCCTAATATCACCTTATGTGGCTCGGTGTCAGATTTTGTTTGAAGCACCTTGGGACATTTTACTACATTAAAGGTGCTATATAAATACAACTTGTTGTCTCCACATGCGAGCAAGAAGGAACGTGCATTGATAGAGCACCTTATCACATTTTCAGGACATCCCTGTTGTACTTCACATTAAATGTAATTACTTTTATAATGTAAACACTGTAGTTATGCAGGCAAACAGAGCAGCCAAGCAGTGCACAGCAAGATCACTTGAAGGTAGAATGTTGACCAGACACCAGAAGTATTCCCTACCCTTTAATACCACAGTGTCTTTTATTTCTACCTGAACAAGCCATTGAATAGATCATCTGAAAGACAACACTTCCAACATTGCAGCTCTCTCAGTGCTCCACTGAAGTGTCAGCCAAGGTTGCGTGCACAAGTCTTGCAGCAGAGCTTAGGACTCACAACCTTCTGATTCAGAGGCAAGAGGGGCTACCAACTGAGCGGAACGCGCTACATGGGAATCACAAGTTTCTGTGAATTCGCATGGGTTGAGAAGTCTGCCAATTTTTGGGATGAAAATCGGTAACGGTTGATTAGGATTGATTTCAAAATCTGGGAATTTCCCAGCGGAAATGAGAAATAACTGAAAACAAGCAGCCTTAGATTGGAATTAGCTGTTAAATAAAGAATGAAAGCATAAAGACTAGAAATTCACAATGGAAAGCAGCTGTTAAACAGAAACTGGAAACAAGCAGATGTAATTCAGACCCTGAACTCAAATAAAGATTGAGCGTAGGAGCATAAAAACGTTAGGAATGAGAAATGGCCATTCAGGCCATTGAAGCCCATCCCTCTAATACCCTAACTCTCCCATCGAAGCCCATCCCTCTAATACCCTAACTCTCCCATCGAAGCCCATCCCTCTAATACCCTAACTCTCCCATCGAAGCCCATCCCCCTAATACCCTAACTCTCCCATCGAAGCACATCCCTCTAATACCCTAACTCTCCCATCGAAGCCCATCCCTCTAATACCCTAACTCTCCCATCGAAGCCCATCCCTCTAATACCCTAACTCTCCCATCGAATCCCATCCCTCTAATACCCTAACTCTCCCATCGAATCCCATCCCTCTAATACCCTAACTCTCCCATCGAAGCCCATCCCTCTAATACCCTAACTCTCCCATCGAAGCCCATCCCTCTAATACCCTAACTCTCCCATGGAAGCCCATCCCTCTAATACCCTAACTCTCCCATCGAAGCCCATCCCTCTAATACCCTAACTCTACCACCGAAGCCCATCCCTCTAATACCCTAACTCTCCCATGGAAGCCCATCCCTCTAATACCCTAACTCTCCCATGGAAGCCCATCCCTCTAATACCCTAACTCTCCCATGGAAGCCCATCCCTCTAATACCCTAACTCTCCCATGGAAGCCCATTCCTCTAATACCCTAACTCTCCCATCGAAGCCCATCCCTCTAATACCCTAACTCTCCCATCGAAGCCCATCCCCCTAATACCCTAACTCTCCCATCGAAGCACATCCCTCTAATACCCTAACTCTCCCATCGAAGCCCATCCCTCTAATACCCTAACTCTCCCATCGAAGCCCATCCCTCTAATACCCTAACTCTCCCATCGAATCCCATCCCTCTAATACCCTAACTCTCCCATCGAATCCCATCCCTCTAATACCCTAACTCTCCCATCGAAGCCCATCCCTCTAATACCCTAACTCTCCCATCGAAGCCCATCCCTCTAATACCCTAACTCTCCCATGGAAGCCCATCCCTCTAATACCCTAACTCTCCCATCGAAGCCCATCCCTCTAATACCCTAACTCTACCACCGAAGCCCATCCCTCTAATACCCTAACTCTCCCATGGAAGCCCATCCCTCTAATACCCTAACTCTCCCATGGAAGCCCATCCCTCTAATACCCTAACTCTCCCATGGAAGCCCATCCCTCTAATACCCTAACTCTCCCATGGAAGCCCATTCCTCTAATACCCTAACTCTCCCATCGAAGCCCATCCCTCTGGTACCCTAATTCTCCCATCGAAGCCCATCCCTCTAATACCCGAACTCTCCCATCGAAGCCCATCCCTCTAATACCCTAACTCTCCCATCGAAGCCCATCCCTCTAATACCCTAACCCTCCCATCGAAGCCCATCCCTCTAATACCCTAACTCTCCCATCGAAGCCCATTCCTCTAATACCCTAACTCTCCCATCGAAGCCCATCCCTCTGGTACCTTAACTCTCCCATCGAAGCCCATCCCTCTAATACCCGAACTCTCCCATCGAAGCCCATCCCTCTAATACCCTAACTCTCCCATCGAAGCCCATCCCTCTAATACCCTAACTCTCCCATCGAAGCCCATCCCTCTGGTACCCTAACTCTCCCATCGAAGCCCATCCCTCTAATACCCTAACTCTCCCATCGAAGCCCATCCCTCTAATACCCTAACTCTCCCATCGAAGCCCATCCCTCTAATACCCTAACCCTCCTATCGAAGCCCATCCCTCTAATACCCTAACCCTCCCATCGAAGCCCATCCCTCTAATACCCGAACTCTCCTATTTTACCATCCAGTTGTATTTCGAATGTCCCTAATATTTTGCTCCTCTAGTCCTATCTGGTCAATTATTCCCAATATTTATCACTTAAATTAAAAATAGTTCTTCGGAAGATCTAGTTCAAGTGTTAAAACGCACAACTTTAAATTTCTATTTTCTGGCCCTGTCTTGCTGACTTCAAAGTTTGTAAGGATACGAGTATTCTTGTACGATAGCAAAATACTGCAGATGTTGGAAATCCGAAATAACAACAGAAAATGCTGGAAAAACTCAGCAAGTCAGGCAACATCCGTGGAGAGAAATTTGAGTTGACGTTTCGGGTTTGACCCTTCTTCAAAACTGGAGAGAAAAGGAACTAGATCGAAGGCAGGGCTGCGATCGGACAAAAGAATAAAAGAACCAAAAGAAGTAAAAGAGATTAGAAGCTAGACGAGATGGTAATAGGCTGTGATTAGGTGTAAAGTGTACTGGCAGGGCAAAAGATAGCTGCCAGGTGTGAGAGAGAAACAAAAGGAAAGGGGGGGGGGGAAAGGAAAGGAGTGGAAAAATATAAGTGAAAATGAAATAGGGGCCGAGGTTATGATCTGAAATTGTTGAACTCGATATTGAGACCGGAAGGCTGCAGACTGCCTAATCGGAAGATGAGGAAGAAGAAGCACCTCATCTTCCGATTAGGCACTCTGCAGCCTTCCGGTCTCAATATCGAGTTCAACAATTTCAGATCATAACCTCGGCCCCTATTTCATTTTCACTTATATTTTTCCACTCCTTTCCTTTCCCCCCCCCCCTTTCCTTTTGTTTCTCTCTCACACCTGGCAGCTATCTTTTGCCCTGCCAGTACACTTTACACCTAATCACAGCCTATTACCATCTCGTCTAGCTTCTAATCTCTTTTACTTCTTTTGGTTCTTTTATTCTTTTGTCCGATCGTAGCCCTGCCTTCGATCTAGTTCCTTTTCTCTCCAGTTTTGAAGAAGGGTCAAACCCGAAACGTCAACTCAAATTTCTCTCCACGGATGTTGCCTGACTTGCTGAGTTTTTCCAGCATTTTCTGTTGTTATTACGAGTATTCTTGGTTTATCCTATCTATTCCATTTAATATTTTATATGCCAGTGAGATAGCACCTTAACCTTTCCAGACTTGAAGACCTGATTTTCTCGCACGTTAGAGTTGCTCTCTGCACTCTCTCCGACACTTGTGTCTGTTTTTGTAGTGTGGGACTAGGGAAACTGGGACGGAACTGTCGGTTTGCAGGTAACGTGCAATAAATTGTAATGAAATATACGAAATACTGAAGACAGCAGAAAGTCCGTATGACATTCCAATATAAATCCCGGCTGGGTGACTGCACTCTCTCTGGCTTGAGTTAAGGGGCGAAAAAGATGTTCAAAGCAGCAGAATAAGAAGTGTCGGTCAGTGTGTGGCACATGGACTTCAAGAGGAGGAAAGGGACACTCACAGATGGAGAAAGATTACTGAGGAGATTACAGAGCAAAGACCGACAGAAAGACTTGCCGATAAACGGAAAGACAAACAATTGTGATTTTATTTTTTAAAAACACAGACACAGGAAGATACACAGATGGATCATTTCAAATGTTTAAAATATTCAGAGGTAACAGGCGGTTAAAGAGAAATTTCATATTGAAAGGTATTCGAAGCTGGGTGAAGATGGATAGTTGGAGAGGTGAAAGGGTGGATTAACAGGGAATAAAAGCAGGAAATGCTAGAAGTACTTTATCAGCATCTGTGAACAGAAAGGAATCAATTAAATATCTTGCACCTCCAGCGTTCTCTGTTTTTATTTCTGATTTCCAGCCTTTGTTTATTTGGATGGATAGATGGCGACGCAAAAGAAAACGCCAAATTCAGATTTTTAAATAAACTGCCCAAGGAAACTAACAAAAGTCTAATCTATGTACAATCAGTGAGAGCAACTGTTGAAAGACACGAGAGATGCTAATGACCGAGATAATATGAAGTTATACATGATGAAACTGTACAAATATTTATGAAATTATACAGATACTCATTACAGACCACATACGCATTGCTTATAACAGAGGGATCTGTGCAGCCGCAGATTGAGAAAACACACACAGAACAGGGAGAGAAATGGGGAAAGTTAATTCACACCAGGAAAGAGATGGAGCTGGAGGCGAGGACTGCATTCCTACCGTGGCAGGTCGACCACTCCAGGAGCGCTTCCAGATTGATTCCAGCCAGCCGTGGGTCCCACGGTCCCGGTGCAGTTGGGGTCCTGTTGACATGGACTCACTCTCCGGACGCCGAGGTCACTCATCCTCCGGCAGGCTGCCTCCCTCACATTCCACCATGCCCGAGACAGCAACACGCTGCAGGAGGAGGAGGAGGGGCTCCTGGGGAGTGAAACTGCTGGCTGACTATTTGTACAAGGTTCCTACTGGCTGAGGAGGGAGGGGAGAGCCCGTCACATTGGCCCAAAGTGCACAGTGAGGGGAGCTCTCCCTTTAAACAGCCTGGACAAAAAAACACTTGATGCAAACAAACGCCCCTGCTCACCGCATTTCACGTGGACAGCAATGTGCCGGACTCCTGTGCAAAAAAAACTTGCTCCCTCCCCACTTATTTGTCGACGATTTTAGATTAAAATGAGTATGTGAGCTTTTAAACTGTAGCTTGTTCAGCCAAATATTCAGAGCATCTGATCAATGCGCAAGCGGCGCCTGACACGGTGGGGAAGCACAGTCTGATCTGGAGAGGCTACCGGTGAATAGGGTCTGTACACAAGGCTAGGTCCTGCAGTCAGAGACACTGCTTGTATCTCAGCCTCCAGACTGGTTTCACACCATGCATCTCATTGTTGTGCCACATGGCCTTTCACAGCGCGTTTGACAAAGTACCACATGATAGACTTATTAGCAAAATTGAGCCTGTGGGATTAAAGGAGCAGTGGTAGCGTGGATACAACACTGGCTGAGGGATAGAAAGCAGAGAGTGGCGGTGAACGGTTGTTTTTCAGACTGGAGGGAGGTATACAGTGGTGTTCCTCAGGGGTCGGTATTAGGACCACTGCTCTTTTTGATATACATCAGTGACCTGAACTTCAGTATAGAGGACATCATTTCAAAGTTTGCAGATGGTACGAAACTCAGAAATGTAGTACAGTGAGGAGGATTAAACAGGAAGGCAGATTATTATTTGAATGGCAATAGATTGGGAGAAGGGGAAGTGCAACGAGACCTGGGTGTCCTTGTGCACCAGTCGCTGAAGGTAAGCATGCAGGTGCAGCAGGCAGTTAAGAAGGCAAATGGTATGTTGGCCTTCGTAGCAAGAGGGTTCGAGTACAAGAACAAGGATGTCTTGCTGCAGTTGTACAGGGCCTTGGTGAGACCGCACCTTGAGTATTGTGTACAGTTTTGGTCACCTTACCTGAGGAAGGACGTTCTTGCCATGGAGGGAGTGCAGCGAAGATTCACCAGGCTGATACCTGGGATGGCAGGAATGACGTATGAGGAGAGATTGTGTCGATTGGGCTTATACTCACTGGAGTTTAGAAGATTGAGAGGGGATCTCATCGAAACCTATAAAATTCTGTCAGGTCTGGACAGACTAGATGCAGGAAGGATGTTTCTGATGGCCGGGGAGTCCAGAACCAGGGGTCATAGTCTAAGGATAAGGGGTAAGCCATTTAGGACTGAAATGAGGAGGAATTTCTTCACCCAGAGAGTGGTGAACCTGTGGAATTCTCTGCCACAGAGGGCGGTGGAGGCCAGTTCATTAAATATATTCAAGAAAGAGTTGGTTATATTTCTTGAGGCTAAAGGGATCAAGGGATATGGGGAGAAGGCAGGGACAGGGTACTGAATTTGGATGATCAGCCATGATCTCATTGAATGGCGGAGCAGGCTCGAGGGGCCGAATGGCCTACTCCTGCTCCTATCTTCTATGTTTCTACGTTTAGTAACAGACTTCAGGCGCACATAGACTGGTAAAATGGGCAGACACATAACAGATTAAATTTAACGCAGAGAAGTGTAAAGTGATACATTTTGGTAGGAAGAATGAGGAGAGGCAATATGAACTAAAGGGTACAATTTTAAAAGGGGGTGCAAGAACAGAGAGACCGGGAGTTGAGAAGGCTGTTAAAAATCCTTGGCTTTATCAATAGAGGAATAGAGGGAAAAAGCAAGTAAGTTCTGCTGAACCTGTATAAATCACTGGTTAGGCCTCAGCTGGAGTAGTGTGTTCAATTCTGGGCACCACACTTTAGGAAGGATGGCAAGGCCTTGGAGAGGGTGCAGAAGAGATTTACCAGAATGGTACCAGGGATGAGGGACTTCAGTTACGTGGAGTGACTGGAGAAGATGGGGTTGTTCTCCTTGGAGCAGAGAAGGTAAAAAGGAGATTTGATAGAGATGTTTGAAATCATGAATGGTTTTGATAGAGTAAACAAGGAGAAACAGCTTCCAGTGGCTAAAGGGTCGATAACCAGAGGACACAGAGTGACGGTGATTGGCAAAAGAACCAGAGGCAACATGAAGAAACATGTTTTTTTAAGCAGCGAGTTGTTATGATCTGGAATGCACTGCCTGAAAGGGTGATGGAAACAAATTCATTAGTAACATTCAAAAGAGAATTGGATAAATACTTGAAGGGAAAATATTTACAGGACAATGGGAAAAGAGCAGGGGAGAGTGGGATTAATTGAATAGCTCTACCAAAGAGCCGGCACAGGCACGATTGGCCGAATGACGACCTTCTGTGCTGTATCATTCCAGGAATCAATGATTCTTATCAGTTTCTGCACGTGACCTTCATAATTCAGAGGCGAGAGGGTTACCACTGAACCAATAGTGAGGGTGAGCAATAATGAACATTTTAGATGTTTATAAGCAAGCTTACTTAGTGAGCCTCCAACAAATTATTCCAAAGTGCATATTGATAAAATTGGAGAAGTATTGGAAAAATCTTAAATATGAACAACTCAGTAGTAAAAGGGGGCTGTAAATATTGCAACAATAAAAAATGGAAATGTTGTTCCCCTTTAAGAACTTCATCATATGTGGAGCATTCCCTAAAGTGATTCAAAATGGGCTTGGAAGACAAAAAAACACAACTGTGCCACAAATACTGGGAAGTTTTGTCAAGTCTTTAAATATTTTAAATAACAACAGAAAATGCTGGAAAACCTCAGCAGGCCAGGCAGCATCCGTGGAGAGAGAAACAGAGTTAACGGTTCAGGACGATGACCTTTCGTCAGACCTGAACCATTGGCCCAGAAATTCGGGTCGGGGGCTTCCCGCGGGTGTAAGCCCCTGACCTGCACTTACCTTGCGCGCCGGCCGTTGAGCTCTTGGCCCGCGTGGAATTCCGATCCGGGGCCTGGTCCAGCTGCCGGCGCGCAGTGCTTGCGTATCCCAGGGGCGCAGTTAGTTCGATGCATCCCCTGGGATCACGTGGGCCATGGGCAGCCAATCGGAGCAGGGAATGCTCCATTCATAAGATTGACAGGAAGAGCTGTCAAAACTTATAAATACTACGGCCCCAAAATAGCACTAAATCTTCAAATAAATGTTTTAAAAATCACATTTTTTAAATAAACTATAAATTACATGAAATAACTATTTTAAACAATAATTTAAATTTTTGATAAAAATAATTTTATTTTCTAACGGGGCTAAAATTAAACTTACCTTGCTTTAAAGTATTTAAAAATAATAAACCTGTGGAAAAAATGTTTTAATTTTAAATAATTCACCACTTACCTTGTAAAAGGCAGGCCTTGCGCCTGCTTTTTATATTTCTAAATTCTGGAGACTTACCCTCGCGTGAAAACCTGTAAAAAAAAACCTAAGTTCGATGCGCACGCGCAGCCTCCCCTGCGCACGCGTTCAACCTCTGAACACCTTCGTTCAGGGGATCGGAAGTGCCGGTTTCCCGCGCAAGCACAGTGCATGCAGGAAACTGGCACTTCCATCGGGCCTACGGGTGAGTACCCCGTGCGTACTCACCCGTGGAGACCCGAATTTCTGAGCCATTAACTCTGTTTCTCTCTCCACGGATGTTGCCTGGCCTGCTGAGTATTTCCAGCATTTTCTGTTGTTATTTCAGATTTCCAGCATCCGCAGTATTTTGCTGTTACTTTAAATATTTTATATGCATTCTGGAGCCTCGATGAGGCCGAGTCATGAAATGTGCAGAAGGTCTGTACCTGTTCAACCAATGGAGCTAAGTGTCTGCCGTATGGGGCACTGTGGTCTTAACAAGCTCGGATACTGATAATGACAACGTAAATGTTTGTATTGCATGTATCTCTTCCTCTCTCTCTCTCACTCGGCCTTATCATGCCATCTGTGGCTCAGTGGGTAGGCTCTCACCTCTGAGTCAGGCGATCGTGTGGGTCAAAGTCCCGTTCCAGAGACTTGAGCACAAAAGCTAGGCTGACAGTGCAGTGCAGTGTCGTCAGAGGTGCCGTCTTTCAGATGAAATGTTAATCTGAGGTAGACGTAAGAGATCCCATGGCACAACTTCAAAGAGGGGAGAGTTTCTGGAACTTGCTGTGCGTAAATTGGGTGCAGTGTTTCCTGCATTCAGTAATGGCAACGCTCGCGAATTAATCACGAGACACGCGATTTTTAATAAACAAATTGCCCCAACTCGCGAGTCAACTGTAAAAAGTCATGATTTTCCTTTTCCTCTTTTTGTTGAACCAAATTAACTTGTCAATTAACTGTAACTTAATAAAACTTTAACTAAAACTTAACAAATTAAACTAAAATTTGGTTTGCCGGGGTGACGATGCACTCCAGTCCCCATGGCGCCCACCAGTCACGGAAGGCCTTGAGCGTTCCGGCAGACACCACATGCTCCATCTCCAGGGCCACCCAAGCGCGAACATAGCTACGGAAGAGAGGCAGGCAATCGGGCCGGATGACTGCCCGCTGCCTGGACCTATTAATGGCCACTTTGGCCAGGCCCAGGGGCAGTCCTACGAGGAGGTCCTCTGACCCACCCGCTCCCCTCTGCACCGGGTGACCGAAGATCAGGAGCGTGGGACTGAAGTGCAACCAAAAATCAAGGAGCAGCCCGTTTAAGTAGTGGAATGGGGGCTGCAACCTCTCACATTCTATATAAACATGGAACAAGGACTCCTCTAGGCCGCAGAAAAGGCAGGCGGCCTGGGAGTCCATGAACCTACTTAATGTTTTGTTGCACAGGACTGCTCCGTGCAACACCCTCCAGGCCAGGTCCCCAATAGAAAAGGGGAGGGTTCCCGCGTAGTGAGCCCCCCATTGGGGACCTCCACCTCCGCGAATGATTGTCCTTTTGGAGCAGAGGGAGGGTTTCAAACCGCGCCGCGCTGACGCTGCTGCACCGGAAACCACTTCAGGTTTAAATCAGTCTTGACGAAGGGTTTTGACCTGAAACGTTGACTCTGTTTTTCTCTCCACGGATGTTGCCTGACCTGCTGAGTTTGTCCAGCATTTTCTGTTGTTATTTCGGATTTTCAGCATCTGCAGTATTTTGCTGTCAGATTTAAATCCAACTGACCCCGTGCGAGCACTGAAACCATTAGTTACCGCCGGCCTAAATAACAACAGAAAATGCTGGAAAAACTCAGCAGGTCAGGCAACATCCGTGGAGAGAAATTAGAGTCAACGTTTCGGGTTGAAACCCTTTTTCAAAACTGGAAAGGAAATAAAATAGATCGAAGGCAGGGCTGCGATAGAACAAAAGAAGTAAAGAGGTATTCAAAACCAGACGAGATGGTAATAGGACAGTGGAGACAAAAGACGGCTCAGATTAGGTGTGAAGTGTACTGGCAGGATGAGAGTCAGCTGCCATGTGGGAGAGAGAAAAAAAAGGAATGGGGGGGGGAGGGAAAACCCAAAACAAAGGGGTGGAAAAAAATAAGTAAAAATGTAATAGGGGCCGAGGTTATGATCTGAAATTGTTGAACTCGATATTGAGTCCGGAAGGCTGCAAAGTGCCTAATCGGAAGATGAGTTACCGCGGGCCAATAGGAGAAAGGGGCGGAAAAAAAGATAGCCAATCAAAAACAGAGCTGCGGGCGAGGCCCCGCCCCCGCTCCTGCCCCCGGGCCATTTTCAGTGACGGGCAGAAGCGCCCAGCGCGGTGGAGCCGCCTTTCTCCAGACCCCTGCCCGGGCCAATCCGGTACAGCGCGTTCCGGTCCCGTCACCGAACCGGCCGCCTGCCCTGAGATAATCACTCGGGACGGGCGACATCGCTCGCTCTTTCCCATTCATCCTCTCGCTTCAGCCGCCCCAGCTGTAAGATGGCGCGGCCACGTGACCGCCCCCCCCCCATGTCTCCTAGTGACGTTTTCGCTTAGCAACGCTCCTTAGCAACCTCACTGCTTCCCGGAGAAGGGCTGGTGGAGAAGGGCTGGTCCTGCATCATTTCAGCATCCCCAATATAAGGCAACATTTTCAGCGGAGTGAGCAACCACCCATCGCCACTTAATGTTATAACGGTATAACTAGCAGACAGACAAGCACCTGGAAAATCATTGAGAGAAAGATTTGCATTTATATAGCGTCTTTCACGACCCCAGGATGTCCCAAAACGCTTTACAGCCAATGAAGTACTTTTTGAAGTGTGATCACTGTTGCAAGGCAGAGAAATGTGGCAGCCAATTTGCACACAGCAAGCTCCCACAAACATCAATGTGATAATTACCAGATAATCCGTTTTAGTGATGTTGGTTGAGGAATTAATATTGACCAGGACACTGCTCTTCTTCAAAATAGTGCTAAGGGATCTTTTACGTCCGCCTGAGAAGGCAGATGGAAAGCCTTGGTTTAATGTCTCATCTGAAAGATTGTACCTCTGATAGGGCAGCACTCCCTCAGCACTGCACTGGAGTTTCAACTTAGATTTTATGCTCGAGTCTTTGGGATTTGAGCCCACAACCTTCTGACTTAGAGACAAGAGAGAGCCACAGCCAACGCTGACACCTAGACATTGTCAGACATTGTTATTGTTCGGCAGCTGCTACAGTAATAGTAAGCTGTAGTATAAAATTTAAGACAAGCACCCAAACTCAGTAATGCCAATTCTCACGAATTAATGAAAATTTACCCCAACTCGCGAAGGGTGGTGATAACATGTAGGATTTTTTAAAAGTTTTTTGTAAAGCATTTTCAAATGCAGTACTATAGTTTCTGTAAAGAGCTGTGACTTGATAGAGATTAAATGAAGCCACTAATAAGATTTATAAACCAAAAAAAGCAACTCATGATTTCTTACCAAATCTCATAGAATATACAGCACAGAAACAGACCATTCGGCCCAACCAGTCCATGCCAGTGTTTATGCTCCACTCGCGCCTCCTCCCGTCTTTCCTCATCTAACTCCATCAGCAGAACCCTCTATTCCCTTCTCACTTATATGCTTATCTAGCTGCCCCTTAAATGCATCCATACTATTCATTTCAACCACTCCCTGTGGTAGCGAGTTCCACATTCTCACCACTGTCTGGGTAAAGAAGTTCCTACTGAATTCCTTCCTACATTACAACAGTGACTACACTCCAAAAGTACTTCATTGGCTGTAAAGCACTTTGAGATGTCTGGTGGTCATGAAAGGCGCTATATAAATACAAGTCTTTCTTTCTTTGAATTCCCTATTGGATTTCTTGGTGACTATCTTATATTGATGGCCTCTAGTTTTGCTCTTCCCCACAAGTGGAAACACTCTCTCTGTATCCACTCTATCTAAACCTTTCATGATTTTAAAGACCGCTATTAGGTCACCCCTCAGCCTTCTCTTTTCAAGATAACAGGGACCCAGTCTGTTTATCCTTTCCTGATAGGTATACCCTCGCATTTCTGGTATCATCCTTGTAAATCTTTTTTGCACCCTCTCCAGTGCCTCTGTATCCTTTTTATAATAGAGCAACCAGAATCGTACACAGTACTCCAAGTGTGGTCTAACCAAGGTTCAATACAAGTTTAGCATAACTTCACTACATTTCAATTCTATTCCTTTAGAAGTAAACCCTAGTGCTTGGTTTGCTTTTCTATGGCCTTGTTAACCTGTGTCGCTACTTTTAGTGATTTGTGTATTTGTACTCCGAGATCTCTTTGCTCCTTTACCACACCCAGACTCGCACCCTCCAAGTAATAAGTGACCTCCCTATTATTCCAAACAAAATGTAATACTTCACATTTATCATCATTTTTAAGAGATTGTCTCATGATTTATGAGGTGGTGGAGTTGGCATTACCGTACAGGACAACAGTGCTTCAAAAGTACTTAATTGGCTGTAAATCACTTTGGGATGTCCTGAGGTCGTGAAAGGGACTATTCTAAATGCAAGTCTTTTTTGTCTTTCTGTCTCTCTTGTTTCTATGTTTACTTTATCTGTGTCCATATTTTTTAAAAATTTGTTTTATGGGATGTGGGCATCACTGGCAAGGCCAGCATTTATTGCCCATCCCTAAGTGCCCTTGAGAAGGTGGTGGTGAGCCGCCTTCTTGAACCACTGCAGTCCGTGTGGTGAAGGTACTCCCACAGTGCTGTTAGGGAGGGAGTTCCAGGATTTTGACCCAGTGACGATGAAGGATTGGCGATATACTTCCGAGTCAGGCTGGTGTGTGACTTGGAGGGGAACTTGGAGGTGGTGGTGTTCCCATGTGCCTGCTGCCCTTGTCCTTCTAGGTGGATGAGGTCGCGGGTTTGGGAGGTGCTGCCGAAGAAGCCTTGGTGAGTTGCTGCAGTGCATCTTGTAAATGGTACACACTGCAGCCACGGTGAGCCGGTGGTGGAGGGAGTGATTGTTTAAGGTGGTGGATGGGGTGCCAATCAAGCGGACTGCTTTGTCCTGGATGGTGTCGAGCTCCTTGAGTGTTGTTGGAGCTGCACTCATCCAGGCAAGTGGAGAATATTCCATCACACTCCTGACTTGTGCCTTGTAGATGGTAGAAAGGCTTTGGGGAGTCAGGAGGTGAGACACTTGCCACAGAATACCTAGCCTCTGACCTGCTCTTGTAGCCACAGTATTTACGTGGCTGGTCCAGTTAAGTTTCTGGTCAATGGTGACCCCCCCCAGGATGTTGATGGTGGGGGATTCGGCGATGGTAATGCCATTGAATGTCAAGGGGAGGTGGTTAGAGTCTCGCTTATTGGAGATAGTCATTGCCTGGCACTTCTGTTGCGCGAATGTTGCCTGCCACTTATCAGCCCAAGCCTGAACGCCATCCAGGTCTTTTTGCATGCGGACATGGACTGCTTCATTATCTGAGGAGTTGTGAATGGCGCTGAACACTGTGCAGTCATCAGCAAACATCCCCATTTCTGACCTTATGTTGGAGGGAAGGTCATTGATGAAGCAGCTGACGATGGTTGGGCCTAGGACACTGCCCTGAGGAACTCCTGCAGCGATGTCCTGGGGCAGTGATGATTGACCTTCAATCACCACAACCATCTTCCTTTGTGCTAGGTATATGACACCAGCCAGTGGAGAGTTTTCCCCCCGATTCCCATTGTCTTCAGTTTTACTAGGGCTCCTTGATGCCTCGGTCAAATGTTGCCTTGATGCCTAGGGCAGTCACTCTCAACTCACCTCTGGAATTCTGCTCCTTTGTCCATGTTTGGACCAAGGCTGTAATGAGGTCTGGAGCCGAGTGGTCTTGGCGGAACCCAAACTGGGCATCAGTGAGCAGGTTATTGGTGAGTAAGTGCCGTTTGATAGCACTGATGATAACACCTTCCATCACTTTGCTGATGATTGAGAGTAGACTGATGAGGCAGTAATTGGCCGGCTTGGATTTGTCCTCCTTTTTGTGGACAGGAAATACCTGGGCAGTTTTCCACATTGTCGGATAGATGCCAGTGTTGTAGCTGTACTGGAACAGCTTGGCTAGAGGTACGGCTAGTTCTGGAGCACAAGTCTTCAGCACGATAGCTGAGATGTTGTCGGGGCCCATAGCCTTTGCTGTATCTAGTGCGCTCAGCCGTTTCTTGATATCACGTGGAGTGAATCAAATTAGCTGAAGACTGGCTTTTGTGATGGTGGGAACCTCAGGATTAGTCCGATATGGATCATCCACTCAGCACTTCTGGCTGAAGATGTTTGCAAACGCATCAGCCTTGTCTTTTGCACTCACGTGCTGGGCTCCACCATCATTGAGGACGGAGGTATTCATGGCACCTCCTCCTCCTGTTAGTTGTTTAATGGTCCACCACCATTCACGACTGGATGTGGCAGGACTGCAGAGCTTTGATCTGATCCGTTGATTGTGGGATCGCTTAGCTCTGTCTATAGCATGCTGCTTCCGCTGTTTAACATGCATGTAGTCCTGTGTTGCAGCTTCCCCAGGTTGGCACCTCATTTTTAGGTACGCCTGGTGCTGCTCCTGGCATGCTCTTCTACACTCCTTATTGAACCAGGGTTGGTCCCCTGGCTTGATGGTAATGGTAGAGTGAGGGATATGCCAGGCCATGAGGTTACAGATTGTGGTGGAATACAATTCTGCTGCTGCTGATGGCCCACAGCACCTCATGGATGCCCAGTTTTGAGCTGCTAGATCTGTTCTGAATCTATCCCATTTAGCACGGTGGTAGTGCCACACAACACGATGGAGGGTGTCCTCAGTGTGAAGATTGGACTTTGTCTCCGCAATGACTGTGCGGTGGTCATTGCTACCAATACTGTCATGGACAGATGCATCTGCGACAGGTAGATTGGTGAGGACGAGGTCAAGTAGGTTTTTCCCCTCGTGTTGGTTCTCTCACCACCTGTCGCGGACCCAGGCTGGCAGCTATGTCCTTCAGGACTTGGCCAGCTCGGTCAGTAGTGGTGCTACCGAGCTGAGGGAGGGCGGTAGGTGGTAATCAGCAGGAGGTTTCCTTGCCCATGCTTGACCTGAAGCCATGAGACTTCATGGGGTCCGGAGTCAATGTTGAAAATTCCCAGGGCCACTCCTTCCCGACTGTATACCACTGTGCCGCCACCCCTGGTGGGTCTATCCTGCCGATGGGACAGGACATACCCAGGGATGGTGACGGAGGAGTTTGGGACATTGGTGAAAGGTATGATTCTGTGAGTATGACTATGTCAGGCTGTTGCTTGACTAGTCTGTGGGACAGCTCTCCCAATTTTGGCACAAGTCCTTAGATGTTGGTGAGGACTTTGCAGGGTTGACTGGGCTGGGTGTGCCGTTGCCGTGTCCGTAGCCGGTGCCGAGGTCGATGCCGGGTGGTCCGTCTGGTTTCATTCCTATTATTTTGTTTCGTAGCGGTTAGTTACAACTGAGTGACTTGCTGGGCCATTTCAGAGGGCAGTTAAGAGTCAACCACATTGCTGTGGGTCTGGAGTCACATATAGGCCAGACCGGGCAAGGACAGCAGATTTCCTTCCTTAACGGACATTAATGAAACCAGGTGGGTTTTATGACAATCCGGTAGTTCACCATTACTGATACTAGCTTTTTATTCCCGATTTATTTAATTAACCGAATTTAAATTGCCCAGCTGGATTACTAGTCCAGTGACATTACCACTATGCTATCGTTCCCTACATATACTGTATATGCTGAAACAGAATTAACGGTAAGGGACAAATGACTGTTGATAAAATATTCTCTAAAATGTCATTCTCTACACTTTTTTGATAGTACAGGAAACTTTTTTATCCGGCACCGACAGGACCGACGTGGTGCCGGTTGATCAAAAAGTCCGGATTACAGAGAGGTATACTTACCAAGGTACGAGAGCCCCGTACACGGCCACAGGTGCAGGAGCCCCGGTTACACGGCACTTGTGCAGGAGTCCCGGTTACACGGCCACAGATCCAGGAGTCCCTGTTGCATGGCCACAGGTGCAGGAACCCTGGTTACACGGCCACAGATCCAGGAAGCCCGGTTACACGGCCACAGATCCAGGAACCCTGGTTGCACGGCCACTAATATAGTAAAACGTACCTGAACCTACTCCTGAATTTTGCCGGTTAAGAGAGAGTTTCCTGTAATTTGTGTGGAAGCTTTATTGATTGACAAAGCTGCTGCTTCACACTGGGAGGTGCAGTCAGGCACAGTGACATGCACTCCACCAAGCTGCCAGACCATCAGCGGATGTTTTTCTGCAGCTCAGTCCTTTAGGAGAACATGTTCGGAGCCTGAATATCCTCTTCCCTGGAGATTCCCAAGTGCAGATTTTATTTTAATGGAGAAATTGCCAACATTTTTTCAAAAAAAGTTATTTTTTGTACTCAGCGCCATTCACAACTCCTCAGATAATGTCAGGAGTGTGATGGAATACTTTCCACTTGCCTGGATGAGTGCAGCTCCAACAACACTCAAGAAGCTCGACACCATCCAGGACAAAGCAGCCCGCTTGATTGACATCCCATGCACCACCTTAAACATTCACTCCCTCCACCACCGGCGCACCGTGGCTGCAGTGTGTACCATCTACAAGATGCACTGCAGCAACTTGCCAAGGCTTCTTCGGCAGCACCTCCCAAACCCGCGACCTCTTCCACCTAGAAGGACAAGGGCAGCAGGCGCATGGGAACACCACCACCTCCAAGTTCCCCTCCAAGTCACACATCATCCTGGCTTGGAAATATATCAGCCGATCCTTCATCGTCGCTGGGTCAAAATCCTGGAACTCCCTCCCTAACAGCACTGTGGGAGCACCATCACTACACGGACTGCAGCAGTTCAAGAAGGGGTCTCACCACCACCTTCTCAAGGGCAATTAGGGATGGGCAATAAATGCTGGCCACATCACATAAACAAATTAAAAAAAAGATATGGGGAGTGAAAGATTTTTGTTAACTGAACACTAGTTGGCCCTCTGATGGGGGTAAGTACATTGTAGCAATTACACGCCAAGGTCTTTCTTCAACAACAACAACTTGCATTTATGTAGCACCTTTAACGTAGTAAACCATTCCAAGAAGAAGCTATTAGAATGGTTTTAAGGAGGAGAGAGAGAGAGGTGGAAAGGCGGAGAGGTTTAGGGAGGGAATTCCAGTGCTTAGGGCCTAGACGGTTGAAGGCACGGCCACCAATGGTGGGTGAAGCAAGGGGGGAAGGGGGGCGGAAGGGATGGACAAGAGGCCAGAGTTGGAGGAACGCAGAACTCTTGGAAGGTTGTAGGGCTGGCGGAGGTTACAGAGATGGGGAGGAACGAGGCCATGGAGGGATTTGAACATGAGGATAAAAAATTTTAAATCAAGGGGCCTGAAATTCAGTACTTTAGCACTGGCTGTTAACCCAAGTTTTGTGGAAAAATATGGCGTCTGTCTCGCTTCCGCCCACTTCCAATGTGGGCCGCGCTGGACACTATATTGGTGACGGCAATAAAAGAGGCATTGTTTAGCTTCATCTGAAGCAGGCATTAGGCCATTAACATATTCAAATAAGGGGCCAAGCATCTGCTTCTGCTCCCTCTTGCAAATTTGGCTTGTGCCTGAGGCAGCCAGAGCCAGCGATGTTTACTCCTGGATAAACAAATGTTAAACAGCGCTGCATGAAAAAAACTTAAGTACTTACCATTACCATCTCCGACCTCACTCCCGACTCCGACCTCCAGGCCTTCTCCGATCTCCCCGCAATGCTGGTCCCGATGGCCCTGATCTCCCCCCTCCACATTCCCCTCACCCCACCCCCAATGCTGGCCATAATCCCGCTTGCCCCAACCTTCCACCCTGCCCCCCCTGTGGTGTATGTAACCTGTTCCACCTTAAGAGAACTTAAGCCTGGTCCACCTTAAGAAAGGTACTACTTTCTTTGGCTGCTGTATACGTAATACCGGTGGTGACCACACCGGTATATAAGCACAGTGTAATAATATTGTACTCAGTATAGTCCGACCTCCAACCAGTAAAGACCTGTTGAATTTACTCTTGTGGTCTGTGTAGTAATTCTCACTATAACACACAGGCTTAACAGTGGCGATGAGTCTGATTCTTACCCTGCTGCAGTTATTTCCACGGCGACTTCGTCCACAGACAGGACGTCGAAGAGAGGTTTCCACCCTCATCACCTACGGGAAGACACGTCGAGCGGCAGGCATCGAGCAACTGGAGTGCAGAAGACATCCTGACCTCGAAGCCTCCATCAGCGACTGTCAGCTTCTTCTACTACCTCGTGGTGGGTAAGCTGGGCAGCGACGCGACAGAAAGTCAACCGCGTTGGCTGTACAGACGGGGCTGGGAAGACGGAGGAATAAGGGCGGTGAGGTCGATCGCGACCAGAGATAAGGGCCGGGCCGCTTTCGAGCGAGTGGCGCGGTGCGGGACATCGATCGCGACCGGAGATAAGGGCCACATTCGGGCTAAAGGCGCAGCGTCTGGGGAAACTGAAGGCGCGAGAGCCGCGGTGAAGCGGAGACAGCGTCGGGGAACGGGTGAAGACCGCCAAGCACGGGAAAACCGCCATTTTGTGGGCGGAGGACGACGGCAAGAGCGGGAAGCCGCCATCTTAGATAACATTAAAAATACGATAAATTGCTACGATGCCTAAACATGGGAACATTAATGCCTTCGACAGTGATATAGAAGACTGGGCTATGTATGTAGAACGCATACAAAACTATTGTAAGGCAAATAAAATTCCTGAGACAGATAAAGCACTAACATTACTAAACTTCACAGAAATCACAGAAACCCCACAATGCAGATAGAGGCCATTTCGGCCCATCGAGCCTGCACCGACACATATCCCACCCGATCCCCGTAACCCCACGTATTTAATCCCCCTAACACTAAGGGTCAATTTATCATAGCCAATCAACCTAACCCGCACATCTTTGGACTGTGGGAGGAAACCGGAGCACCCGGAGGAAGCCCACGCAAACACGGGGAGAATGTGCAAACTCCACACAGACAGTCACCCGAGGCCGGATTCGAACCCGGGTCCCTGGCGCTGTGAGGCAACAGTGCTAACCACTATGCCACCGTGCTGGGTGTGAAGACATACGGGCAATTGAAACACCTGTTATCACCAGATGAACCGGCGGATAAGACGTTCGAACAGATTGTTACCGTCCTAAAAAAATCATCTTAGCCCCACGCCGCTGATGCTAGCGGAACGATTTAAATTTTACGATAGAAGACAGCGGCAAAATGAAAGCAATGCTGAATATTTGATGGAATTACGTAAGCTAGCAAAATATTGTCAGTTTGGAACGGGACTGACAGAGGCACTTCGAGATAGATTTGTGTGTGGTTTATTTAAACAGGATACACAAAGGCGACTGCTCGAGGAGAATGAGCTGTCTCTCGAGAAGGCGGTCACTATGGCAGCAGCACACGAGGCCGCAGCAAGAGGCACGGCAATAATGCAGCTACGGCCACCGGAACTCGGTACAAACAAATTGGGTTTGAGTTCTGTCAAATGTTATCGTTGTGGAAAGACAACGCACGATCAGAACCAGTGTTGGTTTAAAAACCAAGAATGCAGAACGTGTGGCAGGTTTGGCCACATAGCTAAAGTATGCCGGTCAGGAAAGAAGACCAGCAATAAAAAGTCACCGCAAGGAAAATATGCAAAGGTACACAAGGTGACAAAGAACAGTTTGACTGAACAGAAGTCAGATTCAGACGCTAGCAGTAATGAACTGGATAGCTTAAGAATACACAACGTTGGTAAGGATACAGACCTCCAGACAATTTGGGTCACTCTTAAGATAGCAGGAGTCCAAGTAAAAATGGAATTGGACACTGGATCGGCATTGACGGTCATGAATAAGAAAGATTACAGAAGGTTATTCCAACATATTCCCTTACAGGATACGGAGATTATATTGAAAACGTACACGGGGCAAAGAGTGCACCCCATCGGAAAAATAGAGGTAGAAGTGGTCCACAAGGGCGAAGGAAGCCAAGTAATGGACTTATATGTGCTACCTGAAGGAGGTCCACCACTACTAGGACGGGAGTGGATTAGGAAAATGAATATGGACTGGCACTCCTTGAAAGCACTAACGGTAGATTCTGGGGAAACAGCTGTCAAACCTAAACGATTGTCCAGAATATTGGATGAGGCTAAAGAGGTGTTCTAGCCAGGACTGGGAACACTGAGAGGAATTACGGCAAACATCAAGATTGATGAACATGCACAACCAAAATTTTTTAAAGCCAGACCGGTACCCTATGCAATACGACCTGCGGTTGAAGCGGAGCTGGAAGCACTAGAACGTTCAGGGGTACTGTCTAAAGTAGATTGGAGTGAGTGGGCTACGCCCATTGTTCCCGTTATGAAACGTCCTGCGAACAATAAGCCAGGAGATCCAGGGAAGGTTCGCATCTGTGGAGATTTCAAGATCACCGTTAATCCGGTGCTTCACACAGTGCAGTATCCGCTTCCACGGATTGAGGATATTTTTGCTTCACTGTCTGGCGGGAAACACTTCACCAAGATAGACCTGGCGCAGGCGTACTTGCAGATGGAGGTTGAAGAAGAGTCACGCCAATACCTCACGATCAACACGCATCGAGGGTTGTACCGGTATAATAGGCTGGTTTTTGGTGTGGCATCGGCTCCAGCAATTTGGCAGAGGGCCATGGAGCAGATATTACAGGGAATTCCAGGCACACAATGTTACCTGGACGACATTCTGATCACAGGTGATGGTGATGAACAGCATCTCGCTAACTTGGAACTGGTGCTCAACAGACTGAAAGAGTATGGACTTAGGGTAAATCGGCAGAAATGTGAGTTCTTCCAGAAGCGGATCTCGTACTGTGGTCATGTCATTGACCGGAAGGGGCTTTATAAGTCTCCTGACAAGATAGCGGCAGTTGTAAAGGCTCCCGCTCCGGAGAATGTCTCTCAGTTGAGGTCGTTTCTAGGATTAATTAACTACTACCATAAATTTCTGCCAAATCTATCCACGGTGCTGCATCCGTTGAACGCTCTTTTACAGAAAGGGGTACCATGGGACTGGGGTGAAAACTGTAAGAAGGCATTTCGCAAAAGCAAAGAATTGATCACCTCAGAGGAAGTGTTGGCTCACTTCAACCCGACACTGCCTATTCGGTTGGCTTGTGATGCTTCTCCATATGGTATTGGGGCAGTACTCTCACATAAATTGCCAAATGGCACGGAAAGGCCAGTCGCGTTTGCATCCAGATCATTGACCGCCGCTGAGCGCAACTATGCGCAGATCGATAGGGAGGCCCTTAGCCTTATATGAGGAGTGAAGAAGTTTAATCATTACCTACAGGGCCAAAAATTCACACTTCTGACGGACCATCAACCGTTGGTGTCCATTTTTAACCCTAAGAAGGGTGTTTCGGTGATGACAGCACAGCGTCTCCAGAGATGGTCTCTTTTCTTAGGGGCACATCAATATCAGATAGAATTCAAAGGTACGAAACAGCATGGCAATGCTGATGGCCTGTCGCGCCTGCCACTACCTGAAGATGAAGACACGACGGAAGTTGACCCTGTTGAGTTATTTCATTCGACCATTATCGAGTGTTTACCTGTCACCAACGCAGGTATTGAAAGAGAAACCAGGAACGACCCGACACTGTCCAGAGTCTACGAGGTGACAGTGAAAGGATGGCCAACACGGGGTGATCCTCTGTTACCGGCATTCTCGGCAAGGCGAGACCAGCTGTCCGTCTGCCATGGTACTTTGATGTACGGGACAAGAGTGATTATTCCTCCCAAGTTAAGGGAAAGAGTTTTAAACGAACTGCATGAAGGTCATCTGGGGGGAGTTAAAATGAAAAGTCTTGCTAGGGCTTATGTATGGTGGCCGGGTATTGACCAACAGATTGAGGAGTTAACGAAAAGCTGCACTGGGTGTCAAAAAGTGCAAAATGCACCTCCGATAGCACCGCTACACCCATGGGAATGGCCTTCAGCCCCATGGCAACGCGTACACATTGACTTTGCTGGTCCATTCATGGACTCCATGTTCCTAATCGCGGTGGACGCACATTCCAAATGGCCAGAAGTCATCAAGATGAATACCACTACTTCAGAAAAGACAATTGCGGTGTTAAGAACAATATTCGCAAGGAACGGATTGCCAGAACAGATCTGTTCGGACAACGGACCACAGTTTGTATCGGAAGAATTCCAACAATTCTTAAAGAAGAATGGAGTTAAACATTATACCTCTGCCCCATATCATCCGGTGACAAACGGGTTGGCTGAAAGATTTGTCCAGACATTCAAAAAGGCTATTAAGGCCATGAATGATGATCAGATTCCGCTGCAACACAAGGTCGATAAGTTCCTGATGTCATATAGAAACGCCGATCATGCCGTGACTAACCAAAGCCCTGCTATGATGTTTTATAACAGGAGGTTGCGGTCCAAGTTGGACTTGTTAAAACCAAATGTGCGGAGGGAAGTGGAAAACAAACAGTTTCGGCATATTAACAGCAAGACCACTCGAACTTTCGACGTAGGACAACCAGTGATGGCAAGGGGCTATGGAAACGACAAATGGCAGTCCGGAACAATCCGGGCCAGACAAGGACCTCTGATGTACACCGTAGATATTGGTCATAATGTGATAAGGCGTCATGCGGATCAACTGGTAGAGTCGAGAGCAAGGGTCGAACCCATGGTTGTGACAGAGACAGCTGTGGAAGACGTTCATGAACCTGAAGCATCTACCTCGGCCGAGAATGTATTTGATGATGATGACACCCAATACATTGGCAACCAACTAGAGGAGGCACCTCAACAACAAGAATCAGAGACCACTGAAAGGCGTTATCCAAGCCGAATCAGAAAGCCTCCTGAGAGACTGAGCCTTTGAACTGTTATACCTGAAGTTATACATGTATATATGTTATGTTTATTTGGGGATATGACTGTTAAGCTAAAAAGGGAGGATTGTGGTGTATGTAACCTATTCCACCTTAAGAGAACTTAAGCCTGGTCCACCTTAAGAAAGGTACTACTTTCTTTGGCTGCTGTATACGTAATACCGGTGGTGACCACACCGGTATATAAGCACAGTGTAATAATATTGTATTCAGTATAGTCCGACCTCCAACCAGTAAAGACCTGTTGAATTTACTCTTGTGGTCTGTGTAGTAATTCTCACTATAACACACAGACTTAACACCCCCCCTCCCCGATCGATCCTGGCCATGAGTCCCAATGGGCTGAACGCCACAATAATGATAATCAGCGGGCAGCACCAAGTTCCGGTGCTGCCTGCGATCTCTTTACGGGCGCGAGCAAACCTCGCCCTGCAGTGGCACCGCCCATTTACGGGTCTTATCGGATTTCTAGGCCAAGGTGGTGGTGAACCATGAGCCAATGTTGGTCAGCAAGCACAGGGGTGATGGGTGAACGGGACTTGGTGCGAGTCAGGATATGGGCGGAGTTTTGGATGAGCTCAAGTTTATGGAGGGTGGAAAATGGGAGGCTGGTCAGGAGAGCTTTGGAATAGCCGAGTCTGGAGGCAACAAAGGCATGGATGAGGGTTTCAGCAGCAGATAAGCTGAGGCGGGGGCAGAGACGGGCGATGTTATGGAGGTGGAATGGTCTTTGTGATGGAGAGGTTATGGGACCAGAAGCTCAGTGTCAAATAGGATACTAAGGTTGTGAACCGTCTGGATCAACCTGAGACAGTGGCCAGGGAGGGTGATAGAATTGATGGCGAGTAAATGGAGGTTGTGATGGGGACCAAAGATGATGGCTTCAGTTTTCCCAATGTTTAATTGGAGGAGATTTCGACTCACCCAGGATTGCATGTCAGACAAGCAGTGTGACAAGACAGAGGCACTGCAGGGTTGAAGAGAGGTGGTGGTGAGGTAGAGCTGGGTTTCGTCAGCATACATGTGGAATCTGACGTCGCCGAGGGGCAGCATGTAGATGAGAAATGGGAGGGGAGGAGGGCAAGGATAGATCCTTGGAGGACTCCAGAGAAACCATTGCAGGAGATTCTCTGCCTATGGTATGATAGGTAAGCGTGGAACCAGGCGAGTGCAGTCCCGCTCAGCTGAACAACAGAGGAGAGACATTGGAGGAGGATGACGTGCTCAATTGTTTCAAAGGCTGCAGACAGGCCGAGAAGGGTAAAGAGGGATAGTGCACCATGGTCACAGTCACAGAGGATGTAATTTGTGATTTTGATTAAATGCTGTGGCAGGGGTGGAACCTGATTGGAGAGATTCAGACATGGAGTTGCAGGAAAGATGAGCACAGTTTAGGAAGGCGACAAGACATTCAAGGACTGTGGAAAGGAAAGGGACCTTGGAGATGGAGTGGTAGTTTGCAAAGAAAATGGAGCCCAGGCTGGTTCTTTTTAGAAGAGGGGTGATGACAGCAGATTTGAAGGGGAGGGGGCAGTACCTGAGGAGAGGGAACAGTTAACAATATCAAATAACATGGGGGCCAGGAAGGGAAGTTTGGTGGTCAGCTGTTTAGTAGGAATTCACAGAATCACAGAAATCCCACAGTGCAGATAAAGGCCATTTCGGCCCATCGAGCCTGCACCGACACATATCCCACCCGATCCCCGTAACCCCATGTATTTAATCCCCCTAACACTAAGGGTCAATTTATCACAGCCAATCAACCTAACCCGCACATCTTTGGACTGTGGGAGGAAACCGGAGCACCCGGAGGAAACCCACGCAAACACGGGGAGAATGTGCAAACTCCACACAGACAGTCACCCGAGGCCGGATTCGAACCCGGGTCCCTGGCGCTGTGAGGCAACAGTGCTAACCACTATGCCACCATGCTGGTCAAGAGTCATGGGTCAAGAGAGCAGGAAGTGGGTTTCATGGACAAGATGAGCTCAGAGAGGGCATGAGGGGCATAGGAGATAAACTAGAGAAAGATGCTTGGGCAGGGCGGAACCTTGGGAGATGTTTGGCTTGGAGGGCTAGGGAAAGGGAGGGAAGCAGCAGAGGCAGCTGAACGGATGGTCTCAATCTTAGTGAGTCCATGAGCTCCTCACACTTGTTGTTGAAGGTGAGGGTGGAGGGGGCAGGGGAGAGGGGATCAAGGAGGCGGTTGGTAGTGGAAAAAAGAAACCAGGGATTATCTTTGGATTCCAGAATGATCCTGGAGTAGCGAGCAGCTTTGGCCGAGGAGAGCAGGACCCGATGGTGCTTGATGTGGTCCAGCCTGACTAGCTGCTTTTATTTCCAGACCCTGTAGAATATTCCGTCAAAAATAACAGACCAGAGATTGCTGACGCATTAATGGCGCTCATCATTATTAACTCGTTAAAAAATCCAGGAATTTGGGGAGTAAGAGATATGCCATGAGTTCCGATTATCTGCAAATTGCTGGACGATTTGCATTGCTCCGCCATTAGCCTCGCCGAGAAAAGTCGCTTCTCGCTGTGAGGCTCCTCATTTAACTTAATGGCGATCGTGAAATTTCTAGATTAACGACTTTATCTTGAATTATATCTACCGTAGCCATTTGGGGCCGATAACTAATATCTTAGAGGACCCTGTTAATGATGTGATTTATGGTCCTGACATGACGCTCAAGCTTGAAATCCTAAAAAGGGACTAATGAAGCTGTGGCATCTCACTCCAGCAGGTAGCGGATTGTTCTTCAATAAAAACAGGAAATGCTGGATACACTCAGCAGGTCAGGCAGCATCTGTGGAGAAAGAAATAGAGTCAACGTTTCAGGTCGATGACCTTTCGTCAGAACTAAATGTAGTCTTAAGGTTTCAAAAACATCTAAGTTTGATCTTACAGTTCTGCCCCTCCCTACACAATGTCTTGTACTATTAGTAATGACCAGTCTTTGCTTGCATTTGAGGTTGTTAAAGTTCCCAAGTTTCACATTGGTTTTGATCCTTAAATGTTTCTTTACATCTGGTTAAGATATAATCTCTGGACCTCGATCACCGTTGTCTCTGATTTTGGTTTCTCACTCTCTTCTCCTCGGGGTCAAACAATAAGCTTTGATTTAAAAACAGAAAATGCTGGAAATACTCAGCAGGTCAGGCAGCATCTGTGGAGAGGGAAACAGAGTTAACGTTTCAGGTCGATGACCCTTCATCAGAACTGGAAAAAGTTGGAGATGGAACAGGTTTTAAGCAGGTGCGGGGGCAGGGAAAGGGGGGAGGGGAGGAAAGAACAAAAGGGAAGGTCTGTGATAGGATGGAAGGCAGGAGAGATTAAGAGACAAAAGGGATGATGGTGCAAGGCCAAAGGAGATGGTAATGGGACAAGTTAGGAAACAAAAGATGGCTCGCGATGAAGTGTAAATGGCAATGGCAGAATGAAAGACAGTTGCCATGTGAGAGAGAGAAAAAAATGGAAAAAATAGATTGGGGCCGAAGTTATGGTCTGAAATTGTTGAACTCGATGTTAAGTCCAGAAGACTGTAAAGTGCCTGATCGAAAGATGCGGCGCTGTTCCTCGAGCTTACGCTGAGCTTCATTGGAACAGTGTAAGAGGCCGCGGACGGAGAGGTCAGAGCGGGAGTGAAGCGGTGAATTAAAGTGACAGGCGACCGGAAGCTCGGGGTCACCCTTACGGACTGAATGAAGGTGTTCCGCAAAGCGGTCACCCAATCTGCGTTTGGTCTCCCCAATGTAGAGGAGACCACATCGTGAGCAGCGAATACAGTATACTAGATTGCAAGAAGTACAAGTAAGTCGCTGTTTCACCTGGAAGGAGTGTTTGGGGCCCTGGACAGTGGGAAGGGGGGAGGTAAAAGAAGTTTGATTGGTTGCTCTCCCTTCCCCCTGCTGTTTCTCTCTCACCTACCTCTGTTTTTCTTGTACACATTATTAGAATGCTTTAAGATGATTTAGTTAGTCAAACTATTCCAGCATCCTTCGGCTTAAATTTATATTATTATAGCAATATGAAAGAAAGAGAAATGTTAATCTTGTCTCTATTCCGAGACCACATGTACCACAGTAAGAGATAAGCTGCATACTTACTGTACTATAAGCAAAGCTTGTAGCGCAGAGGCAAAGGTTGAAAGATATAAGCTGGGTAAACACCTAACAATGCAGGATCTGCACTTTTGTGTTGAGGGCAGATGTAGCTCAACGTAGCCCAATAGTGTAAGAATGGGACACATTTCTTCTATTAGTCAGAGAAACATCTCATGGGTAGCTGGAAGCCCACAGCCAGGCAGGCAGCCGAGAGAGGGACCACTCCGGGTCTGGGAACCAGGATTTATTATTTGCAATAACAACAGAAAAAGCTGGAAAAAACTCAGCAGGCCAGGCAACATCCGTGGAGAGAGAAAAATAGAGTCAACGTTTCAGGTCGAAACCCTTCGTCAGAACTGAGAAAAAAAAAGCAGGCAATGAAACAGATGAAAAAGCAAGTTGGGGGCTGGGAAATGGGGGAGGGAAGGGAAGGTCTGTGAGAAGTGAAGAGACAGTAAGAGATATTCAAGGCGAGACGAGATGGTAATAGGACAGATTAAGAAACAAAGGATGGCTGTAGATGAAGTGTGAAATGCGCTGGTAGAGTGAGAGACAGTTGCCATGTGGGAGAGAAAAGAAAAGAGAAAAGGCACAAACCAAAAGTGTGGATAAAAAATATATAAATAGATCGGGGCCGAGGTTATGATCTGAAATTGTTGAACTCGATATTGAGTCCGGAAGACTGTAAAGTGCCGAGTTTATCGTTTGCATATCATCTTGTGTTCTAATATAACACTGTAGAACAGTTAGATAGAATCTAGTACTGTTATCAGTCACTGTAATAATAAAGCTTGTTATTAGAAAACCACTCGTGTGTGAATCATAAGCGGAGTTATCGTCGCCGGACTAACAACCCTTTGTGGCGACGGTAAGCACTAAGAAAGCCGCTAACATTGGCGTCTCCTGGGTGGGCCGCGTTAAAGGTGTAAAACTAACAAAGTGTTGGTTGGGAAAATTCCGGCCTGAGGTTGGTAAGCTGTCGGGGATACTTTGGTTGTGACCGAGTTACAGAACCTAGCCAATCCCACCAGTAAAAGAAATAAGAATGATGAGTGCACTGGAGAATTTCTGTTCGACAATCCACACATATTGTGGAAAAATCATTTGGTTTGTGCATCCCCTTGATTGAGCAAACCGCTAACATGGAGCAGCTCGGGGCGGTGGTCAAACACGAGCCAAAGAGACGCGTTTCAAAAAGAATAAATAGAAAGCTGCAGTTGTGTTCTGGCAAGGACAGCTAACTTTAAAAGTAAAAAGAAGCAAAGAGCAATCACAGCCAGAGCCTAGAAACCCAATTAGATCAAAAAGCTAAAGAAAGCTCGACCGCAGCCGTGTCAGTAGATTATCTTCAGCCTGAAGGTGCAAGGAAATCCAGAAAATTAGGAGCATGTAAAGCGGAGCAAAAAGAGCAGGAGGGTTTAACTAAGATGTTGGAACAAACAAGAATTGGGCCGTGCACTACATGGGACCCTAAAACAGAGGCGGGAGGGCCCGCGGAGTATAGAAGAGAAGGGAGACCGTACACACTGTCAGTTCAAAATACAGGAGTTAGAGGAAAGGCTGAAGCAGAAGAAAGGCATGATGCACGTCATAACTGCTAGTCAGACTGGTGGTGACAACTCCTCCTGGGAGGAGGTAAGTTAGGGTGATTTACTGGAGGCTGCTCATCAGTATGAGGGAGATAGGGAAGAGCAGAGACCATCTCCAGAGATGGAACCTCCTGACACTCCCACAGGGCGAATGGTGCCAGTAAAGATAAACTGAAATAGAAGGGATCAAAGCTGGGGGGGGGGGGGGGCGGGGGTTTCTAACATTCCTTTCGACACTATCCAACTCCAGGGCATGGCCACTGGAATCCTGCCAATTAACAATAAAGAAGATCCCAGCAGTAGTTTGGCAGCGGTGGAGCAAGGAAGTGAACTTCATGGGTGTGATGGAAAGGAATCAGTGAAACCGTTGCTTCTCCTCTGCAGCCCTGAAGTGTATGAAGCATTGCAGGTGGGGGTTAGAAGAGGAAAGGTAGACTGGGAAGGAGCCAAAAATGAAGTATGAAAAGTGACGGGATTCAGGGAAGGAGCAAATAGAACAGCCCTAAGAAAGAAAGACTTGCATTTTATATAGTGCCTTTCATGACCACCAGACGTCCCAAAGCGCTTTACAGCCAATGAAGTACTTTTGAAGTGTAGTCACTGTTGTGATGTGGGAAACGCGGCAGCCGATTTGCGCACAGCAAGCTCCCACAAACAGCAATGTGATAATGACCAGATCATCTGTTTTAGTGATGTTGGTTGAGGGATAAATATTGGCCCCAGGACACCGGAGAGAACTTCCCAGCTCTTCTTCGAAATAGTGCCATGGGATCTTTTACATCCACCTGAGAGAGCAGACGGGGCCTCGGTTTAACGTCTCACCCAAAGTATTTGTTGGAATGTAAACCGGGACATGATGAGATGCCAGGAGCATTTATCAAGCGAATGTGGCACCAATACAAGTCTGCATTCCCTACCGTAGAGAGGGATGATTTAGGGCCAGATTGCATGAGATTGTGGGTTCAGTACCTGATAGGGGGAGTTGGGGATCAATATGGAGCAATTAGTGACATGTATGATCCTGCAATCATCACCCACAATGAGGCCTGGCTACTGAGATGGTTGACCCGTAAGTACAAGCAAATAAGAACAAAACAGGGAACAGCTAGAATGCAGAATATACAGGCCGAGATGCCCTCTGCACCCTGTAAGAATACGGAAAGGTCACAATTACGACCAATGGCTAGAAATGGAAAGGCCGCTCTGGAGTGCTGGACCTGTGGAAAAAGGGGCCATAATTTTTGGGATTGCCGAAGTGGGCAACCAGAGGGTGGTCACTACTGATGGAAAGAGGAGAGAGAACAATCTGACACTGATAAATGCTCTGAGACAGGAAATACTGAGGAAGTGCTCAGACCAGCCCAATCCTTCTCTTCCACAGCATTTGAACGTATAACATCACCTCCCCGATGAAACAGCTCAGCCCCCCGCCCCCCCCCCCCGAAAGTGGGGGGAAATACAGCTCGACAGTGTCTGACCTCTCCAGTCAAGGGGGCCCTGTGTGCGATGTGTCGGGACCCTTACAGATGACCCCAGACCAACACATGGCCCGGAGGCCACCCAAAATATTGCGAGTAGATAATGACGCATGACACACCATTGTACGGGGCACACTCAATCGCCCAGTTGAATTTAAAGGCACAATAGAGTTGGGGGGATTTGGAGGAGGAGAAGATGTGGAGAGAATGGTAGAGACAGAAGTTACATTAGGAAATCACCTGGTGATGGCCCAAAACCGAAGGTGTGCCCGAACAGGTCCCTCCTGCTATCCGGAATCCATCACAGCAGGGCTTAACACAGGAGACCAGGTGATGGTCTGCATCTACCCATCTCCTGGCAAGTGGCAGCCCAAATTCGAAGGCCCCTACCCAGCAGTAGTTAGAGTCAGCCCAAGTGTTTATAAGCTGCACTGTCAAAGTACAAACCGGAGAGCAGGGAACCGATGGGTCCCCATCCATTAATTAAAATCCGACAAGGGACCGCCAGAGCTAGAGGGTCAGGAAGGCAGCATGCGCACCATAATACTGGAAACTGCAGACTAATGGAGGCCGCACCCAGAGCCTATGAATGCGACAGGCGTGGAGCTTCGAGCTCGACCCACTGCACTACCACAATGGCTTACATCCAACGAATATGCTGGCAGCATGACACCCCCCTTCGACTGGAGTCAAGAAAGAAAGAGTGCCAATTCAGTAAGAAGTACAAGTAGATATGAGAAATCAGTTCTAGCTGCAGTAAACAGTAGAAGTCAATATGTAAAATATACGCTGATACTAACATTTACTAATTGATCTAACCAGGTACAAAAACCATCTGGAGTGGATGTTGCACAAATGGTGCAGAGGAATACCTCCACAAGAAGGCTATGACTCCACGGATTTTTCTGATGGCTACCCCTTATGTACAAACCGGATGGATAAGCAAGGATGGAGTACACGTCGGCCCAGGGTACCTGGGCTGGGAAGGCAAACATATGCTAACGGTATACGCAGGTGTCGCCGTTACCAGCACCTCCGGCCCTGGGCGTTCACAGTGCTGATACGCCGCACCCTACAGTGGTTGGTACAGATATCCAACTTGCAACATAACAATGACTACGACCAGTTACAGGGTGCCAGAAGGACATGGGATATGTATTTCTTGCAGTTGTCCCTTTATATCTTCAAAGACCACATCACTGGATACACCAGCTGAGAAACAGCCAGCACCCATTTACTGGAAAAGGGAAGGAGAGGGGTCCAAGTGGACTCAGATAGGAAACAACAGGAGGATCCCAGCTCAAAGAAGGACACAGACTATGTTGGCCTCGGTTTTGGCCGACTGAACATGGCATGTTTACCTGCCAGTGTAATACCAACAGGACTAGTGCGACCCCTTGGTCTTACCCAACGTGCGCTCATGACTTTGATGAGCCCATCGAGATAAATGCCATAATGCTACAAACACAAAAGAAAAAGGTGCCAAAGGAAATAACTCCAAACCCCACCTGCCCCTTTGTGGAAAAGGGACCCCCTAATTGACTAATAGCTCGAGATACAGGACAATCTCTATAGAATGATGTACGATATGAAATATTTACGGTGATGTTTAAGATTTTATTCGTTCACGGGATATGAGAAACAGCCACCGACACCAGCATTTATTGCCCTTCCCTAATCGCCCTTGAAAAGGTGGTGGTGAGCCGTCTTCTTGAACCGCTGGAGTCCGTGTGGTGAAGGTACTCCCACAGTTAGGTAGTGAGTGCCAGGATTTTGACCCAGCGACGATGAAGGAATGGCGATATATTTCCAAGTCAAGATGGTGTGTGACTTGGAGGGGAACTTGGAGGTGGTGGTGTTCCCATGTGTCTGCTGCCCTTGTCCTTCTAGGTGGTAGAGGCCGCGGGTTTGGGAAGTGCAGCCCCCTTATACTTTATATAATGTGTCCATGTCAGAAAATTTATGGAACCCGACATATGTAACTTTTTGCAAACCGTTGATGGAGCGTATGATCCAGAACTTCCTGGATCAAGTTTCACTTCCAGCCCCTGCTACCACAAGCGAGGTAACTCTGGTCACTGCCCCCCCAACGTCCTAAAAGGCAGGGAGTGGCTGAATGGTTGGGTATTGGAGCAGGGGGGGGGGCAGTGGTTGAATGGTTGGATATTGGAGCCATGGTAGGGTTGCTGCCGGGTGGAATAGGATGGACATTGAGGGGGAAAAATTGAGTTGCACCCCCTTTAGGGCGCTAACATCGCCGGGGCGCTACTTTTAGCACCCCGAAAAAATTAGCGCCCCCCACGGCCGAAATTCATCGGTAGCGCCCCAAGAGGGAAGCGGGGCGCTACTGGAAGTGCCCCGCCTCCCTCTTGGGGATCTGTGAGGGAATATCGCAGCGCTACGTGCTGCAGCGCCACACACTGTGGCACGTCATGCCATGGTACTGCAGGCCTTCCTCCCCTTCTTAAAGGGGTGGGGCCTTGCGCAGCGCGACCCGGGGCTCAGCTGGGCCACCAGGGATCGGAGTGCCGGGAAAAGAGCCCGGCACTCAAGTGAAGTGCCGGGCTCATAGAGCGCAGCTGGCACTCCACGGGGGGTGCTCAGGAGGCCAGGGACGGCAATGGAGGCAGGCGGCCAGCATCAGAAATGGCCACCCGGCACCGCGCCTTTAATTAGCGCTGTCCTGGCTGCAGGTAGGCCCCCCTGACTCCGTCGGACATAGCGTCCGGCGGTAAGTCAAGGGGCGCTACCGATGATCATGGCCGGTGCGTGAGCGGGGCACTGCGCACGAAGATGACGTCATCGCCGGCGGCGCAGCGCTGCGGGGCGCTAATGGTTACCGCCGCCGCTAACCTCCCGCTGAATTTCATGGGAGGCGCTGGCGGCGCCACGCCCGGGCGCTAGTTACTTTACGCCTCGTTAGCGCCCCCTTAGACGCAAAGCAACCAAATTTCTCCCCCTGAGTCTTTGGCTGAGAGTGATGAAAAGCTGAAACGGCAGCTTAAAGAAATGTTGCTAAAGGAGCGCCAGATATTGGTTGACCAGGGAGGGGAGCTTAGACAGGTGCTGTTCTGAGTGACGGACGTGGGGCTGGATTTTGTGAATGGAGACTTACTGGAGGCGGGACTGCTGCTTGTCGGGTCTCAGTCCCGCCTCCATCATGTTCTGTCCAACCAACGGGATTTTCCCCTGATTAACCTTGTTAAGCCCGCCCTGCGGGCTCAGCAGGCCAATTAGGGGGAAGTCACTGACAGAGCACGTCAACGAATGACGTGCCATCTGCTAAGACTTCTTGGAAGAAGAAATGTCAGTGTTTGACAGCTCTGTGAAGCTGTCAAACACTGACATTCTGTGTAGTTTGATAAGACCTTGGCCTAGAAATTCAGTTGCGTTCGCCAGCCGTTAACGCCATAAGAGGGGTAGATTTCCAGCGCTAGGCACTTAGCGCCCGGGCGCAGGTCGATCTGCACCTACGCCCAACTTCAGTTGACATTTAGCGCCGGCGCAAAGTGTTTGCGCCCGCTCAGCTGCGCGCGCAGCTTATGACGTCATTTCGTCGTGCAACGCTGTTTGTGCGCCCCAAACCGGAAATTCAGTGGCGCCCGCCCAATGTGGGCGTGGCGCTGTTAAGAACTGTGAAGTGGAACGCAGCAGAGGCCCTGTGGGCCTCGGGGAGCGCTAATTAAAGGGCACTTACACTGAACTATAAAGGCCAGCCATTTTGCTGCAATGACTTCAGTGCTTTGGATTTCTGTACAGAGACCAAGGAACAGACCTTACTGATTTGGGACAACATAGGAGAGGTATTTTTGGCTTCTGGCCAGAGCTTGGAAATTTGACTCTTGTGATTTCACTGTTTGCAAGTTTATTATGGGGGCTGCATGGGGTTCCAACCCTCAGTTCCAGCATTATGTGCGAAGGGCTCGCAGACGCTGTGTGAGAGGGGCAGCCATGCCTAGACGCAGAGGGGCCATCAGGCGTCGGCAACGTAGGCCTTACCCACTCAGGGAATACCGGCAGCAGGTGTCCTATCTCACCATGACTGCCGCGCATTGTGTTAAGAGGCTGCGCTTCAGAAGGGAGGTGGTTGCAGAGATCTGCCAGCTGCTTCACAGAGATCTGCGTCCACAGCTGATGTGCAGGACCTCTCTGTCGGTGGAAGTGAAGGTCACGGTGGCTCTGAACTTTTATGCAAGCGGCTCCTTCCAAGCCGCTGCTGGGGACATAGCGAACATCTCCCAGTTCGCCGTGCATCGCTGCATCCGGCAGGTCACCAATGCCCTTTTCGCAAGGAGACACCAATTCATCTCCTTCCCCATGACCCTAGAGAGGCAGGAGCAGCGTGCAGTCGGATTTGCCAGGATCGCCGACTTCCCCATGGTGCAGGGCGCCATTGACTGCACGCATGTGGCTATGCGGGCACCTATCGACAATGCCGAGGATTACCGCAACCGGAAGGGCTACCATTCCCTCAATGTACAGCTGGTGTGTGACCACAGGCAGTGCATCCTAGCTGTCAATGCCCGCTTTCCAGGAAGCAGCCACGATGCATTTATCCTGCGCCAGACTACTGTGGCTGACATGTTCGAGGCACAGCCTCCACCAAGGGGATGGCTTATTGGGGACAAGGGCTACCCTTTGTGTACATGGCTCATGACCCCGCTCCGCGCGCCCAGGACCCCTGCGGAGGAGGCATACAACGAAAGCCATCAAGCCACAAGGAACATCATAGAGCAAACGATTGGCGTCCTCAAGCAACGGTTCCGCTGCCTGGATCGTTCCGGCGGATCTCTACAGTATTCGCCGGATAGAGTCTCCCAGTTCGTCGTCGTTTGCTGCATGCTGCACAACCTGGCTATCCGCAGGACTCAGGCACTGCCACCTCACGTTGGACCACCACCTCAGGAGGACGAGCAGGAGGACCATGAGGAGATGGAGGAGGAGGAGGAGTACCAGCCCAGGAGGGAGCCACAAGGTCCAAGGGCCGTCCGCCGGCGGCTTATTGAACGGCACTTCTAGGCCCCCTGTCAGGGAATGGCTTGTGGCAATGAACGCACCTGAATGCAGCCGCTCCGCAAGCCCTCAGCCGGTTAACACAACAACCACTTGAAACATGACACCTGGACAAGCTGAATAAATAAAAAGCTTTATTTAACAAACTCAGGGCCCTTCCCACATGAAACAGAGAAACAGACAAGACCCCCAAAAAACAGTCAAAAACATCTCTCACTCCCACAACCTGGGGAGGAATAACAAAACTTGTCAATAACATTTGCCTTCATCCTCGGCCTTCCCAAAATAAGCCCCCCCGCTCCAGAACACAACCACCCCCATATAAAAAAAATTTGCCTTCATCTTCGGCCTTTCCAAAATAAGCCCCCCCCCTCCAGAACACAACCACCCCCATATAAAAAAACATTTGCCTTCATCTTCGGCCTTCCCAAAATAAGCCCCCCCCCCAGAACACAAACACCCCCATATAAAAAAAACAGTTGGCAACACACTCTACTTGGTGTGCTGATAGGGCGAGTCCTTGTGCAGGCTTCTCCGGCCCCTGCCCGACCTGTTGCTCCGCCTCAACCTGGGCCCTATGGGTGTGGCAAGGCTGGGGGAAGGCTCCTGAGGGGCACACTGTGTGACGGCAGATGCCCTTGGGGGTCGGCCTAGACGAGGTCCGGCCCTGGAGGGGCCGGCTGCTGACTGCTGCAGCTGTGGCTGGGCAGCATCAGTCTCTGCATCAGCTCGTCGCACCTTGGCTGGGGGAGTGGCAGTGGCGGCTGCAGCAATGGGGGCAAGCTGGCTGATGCCAGGCGCTCGCTGGTCGCCAGAGACACTGGCACTCGGCCGGGCTGGCACTGCAGCAAGCGCAGCAACCTGGTGGAGGCCAGACCGCTGTGCTGCAGCAGGGCGGCGGGTGCCCTGGCGATGCTTCCGTGACACCGCGAGTGTGGCAGAAGTGAGTGCCCGAACTGCCCTGGTCTGTGCCCGCATCAGATCAGCCAGTGTCTGGACGGCACCACTCATGAACTCGCGACTCGCGTCCTGTGCTGCCGCGGGTTGGTCGACACCCCTGGCCTGTGCTGCCGCGAGTTGGTCGACACCCCTGGCCTGTGAGTCCCCGAAAGCGGCCACACTATGAGCCAGGGACTCAATGGCCTGAGGCATCTGTCCCACAACCCCCATGAACTCGTTGTGGCGCCGCTCCGAGGCCGCGGACATTTCATCAAGGAGGCGCACCTCCTGGGCGAGGACCGTCTCCGGACTGGAGGGCGGACTCTCCCTCTGGGGAGAAGGCCGCCGAGCTGCCCGACCCTTCCCGCGTGCCTGGACGCCACTGGGCCCAGCAACTGCCCTCCCCTGCAACACTTCCCCCCTCTGGGAAGAAGGCCGCCGTGCTGCCCGACCCTTCCCACGTGCCTGGACGCCACTGGGCCCAGCAACTGCCCTCCCCTGCAACACTTCCCCCCTCTGGGGAGAAGGCCGCCGTGCTGCCAGACCCTTCCCGCGTGCCTGGACGCCACTGGGCCCAGCAACTGCCCTCCCCTGCAACACTTCCCCCCTCTGGGGAGAAGGCAGCCGTGCTGCCCGACCCTTCCCGCGTGCCTGGACGCCACTGGGCCCAGGAGCTACACCCCCCTGCAACACTTCCCCCTGGCTCTCCTCCAGGCAAGACGTCTCCCCTCCATTGCCATCCCCTGGCGCGGATGAGGGTTCCCCCGATGTGCCGCCTTCCTCTTGGTCCTCGTCGTCCTCCTCTTCCGAGGGACTGGCACTCTCAGCTTCATGGACCTCCTCCTCACCAGCTGAAAGCAGGAAGGCACAAGAGTAGCTTTAGAGTGAGGACAGGGCGTCAGCGAGGGAGGCATGAGTGGTGGCATTATGCGCATTGGTCGGACAGTGGCAAAGGATGTAGATCTGAAGCGCGAGGGGAATGAGAGAGGTCCAAACGGTCATGTCCTTACCATTGGGGCCCAGCACAGGGTCCACATCACCAATAGCAACGGGGCCAACCACCCGGCCACGCATGAGTCGAGCCACGCGCTCCTCCAGCTCACTGAGCTCCTGGAACTGGGCACGGCCTCCCCCGGTGACATTCCGGCTCTTCATATTCTGGGCCAGCTTGGCCTGCAAGAGAAAGGACGGCCTCTAAGTACAGTGTGGTGCCCTATTGTTGTGTGCACTGCCTCCCATGGTGGAATAGCTTGGCCAGTGTGGTGCCCTGTTGTTGTGTGCACTGCCTCCCATGGTGGAATAGCTTGGCCAGTGTGTAAAGTGCAGAAAGTGCTATTGATGATCATGCCAGTGCCATAGCTGCGGGAGGAGGGATGGCCATTAGGCCTTTGAGGTCCCTTTGCCCATAATGTGAGGTGCACATGCAAGGATGAGGAGGACACTGGAAAGGCTACTCACCTTGACCAACCGAGTGAGGTCGTTGTACTTCTTGCGGCATTGGTCACCAGTCCTGGGGACATCGCTGGTGGCTGACACCCTGTGGGCGATTTCCCTCCAGGCTCTCCTGAACTGCCTCCTGGGAGCCTTCTTGCCACTGTCCGGGCACAAGATCTCTCTTCTCTTTTCCAAACCCTTAAGCAGCACCCACAAAGCAGGCTCTGAGAAGCGCTGCGCTCGTTCACGGGCCTTCTGCATGGCTTCAGGCGCTATTTGGGTCCACCAGCAGTGTTGAGGCCTAGCTGCAGGGCTCCACTATCCAGGGCGTGGCAGCAGACAAAGTCGACCCTTCCCCCTTTAAGAGCTGGCCGGCGTCAGGGTGTCTGCTGTCAATCAAAACATGACCGCACCTGCGCTGTGCCCGGCCTCGGCGTTATCAGTCCGCACCGCTGGCTTAGCGCCTAAAGATAGGAGTGCAACGCCAGTTTCAGCGCTCGCCCAAACTCCTTGGCCAAATCTACTGAATTTCGGCGAAGTGGCCTACACTTTCCGGCGGGCGCTAACTTTAGCGACCGCCCGACTTTAGCGCCCCAAAAGTGGCGCGACTGAATTTCTAGGCCCTTGTGTTCAGGACTCATCAAACCTTTCAACTTTGTAGAAAGCAGATGACTGTTGGTTCAGAGGATCCAACAGCCAGTCTGTGAAATCTACACTGAAGATGTCGGGACTCCGGAACCACCGCGGCTGAAGGCTGTTGGCAGAAACAAAGTGAACATTTTCTAACACTTAACACTCACCTCACATACTTACCACTCCACACTTGCACCCATCACTCACCTCTACATCTCACTTTCAGGCCCCTCTGACCCCCGCAGACCTCCTACTCAACTCTTTCAACCCGGCGGGGTTCTCCGAGGTCGGGAAGTCTTCACCTGAAAAAGGTAAAATGGGACTAATCCTTTTTTCTGCCTGTTAACTACCTGGCAAAAGGGCACGGAGGCGGGATGGGGGCGGGTTTGTCATCCGCCCCCACTTTCTGCAACTTTACCGGCAGTCCCGCCTCCATACCTGCCTCCTCGGGGCTGACAAAATCCAGCCCATAGTGTCAAATGACCAAAATATGCAGGACAAAATTAATGCTCTCATCCAAGAGGAGGCTCAGACTTCAAGTGACGCCTCAAAGGGATTTGCTTGTAGCAAGTATGGGGCATTCCTTCTCTCCCGAATACAACAGGGACTGGATGATATTGAGAACAACCTAATGCCCACCTTTGTGTCAGATAAACAGCTCGCAGAATGAAGGGTGACTACTTCCACGCTTCCCACTTGTGAACTGAGGAGGTTGGGCACAGTATGGGCTACATCTCACCCGTGCCATGATAAGACTAAGGGTCTGTTAGGGATAATTCTTGCCCTGCCAACACTAGAGACCCATGTGTCCATAAAAGTATGAACAATAGCATCAGTTCGGATATTGGAGGAGCAAATGCAGAAGGAATATCATCCCGTCCCATCGTACGTGATGCAAATAAATGAAAGATGGACTGCACCAGACATGGCAGGATGTTCTTTAATCAAAGATACATGGTTGTGTCACTATGACCTGAGAGAAGTTAATTAAAAAAAGACTTGCATTTACACAGCACCTTTCACGATCACCGGATGTCTCAAAGCACTTTACAGCCAATGAAGTACTTTTGAAGTGTAGTCACTGTTGTAATGTGGGAAACGCAGCAGCCAATTTGTGCACAGCAAGCTCCCACAAACAGCAATGTGATAATGACCCGATAATCTGTTTTTGTTGTGGATTGAGGGATAAATATTGGCCAGGACACCGGGGATAACTCCCCTGGTCTTCTTCAAAATAGCGCCATGGGATCTTTTACGTCCACCTGAGAGAGCAAACAGGGCCTCGGTTTAATGTCTCATCTGAAAGACAGCACCTCCGACATTGCAGCACCGCCTCAGTACTGCACTGGAGTGGCAGCCAAGCTTTATGTGCTCAATTTCCTGGAACGGGACTATGAACCCACAACCTTCTGACTCAGAGGCGAGAGTGCTGCCCACTGAGCCACAGCTTGGAATAAGGAAACGCCAAATTGCAGCATTTCTGTAACAAGATGGCACCAGAGACAAATGAAACCCAGTTTAAACCTAGTTCCAGGTGAAACAGCGATTTACTTGTACTTCTTGCAATCTAGTATACTCTATTCGCTGCTCACGATGTGGTCTCCTCTACATTGGGGAGACCAAACACAGATTGGGTGACCGCTTTGCGGAACACCTCCGTTCAGTCCGCAAGCGTGACCCCGAGCTTCCAGTCGCCTGTCATTTTAATTCACCGCTCCATTCCCACTCGGACCTCACCGTACTCGGGCTCTTGCATTGTTCCACGGAAACCCAGCGTAAACTCGAGGAACAGCACCTCATCTTCCGATTAGGCACTTTACAGCCTTCCGGACTCAATATCGAGTTCAACAATTTCAGATCATAACCTCGGCCCCTATTACATTTTTATATTTTTTATCCACACCTTTGTTTTGGCCCTTCTCCCTTTTTCTCTCTCCCACATGGCAGCTGTCTCTTACTCTGCCAGCGCATTTCACACCTCATCTAGAGCCGTCTTTTGTCTCTTTACTAGTCCGATCATCATCTCGTCTGGTTTTGAATACCTCTTAATGTCTCTTCACTCCTCTTGTTCTTTCATCTCCATTTCCCAGCCCCCAAACTGGCCTTTTAATCGGTTTCATTTCCTGCATTTTTTCTCAGTCCTGACGAAGGGTTTCGACCTGAAACGTTGTCTCTGTTTCTCTCTCCACGGATGTTGCCTGGCCTGCTGAGTTTTTCCAGCATTTTCTGTTGTTATTTTGGATTTCCAGCATTCGCAGTACTTTGCTACCGTAAACCTAGTTTATGTCAGACAGGGACGTGTATTGTGTAACTGCGGCCTCAGCCTCTTCTGAGTACGGATCCCTCACCTGCCCTGTCTCTCGCTCCTCTTTCTGCTTTGCACCGACCCAGGTTACCAAGATATGAAGTCCCGATACCAGTGATCAAGCGACTAACATCACAGTGCACGGTGAAATGCTCTCAGCCACTGAAAAAATTGTTGATTCGCTATGGATAGCCAATCCCCTCGCACAAAAACTAAAAGAGATTATAGAACGAACCGAGATCTCAGTAAATCACTTGGATCAGCAAAATCAAAGTTTGGTGACAGAGATTGAGGGGCTCAGAAGGAAATTAGGGTGGGAGCCGTAAATAACATCTCAATACACCCATGGATAAGAATTATTTCATAACTGTTAGTTATTTTCCAATGCTGTACGTTGATCCTGGTCTTCATCGTGTACGCATTGCTTAGTCAAGCCCTTACAAAATGAAAGACGAAGACAAGGAGCCAGCTCAGCAGAGAGCTCTCCCAAGCGTGGAGTGGGGGGGAATTCACGGATAAATATCAGCAGATGAAATAAGACCAAAGGACCCTTTGGAGCGATGCGAACATGTTGGATGTGCTGACATCGATGTAATTGTAATCGACTGTAAACTCCAGGATGTAAAGCCAGAAAGAAAGTTCATTGACCCAGAGTCATTGCTCACATTCTAGAGGGCTGGATTTTGCCAATGGGGAGCTTTTGGAGGCGGGACTCCCACTTGTCGGGTTTCAGTCCCGCCTCCATCAACTTCTGGCCAACCCACGCTATTTTCCCTCGATTGACCTTGTTAAGCCCGCCCAGAGGGTTCAGCAGGCCAATTAAGGGAAAGCTGGTTACAGAGAACGTCAACGTATGATGTTTCATCTGTCAAAAATTTTTGACAGATGAATTGTCATCGTTTGACAGCTCTGTGAAGCTGTCAAACCGTGACATTCTCTGTAGTTTGATGAGTTATTGAATTCAAGACCTCATCAAACCTCTTTCTTTTGCAGAAATGAGATGGTTGTTGCATTGGAGAATGCAACGGCCATCTGTCATCTCTGCCGCGGAGGTGCGAGACTCTCCGCAGACCCACTGACTGAAGCCTGCAGGAAGAAACAAAGGTAAGTACACTTTTTCTAACACTTTGCACTTACCTCAGATACTCACCTCTCCAGACTTGCACCCATCACTCACCTTCACAGCACACTTTTGGACCCCTCCGACCCCCGCAGACCCACTACTTGCCTCGGTGACCCTGGCGGGGTTCGGAGCCTTCGGGAAGCCCGCACTTGCGTGGGCAAAATGGGGATAATCCTCTTATCTGTCTGTTAACAACCTGTTAACAGGCAGTTAAGTGGCTGCAATCCCTTCCCGCCTCCAAGGAGACAGGAACTGCCGCGGGACGGCTACGCGCCTCCTGGCAAGATGGCATGGGGGCGGGTTGGGCACCTGCCCCCAGATTCTGCCATTTTCCTGGCAGTCCCGCCTTCAAACCTGCCTCCCCAGGGCTGGCAAAATCCAGCCCATGTGTCAAAAGGGGAGAAATGTTTGAATGCTTTAAGATGATTTAGCTGGTCAATTTATTCCAGCATCCTTTCGCAATATGGAAGAAAGAGAAATCTTAATCTTGTCTCTATTCTGAGACAGCACATACCACAGTAAGACATAAGCTGCATACTTACTGTACCATAAGCAAAGCTTGTAGCACAGAGGAAAAGGCTGAAAGATATAAGCTTGGTAAACACCTAAAAATGCGGGATCTGCGCTTTTGTGTTGAGGGCAGATGTAGCTCAAGGTAGCGCAATAGTGTAAGAATGGGACACATTTCTTCTATTAGTCAGAGAAACATCTCATGGGCAGGTGGAAGCCCACAGCCAGGCAGGCAGCCCAGAGAGGGACCACTCCGGGAACCAGGATTTATTATTTGCACGTCATCTTGTGAACTAATATAACACTGTAGAACAGTTAGATAGAATCTAATACTGTTATTAGTCACTGTAATAATAAAGCTTGTTATTAGAAAACCACTCGTGTGTGAATCAGTGGAGTTATTGTCGCCGGACTAACCACCCCTTGTTGCGACGGTAACCACCAAAAAAATCCGCAAACTCCTATTTCCTTCATTCTACTTTTGTCTTTGCTTCTTTCAAGTTCTTCCCCATTCCGCTCACGGCTTTGAATCATAGAATCATGGAAATTTACAGCACAGAAGGAGGCCATTCGGCCCATCTTGTCTGTGCCGGCTGACAAGGAGCTCTCCAACCTAATCCCACTTTCCAGCTCTTGGTCCGTAGGTTACGGCACTTCAAGTGCATATCCAAGTACTTTTTCAATGTGATGAGGGTTTCTGCCTCGACCACCCTTTCAGGCACTGAGTTCCAGACCCCCACCACCCTCTGGGTGAAAAAAATTCTCCTCAAATCCCCTCTAAACCTCCGACCAATTACTTTAAATCTGTGCTCCCTGGTTATCGACCCCTCTGCTAAGGGAAATAGGTCCTTCCTATCCATTCTATCTGGGCCCCTCATAATTTTATACACCTCAATTAGGTCTCCCCTCAGCCTCCTCTGTTCCAAAGAAGACAACCTCAGCCTATCCAATCTTTCCTCGTAGCTAAAATTCCCCAGCCCAGGCAACAGCCCCGTAAATCTCCTCTGAACCCTCTCTAGTGCAATCACATCCTTCCTGTAATGTGATGACCAGAACTGCACGCAGTACTCTAGCTATGGCCTAACTAGTGTTTCATACAGTTCAAGCATAACCTCCCTGCTCTTATATTCTGTGCCTCGGCTAATAAAGGCAAGTATCCCATATGCCTTCTTAACCACCTTATCTACCTGTCCTGCTACCTTCAGGGATCTGTGGACATGCACTCCAAGTCAGTTGCTCAGTCCCTTTGGGCTCAGATGCGAGCTTCTGCCTTTTGACTTGTTTCTGAACATTTTCCGGCTCGGGTCATTCAGAATCCTCTTGTTTTTCTACCTCTCTCTCCCAGGTGGGGCCTGTGCAGCTGTACCAACCCTACTTGAGACCAGTTAACTCAGCACAGGCCATGGATAGGCCCGGGATCTTCCTGATGTGTCGGACCCAGTACGACCCAGTTACCCACAGAGCTGACTCATTTTGAAGCATGTTCCTGGAGTATCCAGCTCATAGAAGTAACTCTTGCGTTCTGGAATCTGGATTGTGTATACATTTTGCCACCAGAGGGCAATCTGCCACAGCAATCCAACTTCAAAGGCATCAGATGATACCGGGGTTTAAGTGGTTAAATTATGAGGCCAGGTTGCATAAACTTGGCTTGTATTCCCTTGAATATGTTAGACTGAAGGGTGATCTAATCGAGGTGTTTTAAAATGCTGAAAGAATTCAGTCGGATAGATGAAGGCAATCTATTTCCTCTGGTGGGGGAATCCAGAAAAAGGGGGCATTGTGGCAGAACCACTGAATGACTCTGGCTAACTGTATATAATTCTCTTTAACGATGTTCTAACGCCAGCCTAAACCTGTACCATTGTGTTAGGCATTACTGTGTTTTGTATATAGAGTTTGCATGTACGGGGTGTGGCCCCTTTAAGAGCGCGGGAAAACGTGGGCAAACGCGATGACGTTACGTCGCAAACCACGGGACTGCCCAGGCAGTCCTCGTGGCATCTCCGTTGAGTAAAGACCTGTTTGATTGTTCTCTTGTGTCGATCTCCGTTAATTCCTACAGCATAACCTTAAAATTAGAGCCACGGCATTCAGGAGTGAAACCAAGAAACACTTCTTCACACAAAGGGTAGTGGGAATCTGGAACTCTCTCCCCCAAAAAGCAGTTGAGGCTGGGGGTCAGTGGAAGCTTTCAAGACTGAGATCGATAGATTTCTGTTCGGTAAGGGTAATGAGGGATCTGGGTCAAAGGCGGGTAGATGGAGTTGAGGTACAGATCAACCGTGATCTCATTGAATGGCGATATAGGCCCGAGGGGCTGAATAACCTCCTCCTGTTCCTATGTTGCTAAATTCTAAGTCCTCTGAGCTCCCACATGGAGCAGAAACATTGGAGGGATCCTTCACGGATACCCAGGCCGCTTGTAGCTTCTGCCGTGGGACAAAACTGCGTTTCACACGTACGTGCGAGGGGCGAGGTCGCTGCCCCTGTTTTACCATTTAATGAGGCTGCTCCTCAACCTATGGCTCAGCTACAGCCCCACAGCCCTGATCTTTGGCCACCTGGTACGGAGGGGCAGGGGGCAGATCAGAGGACGATCTTGTGGGTCTGCTCCTAGGCCTGGTAAAAACAGCTATTCACGGGTTCAGGATGAGCACGACCCGCGGGGAGGATCATTCTGGCTGCACGCCTCTGTTCCGCTGTCTTGTCCATGCCCGGATGGCCCTGGAGAGGGCACGTCCATCGGTATGATCTGGGCCTTCCATCACCGGCGGGCACTGCAGGGTATAGAGTGTCCATTAGGCATGGATAATACTATGATTTAGCATTATAGGTTTCTCTTCATTTAATTAGACCTTATGTGTAAATTATTATATTAGTGGGGCTACCTCACATGAGGGGCCACTTGTAGAGATGTTTTTTTGTCAGTGACATTGGGCAAACCCAGTGTCACCGCATTGGTCTATTAAAAATAGACATATTTAAGAAGGAGTTAGATAGATTTCTAGACAGAAAAGGCATCCACGGGTATGGAGAGAGCGGGAATATGGTATTGAGATAGAGGATCAGCCATGATCATATTGAATGGCGGAGCAGGCTCGAAGGGCCGAATGGTCTACTCCTGTTCCTATTTTTCTATGTTTCTATGTCTATGAACATCTGGGCAAGGTTTGGAAAGATTGCAATCTCCCATAGGTATCAACTGTGGCTCAGTGGTAGCACTCAACTGGGTTTCATCGTGTGTATGGGGCTGACCTCATGCTTAAAGGTTGTTTAAAGGCAGCTCGTAGATGAGGAATAGGAAGGGGCCTAGGATGGGACCTTAGGGCATTCTCAGGCAGCACAGGTGAAAGTGATTCAGCTTCTTAATGTGGCGTGCATATGTTGTCCATGTTTCACAGGCATAAAGCAGGATCGTCAGAACGGCAGCCCTGTATACATTGAGCTTGGTTTGCAGGCTGATGCCTCTTTTGTCCCAGAGACGCCCACAGAGTTTGGCAAAAGCTAAGCTGGCTTTGACAATTCCACAGGACGCTTCTGTATTGATAAGGACTTCTCTAGACAGGTTGCTACCCAGGTAGGTGAATCTATCCACAGCCTAAAGCATGTGACCACCAATTGTGATGCTAGGTGGAGTATAAATCTCATCTGGGGCTGGTTGGAAGAGTATCACTGCCTGTTTAAGGCTGATAGTCATGCTGAACTTCAGGCAAGCTGTTGCAAGGTGGTTCATGATTGTTACCGTATCATCCTGGGAGCGGGCCATGAGAGCACAGTCATCAGCAAATAGGAGTTTTATATATGGTAGTTGCATGATTCAACCAGAATAGAGTTGTTGATATCAATCAGTCTACAACAGACCCAGACATGAGGTGAGGAAACCCCAGTGGTGGAGAGCTTTCGGAAGAGGTTCAAAGTCACCTGTTTCCTCCCAAGCATTGCTACACTTACCTCATCATGACTCAAATTACTCAGATACTGTATCACAAAATGTTATTTTCTGAAAGAAATCGATCTAATTTTCATTTGAATGAATCAATACTAACTGCTTCCGCCATCTCCCTCGGAAGCCTGTTCCATAGATTGACAACTCGCTCAGTGAAATATTGTTTCCGCAGATTAGATTTTAATTTACCCCCCTTCAGGTGCAGGGACACGCCTTCTTGTGGACAAGGTGAAATAGCTTGTCTATGCATTCTAGAGAGAAAGAAAGACTTGCATTTCATAGAATCATAGAAACATAGAAACATAGAAGATAGTAGCAGGAGTAGGCCATTCGGCCCCTCGAGCCTGTTCCGCCATTTAATGAGATCATGGCTGATCATCCAAATTCAGTACCCTGTCCCTGCTTTCTCCCCATATCCCTTGATCCCTTTAGCTTTAAGAAATATATCTAACTCCTTCTTGAATATATTTAATGAATTGGCCTCAACTGTCTTCTGTGGTAGAGAATTCCACAGGTTCACCACTCACTGGGTGAAGAAATTCCTCCTCATCTCTGTCCTAAATGGCTTACCCCTTATCTTTAGACTGTGACCCCTGGTTCTGGACTCCCCCGCCATCATCGAATCATACAGCACAGAAGGAGGCCATTCGGTCCATGGAGCCTGTGCTGGCCCTTTGAAAGAGCTATTCAATTAGTCACGCTCCCCTGTTCTTTTCCCATAGCCCTCACTTCCAGTATTGATCCCATTCCCCTTTTAAAGTTATCATTGAATCTCCTTCTATCACGTTTTCAGGCAGTGCTTTCCAGATCATAACAACTCGCTGCGTAAAACACATTCTCCTCGTCTTCCCTCTGGATCTTTTGCCAATTATCTTAAATCATTGTCTTCTGGTTACCAACCCTTCCGCCAGTGGAAACTGTTTCTCATTATTTACTCTATCCAAACCCTTGAACACCTCTATTAAATCCCCCACTTAACCTTCTCTGCTCGAAGGGGAAAAACCTCAGCTTCTCCAGTCTCCCCATATAACTGAAACCCCTCATCTCTGGTACCATTCTAGTAAGTCTCCTCTGCGCCTTCTCCAAGGCCTTGACATCCTTCATAAAGTCTGATGCCAAGAATTGGACATAATATTGTGGCGTACCGATCACAGAACGGACACAATCCGCTTTCCGGTCCGTAGACTATAAATCAGGCGTCATGCCTTTAAGAAGGATCACACCTTTAAGAAACTCGATCTGCAACATAGTTAGGCCCAGAGCGGGGGAGGAGCAGTCGAAGCTGTGCACTGATGAAAGAGAGTTGTACTTTGTGTAGTCTCTGACTCCATTTTGTGTTCAGCATGCAGCCTCAACAATTAAACCGTTTCTGTTGAACCTCTCCGAGTTCAGTATTTTTTGCTAGGAGTACGTAGACTCCTACAATATTGGGCCAGAACTTCGGGTCCCCACGGGTGAGTACGCGCTGGGTACTCACGCGTATGGCCAACGAAAGTGCTGGTTTCGCGCATGCACTGCGCATGCGCGGGAAACCGGAACTTCCATTCCCTTAAAGGAAGGGGTTCACAGGTCGAACGCGTGTGCCGGAGAGGCAGTGCGTACGCCTGGAACTTCCGTATTTTTTACAGGTTTCTCCGGGAGGGCAAGTCTCCAGCAGCTACGCTTTTAAAAAGCAGACGCAAGGCCTGCTTTTAACAAGGTAAGTGGTGAATTACGTAAAATTAAAACATTTTTTCCACAGGTTTATTATTTTTAAATACTTTAAAGAAAGGTAAGTTTATTTTTAGCCCCGTTAGAAAATGTAATTAATTTTTTAAAAAATTTAAATTATTGTTTAAAATAGTTATTTTATGTAATTTATAGTTATTTTAAAAATGTGATTAAAAAAAAAAATGTATTCGATGTTTTGGTTATGTTTTGGGGCTGGATTGTATTCATAGATTTGACAGGCCTTCCTGTCAAATTTATGAATGAAGCATTCCCTGCTACCATTGGCTCTCCATGGCCCACGTGATCCCAGGGGACGCTTCGAACTAACTGCGCCCCTGGGATACACAAGCACTGCGCGCCGGCAGTTGGAGGAGGCCCAGGATCGGAATCCCATGCGGGCCCACAGCTCAACGGCCGGCGCACTAGGTAAGTGCAGGTCGGAGGCTTGACCCGCGGGAAGCCTCCGACCCGAATTTCTGGGCAAATACTCCAGCTCAGGCCTAACATTTATAAATGTTTAGCATGACTTCCTTGTTTTTCTACTCTATGCCTCTATTTATAAAGCCAAAGATCCTGTATGCGTTTTAACAGTCTTATCAATTTGTCCTGTCACCCTCAAAGATTTGTGCACATGAACTCCCAGGTCTCTCTGTACCTGCCCTCCATTTAAAGTTGTACCATTTAGTACAATTTTACAGCATCTTTCATAACCTCAGGAGGTCCCAAAGCACTTTCCAGCCAATGAAATACTTTTGAAATGTAGTCACTGTTATAATGTCGGAAATGTGGCAGCCAATTTTCACACAGCAAGGTCCTACAAACAGAAAATTATATAATGATCAGACAATCTGCTTTTTTGGGTGTTGGTTGAGGGATAAATATTGGCCAGGACACCAGGGAGAACTCCCCTGCTTATCCTTGATTGTGTCATGGGATCGCTTGCGTCCGCCTGAGAGGTTTCAAGTCTCATCTGAAAGACGGCACCACCGACAGTGCAGCGCTCCCTCAGTGCAGCACTGGAGTGTCAGCCTGGATTATGTGCTCAAATCTCTGGAGTGGGCTCGACCCCCACAACCTCCTGACTCAGAGGTGAGAGTGCTACCCACTGAGCCACGGCTGACACCAACATTACCCTAGAATAGTCCTAAAAACAGCAATTGGGTCGCCTCTCAACTTTGTCCTTTCCAGGGAGAACATGCCTAAATTTATGGGAGCTTGCTGTGCACAAATTGGCCGTTGTCTTTCCCACATTACAAACAGTGACTACGCTTCATTGGCTGTGAAGCGCCTTGGGACGTCCTGAGGCTGTGAAAGGCGCTATAGAAATGCAACAACAAGAAGTTATATTTATATAGTGTGGCGAAGCCACTGAATGACTCTGGGCAACTGTATATAATTCCCTTTAATGATGTTCTAACACCAGCCTAAGCCTGTACCATTGTGTTAGACATTACTGTGTTTTGTATATAGTGTTTGTATGTATGGGGCGTGGCCCCTTTAAGAGCGCGGGACAACGCGGGCAAACGCGATGACATCACGTCGCAAACCACGTGACTGCCCAGGCAGTCCTCGTGGAAGCTCCATCTTGTTAAGACCTGTTTTAGTGACTCTCCTGTATCAATCTCAGCAAACTGTTTGAACTCGTTTAGTCTTACATTAAAGACCTGTTTGTTTGATCTCCTGAGTTGACCTCAGTTATTAGTTAGGAATTCGTCAATTCCTACATTGGTGACCCCGTTTTTTGTGAACGCTTTTCGCAAAAAGAACACGACATGGAGGCCAATGCCGTTTCGCTAAAGCTACCGCAGTTCTGGGAGCAGCAAGCGAGCTCGTGGTTCATTCAGGTCAAGGCCCAGTTCACCCTGAGGGACATCGTTGCGGATCAGACCAAATATCCCTATGTGGTCTCCGCACTCGACAGCTCCACCGCCTCGTGGATCATCAGCCACCTCGAGAACCCTCGAACGGAGCGCAAGTATGAAACCCTCAAGGCGCGGTTGCTGCAAGTTTTCGGACTCACTAAATCAGAGCGCGCCGATTGCTCGCTATGCCCGGGCTCGGGGACTCCAAGCTTTCGGAGTTGATGAGCCAAATGCTCACACTCCTGGGCCCCGAACCGGAATGCTTCCTCTTCCGTGAACAATTCATCAGCCAGCTGCCTCAGCAGGTGCAAGCTGCCATGGCCAGGTCCGAGGTGGAAGATGTTGTATCCGTGTGTTAATAGAGACACTGAAGACAGGAGTTGGTTTCACAGGTGTTTACTGAACAAAGTCTGGAGGGGAACTAACTGATACAACACAATATACAGGCTTATATAGCCCGAGTGGCCATTACCGGTATTACAGTACACAGGGGGCTCTTAAAGGCACATACACTACAATTCCTCTCCTTTTAGCCAACCAGTACATAATATTTTAAGTAATCATTAATTACATGTTACAAGAAAAATAATCTACACATTGCTGCAGTTAATTAATTATAAATCAGTCTCTCTGGAGGCTTCCTGACTCGGTCCGGATAACGCCTCGGTGGTGTAGTAGGTTCTTTTGGCAAGGCTGATTCGGCTTGAATGCCAGTGTCGGGTTCATCAGGTTCCAGTATCACCGGATCGGAGGTAGATATGGGTATCTCTACTTCATCATTAGGCGTATAGAGTTGTGGTGTAGGTTGTCCCTTTTCGGATGACTCTATGATTTGGTCAGCATGGCGCCTTGTTATGCTTTCTCCGATGTCCACGGTATACATCAGCGGTCCTAGTCGTGTGCAGATAGTTCCAGGCTGCCATTTCTCGGTACGGTAGTCCCGGGCCAAAACTTGTTGACCTATCTGGAAGGTTCTAGTTGGCCTTTCATTCATGCCTTGAAATTGCCAGTTCTCCACGTCCCTTCTGATGTTTGGCTTGATCAAATCCAGCCGGCATCTTAGGCTTCTATTGAAGAACATCATGGCGGGAGTTTGGTTTGTAACCATATGTGTTGCATTCCTGTATGCGAACAAGAAGTTATCCACCTTGTGCTGAAGTTTTATGTCTTCATTACCCATGGCCTTTATGGCCTTCTTGAAGGTCTGGACAAACCTTTCAGCCAATCCATTGGTGGCGGGATGGTATGGGGCGGACGTGTAGTGCTTAACCCCATTGTTTTTTAAGAACTTCCTGAATTCTTCAGACACAAATTTTGGTCCATTATCAGAACAGATCTGTTCAGGCAGCCCATTCCTGGCAAATATGGTCCTTAATACTGTGATGGTTTTTTCCGTGGTGGTGGAGGATATCTTTATTACCTCCGGCCACTTGGAGTGTGCATCAACCGCGATTAAGAACATTGAGTCCACAAATGGACCAGCAAAGTCGATGTGTACCCTTTGCCAGGGAGATGAGGGCCACTCCCATGGATGTAGAGGGGCTTGTGGTGGAGTATTTTGGACCTTCTGGCATCCTAGGCAGCTCTTGGTCATTTCTTCGATGTCTCCATCGATACCTGGCCACCATACAAACGCCCTGGCTAGGTTCTTCATTTTCACTCCACCCAGGTGCCCCTCGTGAAGCTCCTTTAGAACTTTATCCTGGAGTTTGGGTGGAATCACCACTCTGGATCCACACATCAAGGTTCCTCGGCACACTGACAGCTGTTCTCTTCTTTGCGAGAATGCTGGCAACAGTGGTTCGCCATGTGCTGGCCATCCCTTCACTGTTAAATCATAGACTCGTGGAGAGTCAGGTCATTTCTAGTTTCCCTTTCAATGGCAGAATTTGTTACTGGTAGACATTCGACTATGGTAGAGTGGAAAATCTCCACTGGGTCTACGGGAGGTGCTTCTTCTACCATTGGCAACGGTAGGCGCGATAAACCGTCAGCATTCCCATGCTGTTTTGATCCTTTGTATTCTATGTTATATTGGTGTGCCCCTAGAAAAAGGGACCACCTCTGTAGCCTTTGCGCTGTCATAATGGGAACACCCTTTTTAGGGTTGAATATGGAGATGAGGGGTTGATGGTCAGTCAACAAGGTAAATTTTTGTCCGTGTAGGTAATGGTTGAATTTCTTCACTCCCCATACCAGGCTGAGTGCTTCCCTGTCGATTTGGGCATAGTTACGCTCAGCTGAGTTCAATGAGCGTGACGCAAAAGCTATCGGCCGTTCCGAGCCATCAGGGAATTTATGCGATAATACTGCTCCTACGCCGTAAGGGGATGCATCGCACGCCAGTCTGATTGGCAGTGATGGGTTGTAATAAGCCAAAACTTCTTTGGACGTGATTAAGTCTTTGCATTTATGGAAGGCACGTTTACAGTCTTCGCTCCATTTCCAAATTACTCCTGTTTGTAGCAGTTCATTAAGAGGGTGCAGAAGAGTTGATAAGTTCGGTAAAAATTTATGATAGTAATTTATTAATCCCAGGAACGACCTTAATTGTGAAACATTTTCAGGTGCTGGGGCTTTTATGACCACTTCAATTTTTTCAGGTGACTTATGCAACCCTTCCTTATTAATTATGTGGCCACAATATGATATTCGATTCTGGAAAAATTCGCACTTGGGGCGATTTGCTCGTAGGCCCCGTTCTCTCAGCCTAGTGAGCACCTGCTCCAAATTGGCAAGGTGCTCGTTGTCGTTTTCTCCTGTTACAAGGATGTCGTCTAGGTAGCATTGAGTCCCCGGAATCCCTTGGAGGACTTGCTCCATAGCTCTTTGCCAAATAGCTGGAGCGGATGCTACTCCGAAAACCAGTCGATTGTACTGGTACAGACCTTTGTGTGTATTTATCGTGAGATACTTTTTAGAGGCCTCTTCAACCTCCATTTGTAGATATGCCTGTGCCAAGTCAATTTTGGTGAAACGTTTCCCTCCGGATAGTGAGGCGAAAATATCTTCTATCCTCGGAAGAGGATACTGTACCATGTGAAGGACCGGGTTTACAGTCACCTTGAAGTCTCCACAGATGCGAATTTTTCTCTGTTCTTCAGATTTATCATTATTGAACGCTTTCTTCATGACTGGGACGATGGGTGTTGCCCACTCGCTCCTATCTATTTTGGATAATACGCCTGCCTTTTCCAAATTCTCCAGCTCTGCCTTGACTGCTGGACGAATTGCGTATGGCACCGGTCTTGCCTTAAAAAATTTGGGAATTGCCGCATCTTCCACTTTTATTGAGGCGGTGATGCCTTTCAAGGTTCCTAGTTTCTCTTGAAACACTTCTTTGGCATTGGCCAAGATGTCTTTTAATCGTTCAGGTATGACGTCATCATCGTTTTTTTCCTTACTGGTCACCGTCAGTGCCTGAATGGAGTGCCAGTCTAAACGTATTTTCGTGATCCATTCACGTCCCAACAGCGGTGGACCACCATCTTGTAGAACGTATAAATACAACTTTTGTATTTCCTTGCCGTTGTATACAACAGGCACCCTTATTTTTCCTTTGGGGTATACTTTCTGCCCCGTAAATGTTTTCAAGATAATAGATGTGACTTTTAAAGGTATATGCGGAAATAGCTGCTCGTAATCCCGTCGACTTATGACGGTCAGAGCTGATCCTGTATCTAGCTCCATTTTAACTGGGGACCCTGCTATCGTGAGGGTAACCCAAATGGTCTGGTAATCTTCTTTGGCAATTACATTATGTAATTTGAGACAGCTTAGTCTCTTGTTTTCGGAGTCGCTATCGCTCTTCTGGTCTTCGGAGCTACTGTCCGTCATCATTTGTACCTTTCTGTACTTTTCTTTATTGATTTTTTTTTTTCTGTCCGTGGATTTTTTTTGTCCAGATCGGCATACCCGTGCAATGTGTCCAATCTTTCCGCATTGCCTGCATGCTTTGTCCTTGAACCAGCAGTCCCTCTGGTCATGGGTGGATCTGCCGCAGCGATAACATCGCTCGAAACCCTGTGTCATTTCATGGGTGCCGAAGTCCTGTGTCTTTTGTTGTATCTCTGCAGCTCCTCTTGCGGCTGCTTCGTATGATACAGTCATACTGAAAGCCTGGTCCAGTGTTAAATCTTTTTCAGAAAGCAGCCTTTTCTGTGTTCCTTCAGTTAGGAGACCGCAGACGAATTTGTCTCGAAGATAATCTGCTAGTCCTGCCCCGAATTGGCAGTGCTTTGATAGCTTTCTTAATTCGGTGAGGTAATCAGCGTTACTTTCATTCTTGTGTTGATTCCTCTTGAAGAATTTGAATCGTTCCGCTATCAGCAGCGGTGTTGGGTTTAAGTGCTCCTGTAGGGTATCAACAATTTCTTTAAAATTCTTGTCCTTTGGTTTGGCTGGAGTGATTAAGTTTCGTAACAGCCCGTATGTCTTTGCGCCCATTAGATTTAGAAGTACTGAAGGTTTTTTTTCATTTTCTATTCCATTTGCGGTGCAATATACCTCCACTCTTTCCACATATGTGGCCCAATCCTCTATCTCATTATCAAAAGCATCAATATTGCCAGACTTAGGCATCCTAGAAAAAAAAATGGCGCTTCTCGCGCTTTTCTTTCTTTTCTGCAGAAAAGATATGGCACTTCCCGCGCTTCCCCGCCGCTGCTGCCGATGACAACGCTGTTTCCCGCGGGTTTCCCTTTTTTTAATTTATTCATTTACAGGTGGAGACTCGTTCCCGCCGGACTCTCTCTGCTAGGTCTGAACGCCGACCTGCTTGCTGTGCCGGCCGTCTCCTGAGTGCTCCCTCCCCGTCTGTTACTGCTTGCCTCCGCCTTCGCTGCTTGGCCTCGGTGCAGAGCCAGCCGCTGGAGCCCCAGCCCGACGCCCAGGAAGGATTATTGCAGTACCTACCACCAGCTTGGCTAGCTGGTGAAACCACAGCTTTTTCTTTTTCTTGATTTTCTTCGACTTTGGACGCCAGAGGAATCGATGTCCTTGAGGTGCTGCCGAATTGCAGCTAAGTCCGTTTCCAATTCATCACCACTGTTGTATCTGTGCGTTAATAGAGACACTGAAGACAGGAGTTGGCTTCACAGGTGTTTACTGAACAAAGTCTGGAAGGGAACTAACTGATACAAAACAATATACAGGCTTATATAGCCCGAGTGGCCATTACCGGTATTACAGTACACAGGGGGCTCTTAAAGGCACATACACTACAAAAAACTCACCGACACTCGTGGCAGAGGCGGACAAAATTTTCGCGGTAATGCAGCAGTACAGTACTGACGCCGCCCCAGCTCGTCAGCCGGCTGGGCTGTGTTCCTACCATGCGCAGTTCGACGCGAAAGCGAGACGTTGCCGCCCTCCCTGCAGCTTTCCTAAAACAAAAACAACTGCGACTACTGAGGAACGGGTCTAACCGGCGCCCCGCGGCCGCCATGGCGATCGGCAACGCGGGCAAGTTGCTTTTCATCACCGACACACTCTCCGGTCGTTGTTTTCTGTGCGACACCGGAGCGCAGTGCAGCATTTTACCCGCGTCCGCCCTCGAAGCGGCCAATAGCGGCACAATTCGGACTTTCGGCAGGCGGCGAGTGGAGTTGTGCTTCGGGGGGGCAACGTTTTCACTGGGAATTTGTTACGGCCAAGGTTTCTCAGCCCATTCTCGGCGCGGATTTCCTGTGTGCCAACAGCCTCCTGGTCGACGTGAAGAACCGGCGGTTGATCAACGTGGCAACTTTCAATTCTATCCCTTGTTACCGCAGTAACACTACGTTGCGCACCGTCGCCTGTGCTTTCCCGACTCCTGACGAGTTTGCTCGTCTACTCGCCGAATTTCCCGAACTGACAAGACCCACGTTCTCCTCCACGGCCACGAAGCATGGTGTTGAGCACCACATCACCACCAACGGCCCCCCGGTCTACGTGCGAGCCCGGTGCCTGGAACCTGGCAAGCTGGCGGTCGCAAAGGCGGAGTTCGCGACAATGGAACGGCTAAGGATTATTCGCCGGTCGAATAGTCCCTGGTCTTCACCCCTCCACATTGTCCCGAAGCCTGGCGGTGGATGGCGACCATGCGCCGACTTTCGACACCTAAACGACGCCACCACTCCTATTCGGTACCCGATCCCCCACATCCAGGATTTCTCTGCCCATTTGGCTGGGAACACCATCTTCTCGAAAGTCGACCTCGTCCGGGGCTACCACCAGGTCCCAGTTCACCCACAGGACGTCCAGAAGACCACAGTCATCACCCCATTTGGCCTCTTTGAGTTTTTGCGAATGCCGCTTGGGTTAAAAAACTCCACCCAGGCTTTCCAACGCCTGATTGACTCCGTGCTGCGGGACCTCAAGTTCCTCTTCATCTACTTGGACGATATCCTCATTGCCAGTTCTAATAAAGAGGAACATATCTGTCACCTACGCACACTTTTTCGGTGCCTCAGCCAACACGGCCTGATTATCAACCCGGCCAAGTGTCAATTTGGCCTGCAACAAATTGATTTCCTGGGACATCGCATCACCCCAGACGGAGCGGTTCCTTTACAAGCAAAGGTAGAGGCGGTGACATCCTTTCCACGCCTGCAGAACATAAAGGCCCTGCAGGAATTCTTGGGCATGGTTAACTTCTACCACCGTTTCGTGCCTAAGGTGGCACTACTCATGCAGCCCCTATACGAGGCCCTCAAGGGCAAGACTGGCAAGAACCCGATAGACTGGACGTATGACATGGCCCAAGCGTTCGCCGACACCAAAAGCACCTTAGCCAACGCAACCATGCTGGCGCACCCGCTGCCAGGAGCCACCATCGCCCTCACCACTGACGCGTCAGATTACGCAATCGGCGCCGTGCAAGAGCAGTGGGTGAACGGGACATGGCAGCCGTTAGCGTTCTTCAGCCGTCAACTACGGCGGAACGAGCGAGCATACAGCACGTTCGACTGGGAGTTGCTCGCCCTTTTTCTGGCCATCCGCCATTTTCGCTTCCTCCTGGAAGGACGTCCTTTCACCGCTTTTGTGGACCATAAGCCACTAACTTATGCCATGGCTAAGACCGCCGAACCGTGGTCATCCCGACAGCAACGTCAACTGACCTACATATCTGAATTTACCATGGATATACAGCACGTGGCCGGTAAGGACAACCTGGTGGCAGACTGCCTCTCACGCGCGACCGTCAATACGGTTCATTTGGGCATCGATTGCGCCCTCATGGCAGCGGACCAAGCCTCAGACCCAGAAGTCCAAGCCTGCAGAACGACCGTCACTGGCCTCCGGTTGGCTGACGTCAAGTTCCATTCGGCAGGTACCACGCTGTTGTGTGACGTCTCCGTATGGGACCCTCGCCTGGTCATGCCGGTCGTCTGGCACCATAAAGTGTTCGACGCCATACATGGGTTGTCACACCCAGGAATGAAGGCCTCCCAGAAGCTGATGTCAGCGAAATTCGTATGGCATGGCATGCACAAGGATGTCCGCGACTGGGCCAACACCTGCGTCGTCTGCCAAAAGGCCAAAGTACAGCGCCACGTCAAAGCTCCGTTGGCCACCTTCATGGTTCCGGAGCGCGTTTTGACCATGTCAATGTGGACCTGGTAGGACCACTCCCACCCTCCCATGGTTTTTCACACATCCTGACCATGGTTGACCGCACCACCAGATGGCCGGAGGCGGTTCCCCTGTCATCCACCACTTTGGCGGACATGGCCAGGGCGTTCATTTCCACCTGGGTCGCCCGTTTCAGAGTGCCCACAGATATCTCTTCCGACAGAGGACCGCAGTTTTCCTCCGAACTCTGGAATGCAGTGGCCCAAGGACTCGGTGTCAAATTACACCGCACCACAGCCTACCACCCACAGGTGAATGGCCTCTGTGAACGCTTTCACCGATCACTGAAAGCCGCCCTGAGGGCCAGCCTCCAGGACGCCGGATGGGCAGACAAGCTACCATGGGTCCTGTTGGGCCTTCGCACGGCCCCCAAAGAAGACCTTCGCTCTTCATCAGCGGAGCTGGTGTACGGTCAGCCGCTGCGAGTCCCGGGGGATTTCCTGCCAACATCAACAAAACCATGGTCCACGTCTGACCAGCTTACTAGTCACCAGGAGGCGGCCAGATGCTTCGCACCGGTGCCCACTTCGAACCACAGGCTGCAGAGTTCGCACGTTCCCCCGGAGCTTCACAAGTCTGAGTACGTCTTTATTCGCCACGATGCTCATAGGAATCCACTCAAGGCCCCATATACTGGTCCCTTCCGTGTGTTGGAGGCAGAGGACAAAACCTTCACGGTGGATGTCGGTGGTAAACCGGACCACATTTCGGTCGATCGCTTAAAGCCAGCGCATCTGGACCTCGACCGGCCCGTCGAGACAGCACAACCGCTGAGACGAGGTTGGCCACCCATCGCCGTTACAGCAGACCAAGTGCATCCGCCCGCCAGGCCGCCAGCCGCCCAACAGCCTCCGCCTCAGGAGTACAGGAGTCGTTCTGACAGGCTCATCAGACCAACTCACCGCTTGACTTTGTCCGTTAAAGCGAATTCTGGGGGGCGCATGTGGCGGAGCCACTGAATGACTCTGGCTAACTGTATATAATTCCCTTTAACGATGTTCTAACACCAGCCTAAGCCTGTACCATTGTGTTAGACATTACTGTGTTTTGTATATAGTGTTTGTATGTACGGGGCGTGGCCCCTTTAAAAGCACGGGAAAACGCGGGCAAACACGATGACATCACGTCGCAAACCACGTGACTGCCCAGGCAGTCCTCGTGGAATCTCCATCTTGTTAAGACCTGTTTTCGTGGTTCTCCTGTATCGATCTCAACAAACTGTTTGAACTCGTTTAGCCTTACATTAAAGACCTGTTTGTTTGATCTCCTGAGTTGACCTCAGTTATTAGTTAGGAATTCATCAATTCCTACAATAGCACCTTTAACGTAATAAAATGTCCCAAGGGGCCTTCAGGAGTGTTATCCAAAAAAAAGTCATTCTATCTATAAAGGATATCTAGGACTATTTTAATGCTTGAGCACAAAAATCTAGGCTGACACACCAGAGCAGTACTGAGGGAGTGCTGCACTGTCAGAGGTGCCGTCTTTTGGATGAGACGTTGAATTGAGGCCCTGTCTACCCTCTCGGGTGGATGTAAAAGATCCCATGGCACTATTTCGAAGAAGAGCAGGGGAGTTATCCCTGGTGTCCTGGCCAATATTTATCCCTCAATCAACATAACAAAAACAGATTATCTGGTCATTATCATATTGCCTGTTAGTGGGAGCTTGCTGTGCGCAAATCGGCCACTGCATGTCCCACATTACAACAAGTGACTACACTTCGTACTTTATTGGTTGTAAAACGCTTTGAGACGTCCGGTGGTCGTGAAAGGCGCTGGAGAAATGCAAGTCTGTCTTTTCTTCTGTTTATTGGACAGGCTGGGATCAGCAGGAGTGACACATCTCGAGGTGTCAATCACTGCGGAGGGGGCGTGGCCAGCGGTCCCGCCCCCATCAGGTGCTCCAGGGTCATGTGACCGGCCGGCGGGGGCGGGGCGACGGAGTGATTGACAGCGGCTGGTGGAGCGGAGAGGCGAGGACAGCCCTGGGGAGGGTGAGAGAGGTACCGGCACCGGGGCCTGGGCGCAGCGGCTGCAGGTCAGGCGGTGATGGGCAAGCTCCGTTAGCCAGGCCCCGGGCTGTTGTTGCTGTGAGGAGCCGTTTGGTGGCTGTGGGCCCCGAGGGGCCGCGCCCACCGAGCGCCGGGCCCAGGCTGAGGCTGAGGGTGACGGGGTCCGGGGAGGGATTGTCCCCGCTTCCCGGCTGAGCAACCGGCCCAATCGACGGGGGCTGACAGCCCGCGGCGAGGGGAGGGCAGGTGTGCTGGTTTGGGAGGGGGGTCGCGGTGTGCTGGTTTGGGGGGGGGGGGTCGCGGTGTGCTGGTTTGGGGGGGGGGGGGGTCGCGGTGTGCTGGTTTGGGGGGGGGGGGTCGCGGTGTGCTGGTTTGGGGGGGGGGGGGTCGCGGTGTGCTGGTTTGGGGGGGGTCGCGGTGTGCTGGTTTGGGGGGGGGGTCGCGGTGTGCTGGTTTGGGGGGGGGGGTCGCGGTGTGCTGGTTTGGGGGGGGGGGGTCGCGGTGTGCTGGTTTGGGGGGGGGGGTCGCGGTGTGCTGGTTTGGGGGGGGGGGTCGCGGTGTGCTGGTTTGGGGGGGGGTCGCGGTGTGCTAGTTTGGGGGGGGGGAGTCGCGGTGTGCTGGTTTGGGGGGGGGTCGCGGTGTGCTGGTTTGGGGCGGGGGTCGCGGTGTGTTGGTTTTGGGGGGGTCGCTTTGTGCTGGTTTGGGGGGGTCGCGGTGTGCTGGTTTGGGGGGGGGTCGCGGTGTGCTGGTTTGGGGGGGTCGCGGTGTGCTGGTTTGGGGGTCCCCGGTTTTTCTGTAGGAGTCCCATTGTTCTGGCCTCTGTTGTCCGCGTGTTGCGAGTTAGGACTTTACCCATGAAACAACAGCAGTAACGCCCCCGCCCCTCCAAACCTCCAGGTGCATGAAATTGAGACGGGCCAAGCCATCGAATAAGAAAAATTGGCCGTAAAATGAGTTGCCAGAGATGGCCCCATGGTCTTAAGCTTCTTGTTTGGGTACTGGGTGCCTGCGCACAGTCTAGAAGATTGAGCTGGTTTGCAGTGGTTGATGTTGGTGTTCACTGTTGGTGGAGCTTGTGTAGATAGTGTTGTGGTATTAGTGCTTCTGTAGTGAAGACCCCAAGTGTCATTGCTGCTAGAATAAATAACTTTGTTTACGTTTCAGCCACCAGTCTGACGATAACTTTAGCCGGCAGAACTTGTGATCCACAGCTGATTCACGCTCCCATTGGGTTAACATTTCACCACTTTAATGGAAAACAGTAGAGAAGATGCACAGAGATTATTAGTCTTCTAAGGTAAACCTTGACATTATCTGTATGGGGTGTTGTGGTGGGCTAGACTTGGGCCCAAATTGAGCTCAAACTGATGATGAGATGATAATCATTCTCCAAACAGGGAATCTGCCAACCCTACCCCGACTAGTGTACGTGTGACCGAATCCCCCACTTGCGTGGTTGGCTCTTGCTGCCCTCTGACGTGGCCGAATAAGCCAATCAGTTGTGAAGATTATTGATCCCATCAACTAGGAATGGGACCATCACCCATGTAGGAATATAGGAATTGCTAGATGAGAAAGACCAAGCTCCATCTAGTTCGCATTCTACCATCCTGGCAGTCCTATGATACAATGATAATGGAGTTGTTGCCTAATCACAGCGATCAATCTCTATCAGTGAGTCTACAACAGGCCCAGATGTGAGGCGAGGGAAACCCCCAGTGGTGGAGAGCTTTGGGAACCATAGGTCCAAAGTCGCCTGTTCCTGCCATGCACGCTACACTCGCCACACGTCATGTCTTATTTTGGGATACAGTGCAGAGTCAATTGTTATTTTCTGAAAGAAATCTATCTAAATTTTGAATTAATCGATACTAACTGCTTCCGCCATCTCCTTTGGGAGCCTGTTTCATCGATTGACCATTCGCTCGCTGAAATATTGCTTCTGCATATTAGTTTTGAATTTACCCCCTTTCAAGCACAGGCCGAGTCTGCTGGTTACAAGAACCAGTGCAAAATAAAAAGCCCAAAACTACCTTCAATTCCATTCCAGCAATAAGCATGGCTAATGTAGGAAAATGCTCCACTGGTGTGGTAGGAGTGTTCCTCTGAGACAGTGTGGACAGAGCTTTATTCTGTATTTAACTATTGCTATATCTGCCTCGGGAGTGCTTGATGCTGACAGTGTGTATCTAAGATGGGGGAGTGTTTCATTTCCCATCGCCATTGACCCTTGTCTTGAGAAGCACAAGTGGCTGGCTATGGGGTGCTAGGTGGCAATGGCCTTGGTGTCGGGCCGTGTGGATGGAGAAAAGGGTTAGAAATACGGAAAATTAAGGGGGGGGGGGAAAAGAGTTGCATGAGTCATGATTAAATATAGTCTTCCCGTTTGGTCTCATTGAGCTTGTAACTGGAAGTGGATTCCTGCATGCGGCTAAAGCCAGCAGCGGCACCAATCTAATTCATGAAAGACACAGAGCAGTGTTGTGAATGCAGGAAAATCTAATTGCTCTGTGTACTGTCGCCCTGTCACATGTTGCCCTGCAGTCAGAAAGTGTTGTGTTGTCGTTGCCTTCTAGCCACCTGTCCCTGTGTGTGCAGTACATTTAACGATTTACTCTCCTGTGATAGATGAATGGACCCTCAGTAACTGTTAACGGCGCCCTTGGACAGAATGGCTGTGAGAGTGAGCCTGTCTGGGAGCGGCCGTGGACTTTAGAAGAGATTCATAAAGCCAGTGGGAGCTGGTCGCTTGGCGCAGACGCTGGGGTAAGTGCGACCGTAACAGTACGTCACAGTAACACAAATATCTGTACCTGCTTTTGGCTGCATTTATTCTGTAATGTGTAATTGTGCCACAATGATTGTGACTATTTCTGGTTTTCCTCCATCTCTCGTGTGTGGCTGGACTCTTGGAAGCGAGTGGATGAGTGACCACCTAGGCTTCTATCTGTGCTTCTCTTGGGCCAGCTGAGAGGTGATGTGACACCTACCCCGTGACAGCTCTCCCTTCGCCTGCCCCCATTTTCCCCACACACCCTGAAGTGTCACGGGAAGCTTCTGGTCGGAACTCTAATAGAGCAGCATGAAGATGGAGCAAGTAGAGTGGAGTGGCAGCATTGTCCCTGTGCTTTACAGCACCCTAGTGTGGCTCTCTTGGCCAAAGCAGGCAGTTTTAATGCCCATTTCTACAAGAGGCACAATCTAAACAGTGATTCTGCCTCTTCTGAAAGTTCAGAAGGAAAATATTGAGACTGCAGCCTGCCTTTTACTGGTCCTTGCCAGTTTCTACGGGCAAACTTTCTGGTAAATGTACCCCTTTCTCGAGGGTGGGGTGCGGGGGGGTTAGTCTGTGAAAACACAGGCAGCAGCAGTCCCAGTATTAAATACTGGCATAACAACAGAAAACGCTAGAAAAACTCAGCAGGCCAGGCAACATCCGTGGAGCGAGAAATAGTCAACGTTTCAGGTCGAAACCCTTCATCAGAACTGAGAAAAAAGCAGGAAATAAAACAGATTAAAAAGCAAGTTTGGGGGCTGGGAAATGGGGGAGGGGATGAAAGAACAAAAGGGGAAGGTCTGGGGGGGGGGGGTGAAGAGACATTAAGAGATATTTAAGACGAGATGGTAATAGGACAGATAAAGGGAAAAAGGATGGCTCTAGATGAAGTGTGAAATGCGCTGGCAGAGTGAGAGACAGTTGCCATGTGGGAGAGAGAAAAAGGAAAAGGCACAAACCAAAAGTGTGGATAAAAATATATAAATATGTGATCGGGGCCAAGATTATGATCTGAAATTGTTGAACTCGATATTGAGTCCGGAAGACTGTAAAGTGCCTAATCGGAAGATGATACTGGCATTCTGGTTTGCTCTTTTCATGTTGGGTGCACGGCCTTTACCAAACTTTAGACAGCCTGGACTAACACTGCAACAAGCTAACTCATTGGCGTGGCCCTTAAACATTTGTTACTCTGTCCCAAATGCTTACTATTGGTATGATTCTCTTGCAGATGGTCTCGGACATCTGAGACTTGTACCTCTGAAATTCAATGAATGTTGTAAAGGGGGTTTGTGTTCAATATATTTTGCTCTGGCCCTAACCTAAGTCCTAACGCGCGGCGTCAAATGTAGGACCGGAGCCTTCGAGTTCAGCCGGCATTTTTTCCAGATTCTTATTGTTGAAAGTTCACGAATTGATCCCAGTTTACTGTTTAATCTGTAAGGAGAGTAATAGTTGGTTGCAAGTGATTGCTCTCCGGTGACCCCTGCGGGAAAGTGTGCGGGATGTCGGGTGCGGACAGCTATGATGCTTTCCACAGTCGATGGGCCTGCCGACTGTCACTAGGCTCTCATGCACCAGTCGCTGAAGGTAAGCATGCAGGTGCAGCAGGCGGTTAAGAAGGCAAATGGTACGTTGGCCTTCGTAGCGAGAGGGTTCGAGTACAGGAACAAAGATGTCTTGCTGCAGTTGTACAGGGCCTTGGTGAGACCACACCTTGAGTATTGTGCGCAGTTTTGGTCGCCTTATCTGAGGAAGGATGTTCTTGCCATGGAGGGAGTGCAGCGAAGATTCACCAGGCTGATACCTGGGATGGCAGGAATGACGTATGAGGAGAGATTGGGTCAATTGGGATTATACTCGCTGGAGTTTAGAAGCATGAGAGGGGATCTCATTGAAACTTTTATAAAATTCTAACAGGACTAGACAGATTAGATGCAGGAAGGATGTTCCCGATGGCTGGGGAGTCCAGAACCAGGGGTCACAGTCTAAGGATAAGGGGTAAGCCATTTAGGACAGAGATGAGGAATTTCTTCACCCAGAGAGTAGTGAACCTGTGGAATTTTCTACCACAGAAGGCAGTAGAGGCCAATTCATTCATTCATTAAATATATTCAAGGAGTTAGATATATTTCTTAAGGCTAAAGGGATATGGGGAGAAAGCAGGGACAGGGTACTGAATTTGGCTGATCAGCCATGATCTCATTGAATGGCGGAGCAGGCTTGAGGGGCCGAATGGCCTACTCCTGCTCCTATCTTCTATGTTTCTATGAGATGCCGGGGAACTGCTGGTCCCTGTGGAATTGGACGCAGCAAGAATTGGTGCTTGGGATGGAAAAAAACCACCGGGTCGATTAAAAGTGTGAACAAAATATACCGTCCAATTAATGGGTGCCCTTCAGTCATTTGGGCCGCGCTGCTGTTGCTATTTTTTCCCCTCACTTGATTGCGTTGGGCTGCCACTAAATATTGAGAGTTACAACACTAGCTTGGTGGAAGGTCAGGGGAAATGTCCTGTCTGTTGTGTTGCTGCACTGTCACCCCATGGATTGGGCTTGGGTACGAGCGTTGGGTGAGGAATTTCGGGCTTTTGGCATCTGTGGAGTCCACCTGTGCGGTGGGGGAAGAATATTTTCGCGACCGGGGTGGGGGGGGGGGGAGAGAGAGAGAGGTGGAAAAAGGTAGTTCCCGCTGGGAGCTGCCTCCTTACTTTAAGGAGATCCAACAAGCAGCAGTTTGAGACTCGATATTTTGCACGGCCTTGGTGATTCTGCACTAATTTGAATGTTCGTGGTGATTGATTTTCTATATTTTTTTGCCAACAGCTGCTTCTGTTTCTGCAAGATTTCTCACAGCGGATGCTCTCCCGCACACATGAAATCGAGAAGCAGCTCGACGGCCTGATCCAGCACACGAAAGCCACGGACTCCCGGCTCCACAATGTCTTCAATGATTTCCTGATGCTGTCAAACATTCAGTTCATCGAAAATGTGAGTGCGTGTGGCGGCCTTTTGCTGATTTGCTTGCTGTTGCAAGTCCTGTGTCGAGTTGAAGGCAGGGCAGTCCGCACGGTTTTGGGGGGCGGTTTGGAACAGGTATGCGATGGGGACGGGGGTCAGGGAGAAGACTGGGAGATGACCAGTTGTTTCAGAAATAATGCATTATGATGAAGCGCGATAGTAATTGCTACAGCCTGCTAAATGATGGGCTGTAAAGCAATCCTGCTTCTAATGCAATCAAGTACTGTACTAGTGTTTGGTAAGTCAGTTACCATAAGCAGGCTGGAAGTATACCTTTCCATTCTACTGTCACCTCCGCCGGCTCTTGCAGATGTCTGAGCATTGTCACTCTTCTATTCCGGGTTTCCTGAACCTTGTGCACCAGTCGCTGAAGGTAAGCATGCAGGTGCAGCAGGCGGTTAAGAAGGCAAATGGTATGTTGGCCTTCGTAGCGAGATGGTTCGAGTGCAAGAACAAGGATGTCTTGCTGCAGTTGTACAGGGCCTTGGTGAGACCACATTTTGAGTATTGTGTGCAGTTTTGGTCGCCTTATCTAAGGAAGGATGTTCTTGCCGTGGAGGGAGTTCAGCGAAGATTCACCAGGCTGATACCTGGGATGGCAGGAATGACGTATGAGGAGAGATTGGGTCGATTGGGCTTATACTCGCTGGAGTTTAGAAGAATGAGAGGGGATCTCATTGAAACTTATAAAATTCTAACAGGACTGGACAGACTAGATGCAGGAAGGATGTTCCCGATGGTCGGGGAGTCCAGAACCAGGGGTCACAGTCTAAGGATAAGGGGTAAGCCATTTAGGACTGAGATGAGGAGGAATTTCTTCACCCAGAGAGTGGTGAACCTGTGGAATTCTCTACCACAGAAGGCAGTGGCGGCCAATTCATTAAATATATTCAAGAAGGAGTTGGATATATTTCTTAAGGCTAAAGGGATCAAGGGATATGGGGAGAAGGCAGGGACAGGGTACTGAGTTTGGATGATCAGCCATGATCTCATTGAATGGCGGAGCAGGCTCGAGGGGCCGAATGGCCTACTCCTGCTCCTATCTTCTATGTTTCTATGAATATATCCCGTGGTCTCCATACAGTCTTTTCCCAGCTGGGACCCATTCAATCACTTTCTAAGGGTGCAATCCCCAGCCAGTATTTGATTCGGTGTGATGAACCCATTTAAAATTGTTTTTCATTGTTGGGGAGGGGGCCGTGAGGGGAGAAACACTAGGATGTTACTGCTGGTGTACTCTGTGACTGAGTACGTCACCAGGTGCCAAGTCTGGGGATCCCTCAGTAGTCTTCATAGGAAACCTTTTTTTCCTGAAAATCAACAGAAATATTTGAGATGCTGCAGTGCCTTGACGACTATATTTTCTGAAGTTTAAGGAACTCTTAAGAGCAGAGGGTAAGAGTAGACAGCATGAAATTAAGGATGAGCCACTAAAGCAAGCAATTGCAAGTGATTTCCCCCTCCCGTAGAGTAATAGAGATGGAACAAACGTCAACCAAAACAGATACAATCTGTGGTTGGTAAAATTTTAGAGTCCATTATTAAGGAGACAGTAACGGGACATTTGGATAATCATAATTTAATAGAACAAACTCCGCATGGTTTCATGAAGGGGAAGTCATGTTTGACAAATTTGCTGGAGTTCTTTGAGGAAGTAACATACAGGGTGGATAAAGGGGAATCAATGGACGTAGTGTATTTAGACTTCCAAAAGGCATTTGACAAGGTGCCACACAAAAGATTATTGCTCAAGATAAAAAAATCACGGGACTGGGGGTAATATTCTGGCGTGGGTGGAGGATTGGCTCTCTAACAGAAGGCAGAGAGTTGGGATAAATGGTTCATTCTCCGACTGGCAATCAGTAACTAGTGGTGTTCTGCAGGGGTCAGTGCTGGGTCCCCAACTCTTTACAATCTATATTAATGATTTGGAGGAGGGGACCGAGTGTAACATATCAAAGTTTGCAAATGATAAAGATGGGAGGGAAAGTAGTGAGTGAGGAGGACATAAAAAACCTGCAAGGAGACATAGACAGGCTAAGTAAGTGGGCAGAGATTTGGCAGATGGAATACAATACTGGAAAGTGTGAGGTTATGCACTTTGGCAGGAAAAATCATAGAGCAAGTTATTATCTTAATGGCAAGAAACTGGAATGTACTGTAGTACAAAGGGATCTGGGGGTCCTGGTGCATGAAACTCAAAGTTAGTATGCAGGTGCAGCAAGTGATCAAGAAGGCCAATGGAATGTTGGCTTTTATTGCTAGGGGGATAGAATATAAAAACAGGGAGGTATTGCTGCAGTTGTCCAAGGTATTGGTGAGACCGCACCTGGAATACTGCATACAGTTTTGGTGTCCATACTTAAGAAAAGACATACTTGCTCTCGAGGCAGTACAAAGAAGGTTCACTCGGTTAATTCCAGGGATGAGGGGAGGTTGAGTAGATTGGGCCTCTACTCATTGGAGTTCAGAAGAATGAGAGGCGATCTTATTGAAACATATAAGATTGTGAAGGGGCTTGATCGGGTGGATGCGGTGAGGATGTTCCCAATGATGGGTGAAACTAGAACTAGGGGGCATAATCTTAAAATAAGGGGCTGCTCTTTCAAAACTGAGATGAGGAGAAATTTCTTCACTCAGAGGGTGGTAGGTTTGTGGAATTTGCTGCCCCAGAAAGCTGTGGAAGCTACATCATTAAATAAATTTAAAACAGAAATACTGTAGATAGTTTCCTAGAAATAAAGGGAATTAGGGGTTACGGGGAGCGGGCAGGAAATTGGGCGAGTCTAGGTTCGGAATGGTCGTGGCCCTGTGGGTAGTGGAGTGGGCCCAGGGGCCGTGTAGCCTGGTTCTGCTCCTACTTGTGTTCTAATTCTGTTAGATTTCAGGAGATGGTTTTATTGCTGTTCCTGGCTGGGGTGGAGATCGCCTTTACAGAAGGTAAGTACTGTAGAAAATATAGGGACAGAGTGATCTCCTGGACGAGTTTCAATCGCCTAGATGGTTTGGAGAGGAATTTCCCAGATTTTTTCTCCCAAATTGGCCATTGTTTTTTTTAAAATCTGGTTTTTTGCTTCTCCTGGGAGATCACATGGGTTCGGGTGGGATGGAGAGTGATAGTATATTTGAGGTTAGGATCAGATCAGCCATGATCTTGTTGAATGGTGGAGCGGGCTCGGGGGGCCGATTGGCCTACTCCTGCTCCTATTTCTTATGTTCTTATACAGTTGGGACAGAATGGAGGGAGCTTTACTCTGTATCTAAACTGTGCTGAACCTGAACTGGGTATGCTTGATACTGACATAGGAACAGGAGTAGGCCATTCAGCCCCTCAAATCTGTTGCACCATTCAATTAGATCATGGCTGGTCTGTATCTCAATTCCATCTTCCTGCCATGGTTCTGTAACCCTTAATACCTCGAATAACAAAAATCTATCAGTCTCAGTTTTGAAATTTTCAATTGACCCCCAGCCTCAACAGCTTTTTGGTGGAGAGAGTTCCAGATTTCCACCACCCTTTGTGTGAAGAAGTGCTTCCTGACATCACCCCTGAACGGCCTGGCTCTAATTTCCCCCCCCCACCACCAGGGAAATAGTTTCTCTCTACCCTATCAAAGCCTTTAATCATCTTCAACACCTCAATTGGATCACCCCTTAATCTTCTGACACAGAATGCCCAGAACGGAAGGTGGTCCATTCCCCAGTGCTGCTAAACTGAAAACCGATGAACAGAACCAGATAACACTTGGGGACGGGAGGATTGCCCCATAGTTGTAGTGTCAGTTTTGATTTAACATTAAAATGTGATAAACAACTTTTTGTTTCTGTACAGCAGGTTCATGCGTATCAGAAACCAGTACAGGACACTAGGGAGTGTCCCAGCATCTATTGTTGGAGGGCTGTTTTGGTGCATTCCCTGGAGCCTAGTTGGGCACACAAAGTTTAAATCCATCGATGTGCCCAAATCCCCTGTTCTGGATACCGATGGGTCTTGATGTTCTGATGTCGGATTTATCCGCCAATGAGACAACAGCCCTTTCCAAACCTCCAGGCACACCAAATTCAAACAGAACAAACCAGTAATGAGAAATGGGTAGGGCTCAAGGGCTGGAAATGCCCCACAGGCCATAGTCTGCACACCCCTGCAGTACATGAAAGAAGCGCCAAAATCATCTCCTCAGGCAGTCCCTCGGAACCGAGGATGACTTGCTTCCACATTAAAAATGAGTTCTCAGGTGACTGATGAGTCCAATGCGGGACCTACAGTCTCTGTCACAGGTGGGGCAGACGGTGGTTGAAGGGGCGGGTGGGTGGGGTGCTTGGGTTGACGTGCGCTCCTTCTGCTGGCTGCGCTTGCTCCCGGCGAAGAGACTCGAGGTGTTCAGCGCCTTCCCGGATGCTTCTCCTCCACTTTGTGCGGTCTTGGGCCAGGGATTCCCAGGTGTCGGTGCGGATGTTGCACTTTTTCAAGGAGGCTTTGAGGGTGTCCTTGAAGGTGTAAATAAAATAAACTACCATTCATTACTATAAATGCTAATGAGTTGCAACACATGGGGCGACCATTAGTGTAAGGCCCATAACCGCAGCTGTACTATACTATGTTTCTATCTGTTTCTATAATGCTGACTTGCTAGAAGAACTGGGTGAATAGCTGCTTGATAACAGGACTGACCATTGTAAGTATGCACTTAAGTGCTAAGATACTCCTGTGGAGTGGTATAGCACCAATTTGGGATCCTGTGGCGTGCAGATGGCCATGCTCATTAATAAATTGTATTGTTAGAATAATATCCAATTCTTAATTGTTATATTCAGGGTCAGGAATAAACGTTTTGTGTCTACTTCATCTCAGCTGGTTATGTTAGGGAGAGTCCATGATGTTCCAGTTGGTTAAAGCAGGTCCTGGCAAAAATGACTACTTATTTTGTACTCATTTAGGTGATGGATGCAAGCACTGCTGCATGGAGCACTTTCTATTTCAAACACCCCGTGTCACCATCGAGCACATACAGAGTGGCTACAGCTTGGTTCGAGGCAGAGTAAAGTCCCTTCTACTCTCCCCCAGCTATGTACTTCAGTCCCAAACCTCAGCAGCTCCCTTTACTCTGCCAACGGGGCATTTCCATACCAGCCATCCTGTGGCCTCTTGAGTTTGCAGATTACGGGTAAATTTATGTTTACCCCTCTCCCATTAGGAACTGTCCACACTCATTTCACACAGGCGCTTACAGTCTGCAGACAGGAAGCTTTTAATCCCATCCTGATAGCTCAGTCCACACTTGTTTTTGTTCTGCAATCCCCGGAGTACTGAATCAGCAATCGGCATATCCCTGGACAGTGTTAGCTGATGGTGAACGAGCATCGTTTGGTTTGTCGGTTCTGTGCGGTGGGTAGCGCAGTATTTTGGTTTTTCTTTTGCTGCTTGTGCTGAAATGTGGAAGCAAACTGTGGCTGTTCGTTGTTGCAGAGAGTGTATGATGAAGAAGTGGAGGAGGCAGCTAAACCGGAGAGCGGAGGGAAACCAATCGAGCCGGTATGTAACTGAGCGATTTAACGGCGGGGAGAGACCTTGTATTTTGATGTGTGAATACCAAAATATTAAAGGCTTTTTAAAAAATGATTTAGTTGTAATTTTTTTTGTTGTAGTTTAAATCTTGGGCTGTTGGTGCATACCCACAGGGGTCTCTGCTCTGATTACCTCAGTCTGTACTGACTATTCCAATGCACTCCTGGCTGGTCTCCCACGTTCTGGCCTCCATAAACTTGAGGTCATCCAAAACTCTGCTGCCCATGTCCTAACTTGCTCCAAGTCCAGTTCGCCCATCACTCCTGTGCTCGCTGACTACATTGGCTCCCGATTAAGCAACGTCTCTATTTTAAAATTCTCATCTTTGTTTTCAAATCCTTCCGAGATATCTGCGCGCCTCTAATTCTGGCTGGTTGAGCATCCCTGATTTTAATCGCTCCACCATTGATGGCCGTGCCTTCAGCGGCCAAGGCCTTAAGCTCTGGAATTCCCTCCCTAAAACACTCTACCTCTCTCTCCTCCTTTAAGACGCTCCTTAAAACTTAACTTTTTGACCAAGCTTTTGGTCCTCTGCCCTAATTTCTCCCTATGTGGCTCGGTGTCAAATTTTGTTCTGTAATGCTCCTGTGAAGCGTCTTGAGACGTTCTGCGATGTTATAATAAGTGCTCTATAAATGCAAGAAGTTGTTGTACTGGGTTGTCTGAGCCAGCACAGCAGGGAGCTGATGTAATTGCCATTAGTGTCCCTGGGCTAGGGGTGGGATAAATCAGTCAGGGTTCCTATTCCTGCTCGCTGTTGCTGTTGCGACCCCCCCCTTGCTGGAACATTTGCACGTGTGGTGCCCTTTGACGCTGACATGTACAAAACCAGCATTCAACATGCAAAACTGTAACTGAGAATTGTTTTTTCTTGTTGAAGCTCAGGCAAATGCATAGCATTAGTCAAACTTTGGGTTTTCCAGTTGTTTCAAGGTTACCTGGAACGTAGAATTGTCCTATCATTGGGCGACGGCACGTTTTTGAATGTCAGTTTTGATAAATATGCACTTGTTCACTGGCGCTCCTTCAGCATTGGCTTCGATGTTTGTCTCGTGCAGGAGAGGACGCGGGAGCAGAAGGAGGCGGAGCTGATCCCCAAGGTGCAGGAAGCTGTGTACTATGGGCTGAGAGTGCTGGACTCTGCCTTCGAACAGCTGGATATTAAAGCTGGAAACTCTGACTCGGAGGATGAAGAAACAAACGAGAGAGTGGAGCATCTGCTGGAACCCAAGGTGAACGGAGACAGGCAGCTGGCGGAGGGGGAGGGTGAACACGTCTCTGTAATCATTTAATTCAACCTCACGTCAACCTGACTGCCTCTCCAAATTGGAAATACATTCATCATGGCAGTAAACTGGCTAGTTGTTTCTGGGGATTTAGTTCTCTTCCGCTATTTTCTCTCCTTCCCCGATGCTGTTGACTTTAAGAAAGAACGAACTTGCACTTGCAGGAAACTTTTTTTTATCCGGCACGGACGGGACTGACGTGGTGCCGGTTCATCAAAAATTCCGGATAACCGAGAGCTATAGTAAAAGATACGGAGCTGAGAGCTCTGTATAAAGCAACAAGCCCTGTTGGTTCAAAACAATGGCCACAAGTTGCAAGCGTCTCTGTAGCTTAGCAACAGCTGCAGCCACACCCTTGCACAGCAACACATGGAGGAAGGCAAGTAATAAAAGTTACTTGAACCTACTCCTGAATTTTGCCGGTTAACCGAGATTTCCGGTTATTTAGGTGCTGGTAAATTGAAAGTTTCCTGTATGTAGCGCTCTTCACGACCGCAGGGCATCCAAAAGCGCGTTCCAGCCAGTGAAATACTTCTGAAGTGTTGTCACTGTTGTAATGTAGGAAACATGGCAGCCAGTTTGCGCACAGCAAGCTCCCACAAACAGCAGTGTGATAAATGACCAGATGATCTGTTTTAGTGATGTTGGTTGAGGGATAATTATTGGCCATGGGATCTTTTACTTCCACCTGAGAAGGCAAAAAGGGCGTTGGTTTAACAGCTCCTCTGTCAGTGCAGCTCTCCCTCAGTACTGCACTGGAGTGTCAGTCTGGATTATGAGATGTTTAAAGTTCCATCTAGCCATTGAGATGGGTCGTGTCTCCCTCACCCCATGGCTTCTTCGCATAATTGTACCTAAAGGAGGAATGAAGTTGGTGATTTATCTTTTGAATGTATTGAGTAACAATTACATTTACTCAGTTTGTTTCTGTGCCGATTACAGGATCTGTACATTGACAGGCCCCTGCCATATATCATTGGGTCTAAGCAATTTATGCAGGAGGAGGATGTCGGCCTGGGTGACCTCTCCAGTGAAGGTACTAAACAGTCATGGGTGAAGAGAGACCACCAGGTCCATCCAAACGTGCCCATCTTTTGTGTACTACAGGAAACTTTGGTTTATCCGGAGGTTGTATGTCCGGAATACTCGATCTAACGGCAAAAATCAGGAGCCGTTTTTTTAGTTCTCTTTTTTTTTCCCCCCCCCAGTCAGGCACTGCAAGGTCTGTAGCTATAGCAACAGCTTCAGCTAGAGACACTTGCAGCTGCAGCTGACTCTTTAGAAGCTGTTGCTAAGCAACAGTGTTTGTTGTCAGATACGGAGATGAAAACCTCCGTATGCTTCAACATTAACTTTGTATGTCTGGCAGTTTTGATAGATCGGCAACACGCCAGTCCCATCGGTGCCGGATATCTCACAGTTTCCTGTAGTCCCTGATAAAACGTTCTATGCAAAATCTCTTTCTAGACATTGTAACTACTGCGGTGGCTTGCGAGAGAGATTTTGAGTGGCACCCTGTTTCAAGGTGATATTAACTTAACAAAATGTGTCAATTCAGAAATAATAAGCTACAGGCCAATTTGCATTTACATATCGATTGTCATGTACAGGAGCATCGGAGAGCTTTAGAAAAGAGAGGCTGCACACTGAGTAGGAAAGGAGGAATTCGAGAAGGAGACGAAAGGTGCTGTCGAAGAGGGATATTTTTAGGAGGCTTTGGGAAGTTGGGCGAGTTAGCTGGGTGAAGTGTATTTTGGGACAGAATTCCAGAGGGTGGGAAGCAGTGACTGAGAGGTTGGCCTCTGATGGAGCGAGGAAGAAGCCTAATCTAGAGTCGAAGGAGAGGAGGATGCAGCCTAGGTGTTAGCAGGCAACCTCCTTCCTCCTCTGAAGCGATAGCAAAATACTGCGGATGCTGGAAATCCGAAATAACAACAGAAAACGCTGGAAAAACTCAGCAGGCCAGGCAGCATCCGTGGAGAGAGAAATAGAGTCAACGTTTCAGGTCGATTAACTCTGTTTCTCTCTCCACGGATGCTGCCTGGCCTGCTGAGGTTTTTCCAGCGTTTTCTGTTATTTCCTTCCTTCTCTGGTTCATAACACATTTCGAGTAAGCACGAGACACTTCATAGTGTAGTATATGGAACAGACTTTATTGATGCACAGTACAGGTGATCAGCCTAACTGTGTGGAGAGTGGCTTTTCGGTTTCTGTATCTTTTGAGCCCTCAGAAGAAATGCTGAAAACCATGCTCTTTTTATACACCATATTTTGACATCATCAAAGAAAAATGTCACAGATAAGACTGTATGACGTATCTATTCCCAAATCCTTTGAAGGCAGACTATTGATGTAAACATTTGCTGTTGTTTACCCCGCAGCTATTTCCCTGATCTAACCATCCTTGAACCCTTTGAAGAAAATGCTTTACCAACTGTTACCATTCCACACTATAGCTAATGGATTCTCTACCCATGTTTTATCACCCTAGCCCCAAAAGTTACATTTTAATCACTCATGAATGACGTCATTACTGTCATGTATTTCCTTATACAAGCGCTTTTTGCCTCAGTAGACAAGCTATGCCTTCCTTTCACGGCACTTCAAGGTCATCCTGTTTATATTGGAATGCCTGTTGCTGTAAGATACAAACGTGTGACTGTTAACCCTTAATTCCCTTAAATACACCCCTCCGGGGCGCCCCACGTGCCCCCCCCCCCCCCTCCGCAATCACTAGGAGCGGCGTGTACTGTTATGGGGGCAGGTCTTGAAATTGAGTGGCTAGAACACGGAGCCGGCAGAGCTTTATAAGACTGGTGGTGGTAGCTGTTGAGGAACTTTGTACAGGAAACTTTTTTTTATCCAGCACAGACGGGACCGACCTGGTGCCGGTTCATCAAAAATTCCGGATAACCGATCGCTATAGTAAAAGATACGGAGCTGAGAGCTCCGTATAAAGCAACAAACCCTGCTTCAAAACAATGGCCACAAGTTGCAAGCGTCTCTGTAGCTTAGCAACAGCTGCAGCCACACCCTTGCACAGCAACACATGGAGGAAAGCAAGTAATAAGTTACCTGAACCTACTCTTGAATTTTGCCGGTTAACCGGCATTTCCGGTTATTTAGGTGCCGGTTAATCGAAAGTTTCCTGTACATGAAATGCCTGGAGCCGCAGAGTTCTGGATTAACTGGCTTGTTGTGGGTGAAGTAGGGAGGCTGGTGGGAGGGCACTTGAGAAATTAGGGTTTCAGTGGCGGGGGCAGGGAAAGTGGTCCATAGGGGGAAAGACGGGGATCTTTGTGACTGAGTGGATGTGGGGTTTTAAATTGAAAAATAAACTCGACTGAACAGATTGCGAAGGGTAGACATCAATGACAAGTGGAAAGGATCGAAACACTCTTCGGGTTTGTAAGGTGATGGTGCACGTGAGCAGGAACCATTTGAGAGCATGTAGTGACTGTTGGGAAAGAGAAAGTCTAGATGGACTGTGTGTGGAAGAGATGGTGATGTGCTCAACAGTGGCGAAGTGTACTTGGGAAATGCAGCATCTTTTGGGACTGCCCCGTGACGTGGTGGGAAGGTTTTGTGTGCTCAGAGAGCTATGCAGGCGGAAGTGTAACTCCTGGTAGGGCCATCCCAAGCCAAACCGGTCGAAAGTTAGGAGCCTGACTGAAAGCTGTGCATCGCTTTCCTGGTGGGGGTTTGTGAGTCAGGCTAACAACATGTCCACATACAAATGCCTTTTGTTACAGAGATAATGCGTCTGTACAGACTTACAAATATAAACCTCAACTGTGGAGAACCACAATTTGCTGAATGATGGGCAAGATGACACTCCAGTCAGCGTCGAATATCTTGCTGTGGACAGACCGTGGAAGAAACTGGTTGTCTTCTGTGCCACTAGGCTCTAGCTCCGCTCTGGAGCTCTGTGTTATGAGAGTCTTGGTTGTCTATAAGGATGAATTGATCTTGTAAAAAAAATAAATAGCTGGTTTAGGTTTGGGCTTAGGCTGGATAGCTCTCTTTCAGCCTCCTGTGCTGTAAATTTCTACAATTCTACGACTTCTGAATCAGAAACTGCTGGATCAGCATCTTAAAAGAAACAAAAAGACAAACTAATGCCTCTGGTTAACCTGAAGGCAGCAGAACAGGTGGATAAGGTGGTTAAAAAGGCATATGGGATACTTGCCTTCATTAGCCGAGGCATAGAATATAAGAGCAGGGAGGTTATGATGGAGCTGTACAAAATGCTGGTAAGGCCACAGCTGGAGTACTGTGTGCAGTTCTGGTTGCCACACTATAGGAAGGATGTGATTGCTTTGGAGAGGGTGCAGAGAAGATTTACCAGGATGTTACCTGGGCTGGAGCGCTTCAGCTATGAAGAGAGACTGGACAGGCTGGGGTTGTTTTCCTTGGAGCAGAGAAGGCTGAGGGGGGGACCTGATTGAGGTATGCAAAATTATGAGGGGCATAGATAGGGTGGATAGAAAGGAACTTTTCCCCTTAGTAGAGGGGTCAATAACAAGGGGGCATAGATTCAAGGTAAGGGGCAGGAGGTTTAGAGGGGATTTGAGGGAAAACTTTTTCACCCAGAGGGTGGTTGGAATCTGGAACTCACTGCCTGAAAGGGTGGTAGAGGCAGGAACCCTCAACATTCAAGAAGCATTTGGATGAGCACTTGAAATGGCACAGCATACAAAGCTACGGACCAAATGCTGGAAAATGGGATTAGAATAGACAGGGCTTGATGGCCGGCGTGGACGCGATGGGCCGAAGGGCCTCTTTCTGTGCTGTATGACTCTGTGGTCCACCAGAGCTGGTTTTCAGTTAAGAACAGTTGACATTCTGAACTGAGGGACTGAGGTTGAGGGAGGGAGAAGTCGGATGGTACGGCGGTACGCTATCCTGACACACAAACCCCACCCAGACTGATGCAAGTCTCCTCTGCTACCCATGAACAACAGGTGAAGAAATAAGTTTGAGCAGTCCCAAACCCATTCTTAGTGACACTTGCTGGCACTAGCTCAAACTGGTGTTAATTTGTCAATGTTAGATTATCATTAGCAGTGGTGAACAGTGGGACATGGAGCGGGCTTGCTTTTCTGGGGTGGGCCGAGTGGTGGGCAGCTTCACTCTGCGCAAGCTATACTAATCCTGATCCAAGAGTTCCTGGAATGGGAGAGTATTCCTTTCCCTAGCATTGAATATACTTTGTGTTGTTGGAGCAGGAATTGAAGGAAGGGGTAATTCTTGATTCGGGTGCTCCCTCTGTGCAGTTTCCCTGTTTGTTGTGTCTGACATTAACTCTGATGCTGTGTATTTGATGGTTGGTCTTATTGAGCAGCGGCTGACCAGCAATGTTGGCTCCACCAATGGGTCAATGGACCACCTAGACCAGGGAGGTCCCAGGTTGGGTTCTGGGCTGGCAGTGGGGCTGCTGCAACTGGCCTGGGTGGCTCAAAGCGAGGGTTCACAGTCCAGTAACCCCTGCTGGAAAGTGCACCTGTGGGAACAGGTTTGGGGTTGGCTGTGATGCTTTTCTCTCCACACCTCCTCCCGCACCACCCCTCCATACAAGGTCATATGGAATGGCCACAGGAGAGTAAGAGACACATCTTCCAAGGGATGGGAAATTGAGGCAGAAGTTGGCAAAGGAAAATTGAAAATAAAATAGATTTTTGCCTAATGAGGAAATTTCAACATCTTCGTTCTCGATTCTTCTTAAAATATTAACCATTACTCCCATCCTTTTTAATGCAGCCCTGTCAGTTCTAGCTTTGCACATTCCCGATATCCCTGCTGCGTGATTTTTCTAATTTATATCTTCTGTTTTGCGCAGAGTCTGTGGACAGTGAACATGGCAGTGTTATTGAAAGCGAGGAGGAGAAAGAGGTGAGAGGAAAGGAAGAGGTTTGTTGGGAAGTGATTGTCAGTGACTGGCACAGCCCGTGCAGTGTGGGGTTGGACGGCCTTGGGCGCTATCTCTCTCACCTTGCTGTAACACGCTACAGTTGTGGTCCTGTTCTGCAACTCAGTCCCCTGCAGGTGGTTGCCCAAAAGGATGTGCTCACTTCAAGTTTCACCTTCCAGCCGCTGGGTTGACTTACAGAAACATCCTCGCTCAGCACAGCCTAATGCGTCGTCTACTTAACCTGGCAATCCTAAGGTTCTAATGATACTGTTGAGATCAGACGTCTTTTTTTTTGCATCTTCCTCCCACCTTCCCCCCCCCCCCCCCCCAACACCCCCAACTCGGTGTGCTCACTCTGGTAAGATGACCATATGTCCCCCAGCTCCACTACCTTGTGCAAGGTCTGTGCTTCTCCAGGGGCAGCATAGTGGTTAGCACTGTTGCCTCACCGCGCCAGGGACCCGGGTTCGAATCCGGCCTCGGGCGACTGTCTGTGTGGAGTTTGCACATTCTCCCCGTGTTTGCGTGGGTTTTCTCCGGGTGCTCCGGTTTCCTCCCACAGTCCAAAGATGTGCGGGTTAGGTTGATTGGCTATGATAAATTGACCCTTAGTGTTAGGGGGATTAAATACGTGGGGTTACAGGGATAGGGTGGGATATGTGTAGGGGTTACGGGGATCGGGTGGGATATGTGTCGGTGCAGGCTCGATGGGCCGAAATGGCCTCTATCTGCACTGTGGGGTTTCTGTGATTCTGAGGTGTGTGCCATCTGTGTGCTCAGTAATGGGGTGCTGTCTTCTTATTCACTTTATAGTCTTGTAGTCAACTTGCTACATAGACACTAACACTAGATAAAATATAAGCATCTGTAGAATGTTCATTAACCTTGAGCACAGATGAGATGGGCCGAATGGCCTCCTTCTCTGCTGCATGATTCTATCACTCTGTCAGAGCTGGTTATTTCCTACTTGTGTAGCAGAATGCCTTGAATTGTAACTGCCCAAACCATTCTTGTCTGATTGTAACACATCTTAACCCAGTGCCAAGTGCAATCACTGATTGAAGTGTGAGTGAGTGAGCGATGGCCAAATCTCTTCGGTCACTGGACTGTTTTGTTATGTGCAACTGATGCAGGAGTCTGAGGAGGACTTTGCAGACGAAAGCGAGGAGGATGAGCAGAAGCTGCCAAAGTCGGTCCGAGTAAGTATTTCTAGTTATCGTGGATGCTCATGTCATGTTTAAAGCTGTGGAGCTACACATTTCTGTGGCTTGTTTCAAGAGAAATTAACCTTTTTTAAAAGAAAATACTTGCACTTCAATTTTACTTGTTGATTCATTTGTTTTAACTGCATGAAGATCAAGGGATTTGGTGTAAGAAAACTACTAGGCACTTGGTCTAAGTATTAAACAAGGCTTTAATCAACTGTTTTACAACATGGAGATCTAGTTGTGTCCTTCACTAGTTCCTGTTAAAGAATGTCCTGAGCAAGCTGGGCCCATGCCCGAGTATTTATACTCTCCCTGGACAGCGCCACCAGCAGGCCGCCCAGTATTATTTCATAAGTCATTTTCACATGAACGACCAGATTCATGTAAGGATTATTATATTTTGAAATGCAAATCCAAGTCCGCTCTGAGCTTCTCTGTTGGTCTAGTGGTGAAAAATACGCGAGTGCCGAATCCCGCGCCGGGCGGCGCGAGTACCGAATCCCAAGCCGGGCGGCCCGAGTACCGAATCCCACAAATAGAAGGTCCAGGTTGGATCTTCAGTCTGTGCTGAGTAAACTGATCTCCGCTAGGGCAGCAGCTACTCTTGGCCTCTGCCTCCCCAGGTGGAGAAGGGGCAAATGTCCGTTTCTGCCCCTGATCAAACTATGCTGAATCCTGTTGGACGAGAGTGCGATTGGATTTGGATTTGTCTCTGTATCTGTGGAACCATTCCCTTCAATGAGTCAGCACCTTCAGCAAAGATGTGCAGAAAATTCACATGTTGGCGAGTATAAACCATTCCGCTGGGTGGTGTGTTGTTGAGGGATGAGGCACAGTTTGCTCCTGCTGTTCTCCTCGTACTGTCACACTGCCAGGTTAAGTGGCAATGTTGAGTAGAGGCTAAGCGCATATGGGCTACAGCAAGCCCTGCAGGAACATCTAATGAGCTTTCCTGCACCTGGCGTGTGGCCTGTGCTCATATGGTGTTCCCGTCCTGTTGTCTAGGGGTGGGTGAGGGTACAGGAGACCATAGGTCAATAATAGAAGAACTCTTTTTTAATAAGTTGCCAAGCATACTTGCATAGTAAAGAGACAGACCTACAGGGAGCATGCAATCACAGATTGCCCTTTAAAATATCTGAATAGCTGTCAAGTAGTTGGTTGATCCTTTAAGGAGTGCTTTGAAATGATTTTACTCTAATCACCTCGATTTTAAAATTCTCATCCTTGTTTACAAATCCCTCCATGGCCTCGCTCCTTCCTATCTCTGTAATCTCCTCCAGCTCCACAACCCTCCGAGATCTCTGTGCTCCTCAAATTCTGTCCTCTTGCACATCCCGGAATTTCATCGCTCCACCGTTTGTGGCCGTGCCTACAGCTGCCGAGGCCCTAAGCGCTGGAATTCCCTCCCTAAACCCCTCTTTGCCCCTCTATCTGTCTCTCTTCCATCAAGGCACTCCTTAAAACCTACCTCTTTACCTGTCCTAATATCTCCTTACATGGCTCGGTGTCAAATTTTGTCTACTTACACTCCTGTGAAGTGCCTTGGGATGTTTTACTAGTTAAAGGTGCTATATAAATGCAAGTTGTTGTTGTTGTAGAAACAGCAGCTGATCAGTGACGAGGATGAAGATGACGACTCCGATTTGTTTCATGAATCTGAGAAAGAGGATGATGGGGACGTAACGAGCACGGTGAGGAACCCTTCACAGTCTGGTGAAATTGCACGGAGGAGTAATTTTAAAGGACGCCTTTCATTGATAACATTCGTTCATTGCAGAAAAAGATGGGACAAACCTCCTTTGCAGAAGAACTAGCAGCACGGATTCAAGCAGAAAGCCCAGAGAAACCAGATGAAGAGAGAGCGTGTAATTATTTGTGGGTTTTTTTTGGCTGTTGCCTTGGGGGCATGGAGAGATGGCAAGTGGGTGTGGGGTGGTGGCGCGGGTGCGGTGAAACGATGGATCTCTTTATTTTTGTGATCAGTTTCCCCTGCACCACACGTGGTCCAAAGTCTTGTCCTAATTCTTTTTAATTAATTGTCCCACAGCTTTGACATCAGTGGGGTCGGCAACAAAGAATCGAGTAAATGTCAAGAAAGAAACTCGAAAGGCTAAACGTCAAGGTAAGAAATCAGACTTGGAACAGTTTATTCTGACCGGAAGCTTTGGGCTAAGGGTTAATACGCAATGGTTGACTGAACTGGGAGCTCTCTGTGCGAGTGGGAGCCCAAGCAGGGACTTTATTGGTCACGTTAACAAAGTCTGGTTGGATGTTCCCCCGACGGCTTAGCGACATTTTACAGAATTTGTCCCAGATTGAACCGCTGATCTGTGCTGAATTGGTTGACCCCAGCCACGGCCGTGATAGTGATGCTCGAATTGGCCTTTGCCTCCCTGGGTTAGTGGGCGGACGAATTGGTCAGCGTTGGGATCCTGCTTACTGTCTAATGGTCCCTGCTGGAAGTGCACGTGTGGGCATTGCCTGAGGATGAGATCGTGGCATTGACACTAATCGCCATCGGTTGAACAGCCTGCCAACACCCTTCATTGGACGGAGCTTACATATAAACGCCACTGGAACCCAGCAGAGAGTTACTGTCTTTAGGTGAGAAGGAAAGGCCAACACCAGATCCAGTCACCAAAGACTTGTGATTTTAAACCTTGTAATGGGGCTGCTTTTGTTTAAAGGTAAAATGTGTTTTAGACAGAATAAAGAAAGACAGACTTGGATTTCTATTGCGCCTTTCGCGACCACCGGACGTCTGAAAGCGCTTTACAGCCAATGAAGTACTTTTGAAGTGGAGTCACTGTTGTAATGTAGGAAACGTGGCAGCAAATTTGCACACAGCAAGCTCCCACAAACAGCAATGCGATAATGACCAGATAACTGTTTGTGATGTTGATTGAGGGATAAATATTGTCCCAGACACGGGATAACTCCCCTGCTCTTCTTCGAAATAGCCCCATGGGATCTTTTACATCCACCTGAGAGAGCAGACAGGGCCTCGATGGTTTAACGTCTCATCCGAAAGACGGCACCTCCGACAGTGCAGCACTCCCTCAGCACGGCACTGGAGTGTCAGCCTAGCTTTATTGTGCTCAAGTCCCTGGAGTGGGTGCAAAATATTCTTGTACATTTCTAGTGGGGTTTTGAAATACTGAAAACACTTTGAGCGTTGTGTTTGAATGCCAGAAGCACAAGAATATAAAATATACAACCGTGTGCATGTTGGGCCATTTGTCGATTGAATTAATAAAAGGCAATTGGGTGACCGGTGAATCCTATTTGTCACTACATTTACCACATCAGGTGGCGGCTGCCTTAGCTGCACATGAATTAGAATCGGCGAGTGGGAGCCAGGGCTCTTGACCGACAGGAGCTCTTCGCTCGCGCACTGTTACTCCAGGCAGCTAAAGGGAGAAGCAAATCTGAGCAGGAACTGCCTGCTGCAGAGAGCTGGGTCAGCGGGCTGCATCCAAACTCGCTCTCCTGACCAAGAAAAGTACAGGAAGAAGTCTTTACGCCAAAACTTTACTTAATGGTAGATTAACATTTTTGAGAAAAGGGAACTCTTCGGAGCACAGGTACACTGATATCGGATCATAAATCGTAACCTATTCTTCCTCGGTGTCCACACTTGGGATACTGACGACGGACTGTGAAGGCCAACAGATTCCAGAGAAAAGCTCGGTTGGAGTTGGTTGCAGCTTGCTGCGGCCCTTTGGTTACAGCTCGTTGCTTGCTGCGGCCCCAATATTGCTATATGTGGGTGTGGTGTTCTGTATTGGGCGGGGAGAAGACAACTCCTATTCTCTGCCATGAGCACAGCATTAATTAAGCCATTGGATCAGTTGTGATAGGGAGCATATACAGTGGGCGACCTAAAGTCTTATCAAGTCGCAATAGGATGTGGCTGCGATGCTGGAACTGGTTAGTCCCTGTCATGCTGGGAATTCTCCACTGCTATATTCAGGGTGAATAACTGCTTGCACTGCCATTAGCCTTATTAAAGTATTGATCGATCGACCAGGTTAGAGTGAGGGGGGAGGGAGAAGAATCTTACACGTGATTTTTCAGTGTCTTTGTGCTTCTTGTGCACTGCTCTTAATTAATCACCAAGTTGTTCCCATGACCTGTAACAGTCCAGTACTGGTAACCACCAGTACTTCACCCAGACAGCATAAAAGACCAACCCCCCCCCCCCCCCCCCCCCGACATAACCCTCGTTTCGAAGGGCAGAATCTGTCATTGTACTGGGTGTTTATCACAGTTTGGACATGTGACAGCCTCACAGCACTTTACTGAAATGCCTGTGACCACTCGTGAAATGCCCTTTTCTTTCATGTGTCAGAAGATGACGAGAACTTATTCACATCTGAGAAAGCTGATGAAGATGACGACTACTTGCCATTTTGCAGCAAAGGTGGTCTCTTCAGTGGAGGGAAAGGCCTTTTTGACAATGACGAGGTTGGTACGGATATGTTGCTGTTTAGACATTTATAATTTAGAATCCAGATAGTAGTAGTAAAAATTGGAGTCAGATTTCTGTGATACAGATTAACTAACACGTCTTTGCGATGTGGGGAGGACTATAAATGCAAATTGTTCAGCACATTGTCCTACCAGCCCGGGGCCAGGGTATGAACCTGGTGCTGAGCCTGTGTACTAATTTAATCTCAGTTACTGCAGAATTGCTGATACTTTGGTGTCGGCCTATTCCCACTAGGAACTGGGTTGGGACTTGTTTTTACAGCTGACCGAAAGGAGGCAAGCTTCTGTTTTCTCCTGTCCTCCTGATGTCACTGACCTGCTGGGATCCGGTTCCATCAGTGCTGTTGCTCACTGGACCTGGCCCAACTGGCTGCTATTCATGTGTGACCTTGGGTGACATCAATAGGCTATTCAGATGTGCATGCCTACTTCCTCCGGTCCCCACGCCCTCCGGTCCCCTCCTCCCACCCTGTTAATGATTCAGGACCCCATGGTTTCCCCCCCCCCCCCCCCCCCCCCCCCAAACCCACCCACATTCCTGAGACACTGACATCAACTGCTGTGCCTCCAGTCCTGCCCCAGCTGAGATTATAAAAGTCAAGGATGGCACCTGGGAGCCTCTGGTTATCTGTCTCAGTGCACTTTACCCCTCCGCTCTTGGGGCAGGGTGACGAGGCTGGATTGAAGCCTAGGTCCCAGAGTTAACATGTCACTGTGTTTAAAACTGCAGTTTAATTTACAAAAATGCTGCTTTCTTTTCCAGGGTGACCTTTTTGCTGAGGCACCAAAGGAAGAAGTGGACACAGGGAGGGAAGTGACACGAGTTGTTAGTAATGGTGAGTGGCCGGCTTATGATGTGGCGTTGAGTGCTGAGAATCACTTCTATAATAGGTTACTTGCAAGGATTTAAAGTGTTGTTTGTCTGAAAAGCAGCTAATATTCCTAAATGTTTCATGTGCAGTTTATCTTGGGCCTGATTAAAATGATTTGTCCAGCATTCGATCGTGTGGCAGTGCAGTTCTATGTTGGTCTTGATGCTGAGAGATGTTGGACTATTCTAATGAATGCTGGAATTCAGTTTGTGGGGGATCTTTTTAAAAATAATTGCTTTTCCTCTGAGTTGGTGCGTAATCGTAACATTGCAGTTGCTGATTCAGATTGTAACCAAACTACTTCCCCTCAGACGCTTCATCTGTCCCTGAAACCTAATGATGGGACCTCCAGGAAAGGGTGCTTACTAACCTCGCATTCGGAACCCCGCACTAAATCTGCTGGAACGCTGGCGCAAAATCCAAGCTCTGACATGTCCCGTGTCCAAGTACTTCACTGCTTGTAGGAGTTCAGTCCCCAACGCTTACGGAGGGTGTGATGGTGTTCCCGCGGTTTGCCCGCTATACGAGGTGGACGTTAAAAGGAGTAGCGCTTCTCAAACATCAACTTCTCATTCAGAATGCCACCCAATCACATGTTTGCTGATTAGCGCAAGCTGTAACCTAACACTACTTGGAGGGGGGGGGGGCCTTGGTATCCAGGGTAACTGCACCTTAACGAGGTGCGAACTGTTGATTGAACAGCGGAGTCTGCCCAAAATAGCTGTCGTGTTTATTAAGTTATAAACGGTGCATTTGTAATTAACATCCATGGTAAAGGCAAAATAGTTAGCGTTGCCCACTATAGGTGGTTGCCAGCTGACATGAATCAGTCTTTCATGAAAGAAAGACTTATGAAATAATACTGAGCGGCCTACGGGTGGCGCTGTCCAGGGAGAGTATAAATACTCGGGCACGGGCCCAGCTTGCGCAGGACATTCTTAACAGGAACTAGTGAAGGACACAACTAGACCTCCATGTTGTAAAACTGTTGATTTAAAGCTTTGTTTAACGCTTGGACCAAGTGCCTAGTAGTTTTCTTATGTCACCTGCCATAGCCATTGGCGGCTTGGGTGGTGGGGATTGTAGCTTTGTAGCTTGTGGTTTAACTGCTTTCGGCCTCCCCACCCCTCCCCCGGATTATTTCCCCGCTATTCTCCGCTTTCTTGTGAGTGGGCTTCATGATATTGACAATAGTCTAGCTTAGATGGTTGGGAGTTTCTTTTTGTGGATTGAAAGATCTAATTCACAGAAGACTTGTTGGTTTGAGGAAATGTCGGCACTGATGCTTTTGAATGTGCTTTGTGCAGCCACTGCAGAGACCTGGAGCTTGCCAGGAGTGAGGCACCTTCCTGGAGATCAGACTAAATGAGGCCAGTTTCCATGATCGTTCTTGGACTGTAATCCTATTGTATCAAAGTCGTGTCTGAAAGCAGGCAAACGTATTTAGGGTCTGAGGTTGTGTCGGCTTCTTTTGATTTATTCTCCCATTTTAAACTTTTTTCTTTAATTTTAAAATCAGAACCTGCTGTAAGAAAATCTGGGAAAAAAGTACCAGTTGGAGCAGTTTCTATTTACCCCGGTAGGTTTTCTGTAATTAACAACAAATGCACCGATGCTGAACAACAGTCTTGTCTTGTGTCTAACTGTGTCTGTGTGCGTGTATTTATTCTGTGGCTTCTTTATTCAGCCCGAGGTTGGAGACTTCCATGCAGTTTGCTCTCTGTACATGAGCGTAGCGGAACATACGAAACGTTTAAACTCCCATCAACTATTTGCTGTTTGCCTTTCTGGAATATCCCACACCATGGTTGACTGGCCTGACGCTGTCTAGACTTGCAGATCGAGATTGGCTATTTGGTGGGAGGCTCCAGAGGTGGCTGCTGTCCCTACCCAGTGCCTTTTCAGGTGGGAGGAGGAATAGAGGGAAAAAAGAATAACAGGATAATGCTTTGATCTATCACTGGGGTCAGACAGGGCTTCTTTAGCCCGTGGTTGCGCTTGAATTATAGGGCAGGTTTTACACATTTGCACCCCTGATGTGGAGCTCGTTACACCAGGAGTGATTATTAGGAAATCGGCTGCAGAGCTCGGTGTGCCTTGCCGGGTTTTCCACTCATTCCATAGCCAAGTTTCCCCATAGCGTTCCTTCACCAGGGACAGGAATTATAAAACCTTACCAAAGAGACTTTATGTAGAGATTGAAAAATGACAACGGTCGGAAGTCTGAAAGAAACAGAAGATGGCGGAAGTGGTCAGCAGATCGGTCAGCCTTTGAAAGTGAAAAGACAGCTTAATGTTGAGAGGTGGAGGAACCTTCATCATCACCCAGCATGGTGAAGGGTTCCATTGAAAAGTTTAACCTCTCCACCTCCTGCTGTCAGAACTGCTGCGTATTTCTACAATTTTCTGTGTTTAATTTCTAGCCATGCGCCTTTATTTCATTTTGCTTGTGTTGCTGTGCAGGGACTCTGTTTGTTTGTGACCATTTCGATTTCTCCTTTTCAGTTGGAGACTTATTTGGTGCCAAGGTGGTTTCTGAGACAACCCATGCGAAGGGAATGAAGAAGGCGGCGGCGGCGAAGGCCCCGCCGGCTCCAGAACCAGCAGACGCCGGCGGGCTGTTCGATGATGAGGAAGATGACGACTTATTTGGATCAAACGCAAAAACCTCAACGTCGGGTAAATCTGGGGCTTGTTTCAAACTAACTGACACCTGTAGCTGCTGCCGCATTTAATTAAAGCTGGGTTTAGAATAAAACCTGACTCCCTGCACACCTGTAGCAGTAGTAACACCCATAAACTATGCTTCATGGTAGAGGTAGAGGTGTAGTCTCTCTATCTCTCCTCCTTTTAAGACGCTCCTTAAAACCTACCTCTTTCACCAAGCTTTTGGTCGCCGGTCCCAATATCTCCTTATGCTGCTCGGTGTCAAATTTTGTTTGATAATCGCTCCTGTGAAGTGCCTTGGGACGTTTTACTACGTTGCTATATAAATACAAGGTGTAGATCAGACAACTACATAACAAGGGAAATCAGATCATCAAAACTTTCAGACTATTCCAGGGACCCCCCCCCCCCCGGAAAGCTGCCATTCTTTTCATTGGCATTGTGCGGACTCTGTGGTGTTCGAGCATTGTCTAGTAGGTTGTATCAGGGACACAGATCGTTGGTGCTTGACTTGATTCAGTCAGCAATAAAACTGGGTCAGTCCAGGATACAGACTGTTGGGGAATGCAGGGACGCTCTGTTGCGCCCTTCGAGAGCCGTGGTCTGTCTTTGCCTCCCTGTCAAGTGATTCTTGTGGTCTTGTCGGCCTTGTGCATGTGCCGATATCAGTATAAATCACATTTATCTGCTCCATTGGGACAGATGGAAGTTAGATTTGTGTTTTTTTTTTTAATTTGGAGGGTTTCTTTCAGCCCCTGCATGGCTTTGGGACTCTCAAATACAACACTTCACACTGCATTTTCTAAAGGAAGAGTTTAAAGTTTACGTGTTGTTTCATGACACGTAGTGGCTGAATGTCTGTTCAAGCAGAAGGGTAATTAACAAACTTTACTGAAGATGTTGCCAGGGCCTGGTCTATCTATTATCACTTTGTATTTCCCACAAATAAGTGTTCTGTTCAGAGTTCAAGGGTCAAGGTTGTCTTCCTGAAAAGCTGCAGCAGAACCAGCTGATGCTCGGCGGTGAGCTGTAGAAACCTGAGAGAGGCTGGGTACAGTGCAATCTTGCGGGTCCTGCTTGGATTCAGTGCTGGAGAAGGGTCCAGATTAGCATCTGAGGCCTCGGCATAGCTGCAGGTGCAGGCCCCAGGCCTTGTGTAGAATTTACTGTATGGTGGTAAATAATGCACTCTCACTAGTGTGGAAAAAAATCTCATCTGTTTATAAGTTTTTAAATTCATTCTCGGGATGTGGGCTTCGCTGGCAAGGCCAGCATTTATTTCCCATCCCTAGTTGTCCTTGAGAAGGTGGTGGTGCGCCGCCCTCTTGAACCGCTGCAGTCCGTGCGGTGAAGGCGCTCCCACAGTGCTGTTAGATAGGGAGTTCCAGGATTCTGACCCAGCGACGATGCAGCAACGGCCGATATATTTCCAAGTCAGGATGGTGTGTGACTTGGAGGTGGTGGTGTTCCCACGCACCTGCTGCCCTTGTCCTTCTAGGTAGTGGAGGTCGTGGGTTTGGGAGGTGCTGTCGAAGCATCGCCCAGTCTTGCTATTAGGCTATGATGTTCCTGTACCACGTTCAACAATATGTGATGTTGCTGTGACCAAACCCTGCCCGAGTGTGCTAGGACCTCTGAACACTGTGGCAGGAGGCCGTGCAATCACTTCTGGTGATCACACCTCCTCATTTGGGAGTGCAGAGAATCCTGGTTTGCTTAATGTTTAGGAACACTCGGCAAGAAGGAGGGAAGTGCAAGGGATCCAGTCCTTGTCATGGGGTATTAGTGGAATTTGTAATCTTTGTCTGAGTTGGGTATGAAGGCTTTGGGTGTCTTAATACATTTGGTAATGAATACATTTGAACTTGGTCATATTCGGCGAGACTGCTGATTATTTCCCTGTGGTATTAAATGATTTTGCAAAGCCTTTGCATCGACATTTCTTCCCTTCTACTTTTCCTGTTAGCGCCGACCGAACCCAAGCTGGCCGCCAGTTTCTTTGATGACAGCGAGGACAGTGGACTCTTTGAAGCAAGTATCACGCCTAAACCAGCCAGAGCGAAATCGAGAGCGCCGCAGGTGAGCGAGTGTCTTGGAGCAGTGGTTCTCGGACTATTTTGGTTGAAGGACCCCTTTTCAAATCATTTAGTAATCACGGATCCCCCCTTTTAAAAATTATAATACTCAATATGAAAGTGATGCATGTAAAGAGTGTTTTAATAGTGCTTTTAAGAAAACAGGTATTTACGTCCAGATATCGTGAGGTGAGTGTGCCTGCTTCTCGCACCAATTCTCAGTGCTTCGCAGCAACAGATGGCTACTATTGGCCACTTAGTGCTGGACAATTTTTAAAACCGTCAGCAGGATGGCCAAGGTGAGTGAGTCCACGAGCTCTCCCACACATGCTGGGATGCTGCTGGAAGCATGACTCCCCACCATACCGTCGCACCGGCAGGTTCTGTAACCGCTGCACTCTGGGCTTGTACGTGTTTGCGTCAACACGTCCAGGCACGTGTTTGAAAGGCCCCGCAGGCACTCTGATCACGTGCCACAAGGACAGCACAAGGTCGTGGCCCCAGGGCGAGGAATCGGCTCGACCTGCAGGGAGCGTTCGTTGCAAAGTGAGTGAGAACTGTGGGCCTCTGAGGAGGCGGGCCCAGCCATTGAGACTAATTCGCAAGAACTGAATCTGTGTCGGTTTTATAATAAGGAGCAGGCTTGAAATTACCTCCGGTCACGGACCCCCTGGAAAGTATCTACTGAACCCAGGACCCCAGTTTGAGAAACACTGTCTTAGAATGACACTGCAGTGTGTGAAGTGTAAATACTGGTTGACTTTAACATTGCAACCATTCCACATTTATCATCTTAAACCATCCATAACGTGCCACTTTATATGTAAAAGTTTTCTCCTCTCCTGAAAGCAGCAACTCTTCATTTGGGTGAGAGGCTGCAATGCTGGGACTGTCATTGAGTAGGTACTTTCATTAGAGGACGGGGGCAGGCTGGCTGGGGGTGGTGGGTGGTCGAGGTGAGGAGAGAAGAGGGACGTTGGTGGGAATTGAGTTATTTGGATACTGAATCTGCTTTTGTCGTATTTCCAAGAATGCAGAGCCATACTCTGAAGTAGTGGAATCCTCGCCCCCGCTTGCCGAGAAGTCCCAGACCAGCTCTGGTCTCTTCTCTGATGAAGATGAATCTCAGGTAAGGGAAGTGGCCGCTGAGACTCCCAATATCCTTCATGTGGTACAAAGAGGCCCACGCGACTGTTACAAGTGGTTCGCTGACACTTCCAGGAATGTGCTGCTTTGTATCCGCTGAGTATTTCTGTTCGCAGAAAGTTTTATTCTTTCGCTTTCCCAGAAATATTGTTTTAGAAACCAATTCTTGTGAAATCTGCCTCGTCGGGTGAAACTCTGACCTTGTAGCAGCCGATCAGCGCACGATGGGCAAGTTACAGCCCCAGGCAGAAAAATCCCACGTAAAACTGACCGTGTACCAAATACCGTATTTCTGAGTCTTCAACTAAGGCTAATAAAAATTAAGCTAGATGTTGGAGGCTTTACCACGGGGGGCTGGCTGCCCTCTGGTATCTGACCAAACTCGTGTCAGCCGGCTATTTTCCATGAACGGCACCCTAATCCACTTCCATTGCATTCCAAGAATTTCGGCCAAGCCAGACCCTGTCCTGATTTCACTGGCAGGCTTCCAGTTGGTGTCACTGGGTTGCAGTCAGACATGGGACCCCTGCTTGATTTTTCCCTATCCCTAACCCAGGGCCATTGAGGCCAGTTACAGCTAACTTGATACAGACTGCTGATCAAACCGTGGCTCTTCCTGGTCCCTGCCGTACAGGTAAAGTATCAATCATTTTTTTGTCGCTATAATCTTTTGCATTCATTCTCTGGACGAAACTATAACTGAGTTTGGAAGGAAGCGGAAGTGTTGAGCTGTTTCTCAGACTGCGCAGGTTAGCCTCTCAACAGGATCCTCGCCTGCCTCTAACTCCGTCTCGTCCATAACAGGACTTATTCTCTTCAAACAAAGACACAAAAAGACACCAATCAAAGCAATCATCCTTAGGCCAGATCAGATCCAATCAGATTCCAATCTCGTTCTTCGATGATGATGAGGTAAAATAATTTTCTGTTACTTCTGTAATTTATCAATAATCATCCTTCTAATATTGTGCAATCCTTAAAGTAGTGTATTAATTGAATAATCTGCAGAGGTACCAGGAAGGGAGTTACCAGAGAATCTCATGGAAGCGTTCAAATTACGTCACTGGGAACCACAAGAATGAGGCTTACCTGGGCCACAAGAATTGATCTGACTTTTTTTCAATCCGCTCACCTGAGAAAGAAACATGGCTTTCCTCAGACCCTGTCATTTATTTTTGCGTGTCTTTTTCTTTTTTCTTTCTCTTCTCTCTCTCTCTCTCTCTCCATCTCTTTTTCTCTAGCATTCTTTCTGTCTATCTCTTCTCTCACCCTTTCTTTTTCTCTGTTTCTTTCTCTCTCTCTCTTTCTCTCTCTCTCTCTTTATGGTAATTTTTCCAGTATTGTTGGGAAGGTGATATAATGAGATAATTACATAGGGCTGAGGATACAGTGCAGTTTGGCCCAAAGAAAGGTTCTTTTTCACAAGTACCCGAGTCACTCGGTCAGACATCCCTGTGAATTGTATGTGGTAAATTCCAAACTAACTGGACACTCTGGACTGAACACTGAATGGAACGGTTCTGCTTGATGGTGATGGCAATGAGTGTGTTTCTTCTGTGCTGCAATGAAACCTCTAACCTACACTGCTGGTCTGTTGCTGCTAAGTTCACCTCACTTACTATTATCACTTCTAATTCGCCCTAGAAATGTAAGAAAGCATGGAATGAGAAAAGGTTATTCAATACATTCTTCTATCACCTCATGGATTCTACCTCACTCATTTAACTTTGTGGGTCCGGGTGTAGTCACTCACACCTCCTCAGGAGAGTAATGAAGCAGAAGAGTTTTCCTCCATCCTTGTCGCTCCAGTATTTAGTCTTGGCCTGCTGCTCTTTGCAGACATTCTGTTTTAGTTCCTAAACACCTTCAAGCCCTCAACCAGGAGCACAGGACCCCACTGTGTCCTTTCATCTTTTCAGTTGACTCTCTACCTATCCCGATAGTTCTCCACCTCATTTCCCAACCGGCCCTTTATCTGGGTCCATTTTTGAGGGGTTAATTGACTCAACCTCGCCTGCTGTTGTTGGGCAGGTGTTCCACTGATGTCCTACCTGAGGATGTCCGACCACCGTCTGCCCCACCTGTGACAGAGACTGTAGGTCCCACATTGGACTCATCAGTCACCTGCGAAATCATTTTTAATGTGGAAGCAAGTCATCCTCGGTTCCGAGGGACTGCCTAAGAAGAAGACGACCCGAGGGGCAAGGGCAAGAGTGATGATTTCTTTCTTTCTAAGCAGTTGTGTATTATCCAGGAGCCTTTCTGAACACAGCTTATATTTGATGTGCCAAATGGAAGCAGGCATTTGCTGACCTGTTACTGAAATCATAGAATCATACAGCACAAAAAGAGGCTATTCGGCCCATCGTGCCAGTGTCAGCTCTTTGAAAGAGCTGTCCAATTAGTCTCACTCCCCTGCTCTTTGCCCCATAGCCCTGCAGTTTTTCCTTTTCGATGATGTATCCAATTCCCTTTTGAAAGTTACGATTGAATTTGCTTTGACCGCCCTTTCAAGCAGTGCATTCCAGATCATAAGACGCTGTGTAAATCTTTTTATCCACATCTCCTGTCTTTTTTTTTGGCCAGTTATATGAAGTATAGAAAGTAAACATGTGACTGACTTGTATTACTGGTAAATTTCAGTTAATGCGTGTGTCCTGTCTGCATTAATGAATGGGTGCCTGTGTGTTTTGCAGCAATAGTAAAATGTAATGCATGGTGAAGAGCCCTTGCTGATACACTGGCTTCTTAATAGCCAGGATTAACTGGTATAATCTGTATGCAGGAAGAGTGAATGTTTGGCTTATCCTCCCTGTGCGAATGGTTGGTGAATGTCTGGGCATGTTGAAGGGTTGTGGTGTCTCCTCCTGTGAGCCTGGTGCTATCTCCTGTTTGTGCTGGGTTTTATAGGGTGATCTCTTCGGTTCCACTCCTTCGAAGGCTATTTCTCCAACGAAGAAACCTAAGCAGTCGGGTGAACCTAAACTTCCAGCCAGCGGATCAAAATCCACTGCATTGTTCGGCAGTGATGACAAGGTAAGGAGCTTGGAGAATTTGCACACATCTCCCAAAATTCCTATCCTCCTGAATGCTTGCCCAACTCAATGGTGTGTCTCCTTGGGGGTGTTCCTCGATCCTGAGCTGAGCTGCAAATTCCACATCCAGTCCATTACAGAGACTGCCTACTTCCACTTCTGGAATATTGTCCATCTTGCCCCCACTGCTGAAACCCCCCCATCATACTTTTACCACCCTAATCCCTCCCTCTCTGCAATGCCTTCTTTGCTGGCCTTCCAATTTTTTACCCCATCTAAATTAATTCATCCAGAGCTCCGCATCCTGGAGTCACAAAATCCCACTCGCCTATCGCCCTGTTCTTGTTGATCTTCATTGGATCCCCGTTCCTCAGCACTTCAACTTCAAAATCCCCATCCTCAGATCACTCCATGGTTTCTCTCCACGCTGCATCTCTAACCTATGTCCTAGGTTGCTCTTCTAATGGTCTGATATGCATTCCCTACTCCCTCCATCATGGCAGAGCCTTCGCTATCTCACTCCCACACTCTGGGGCTCCCTCTATAAACCCCTCCACCTTGCTATATCCCTGCCTACCTGTTTGGTTCCTTTAGTCACCTCCCTGCTGCTGACTCCTGCTCAGACTGTTATCATAGCCTCGTACAGCACAGGAGGAGGCCATTCGCCCCATCGTGCATGTGCTGACTCTTTGAAAGAGCTATCCATTAGTCCTGTTCCCCATTGCCCTGCACATTTTTCCTTTTCAGGTATATATCCAATTCCCTTTCAAAAGTTACTATTGAATCTGCTTCCATCACCCGTTTAGGCAGTTAATTCCAGATCATCCTAACTCGCTGTGTCAGAAGAATTCTCTTTGTCACCCACCTAGATTTTTTGCCAATTTTCTTAAATCTGTGTCCTCTAGTTACTGACTCTCCTGCCAGTGAAACAGTTTCCCCTTATTTACTCTATCAAAATCCCTCATGATTTTGAACACCTCTATCAAACCTTCCCTTAACCTCCTCTGCTCTAAGGAGAAGAACCCCAGCCTCTACAGTCTCTTCACATAAGTGAAGATTGTTGATCTCCTTATCTGAGGAACGACCTACTTGGCTTAGAGGCGGTACAACGAAGGTTCATCCCTGGGATGAGAGGGTTGTCCTATGAGGAGAGATTGAGTAGAATGGGCCGATACTCCCTGGCGTTTAGAAAAATGAGAGGTGATCTCATTAAAACACAAGATTGTGGGGGGGGGGGCGGGGGGGAATTGACAGGGTAGATGCTGAGAGGTTGTTTCCCCTGGCTGGAGTGTCTAGAACTAGGGGGCAGAGTCTCGGGATAAGGGGTTGGCCATTTAAGACTGAAATGAGGAGGAATTTCTTCACTCAGAGGGTTGTGAATCTTTGGAATTTTCTACCCTAAAGGGCTATGGATGCTGAGTCTTTGAGTATATTCAAGGCTGAGATCGATTGATTTTTGGACTCTAGGGGAATCGAGGGATATGGCGATCGGGCAAGAAAGTGGAATTGAGGTCGAAGATCAGCCACGATCTAATTGAATGGCGGAGCAGGCTTGAGGGGACGTATGGCCTACTCTTGCTCCTAATGCTTATTTTCCCCTTAATCAGCTCTTGCCTTAAGTGTCAGTTCTTCAAGATTTAATATCTAGGAACAATCACCTATTCTTGTAAGTCACTCGAACTTTTTCCAGCGCTCCCAATTTATAAGTTATCTTTGCAAACCTCACTCATTGCCATGCCAAAAGCTAGCTGCTTATAGTACGGTTTCCTTTGCAGAGTGAATGGCAAAGCCCAGTATCACAGGCACCCGTGGAGAGTGAGGCTGTGCAGCCCTCATTGAGAAAGGAAGTGGCACCAAAGGCTGCTGCAGCCTCGAGAGCACCAAAGAAGACCAGTCTGTTTGACGACTATCATGAAGAGGACTACTTGTTTGGCGTGACTCAGAAGGAAAGGTGAGACCAGAGAGCGTGCAGTATTCTAAAAGCTGCAGTGAATGAGACATGCTGCCGTTTGTCGAGTTGTATTGTGCTTTTCTAGGCAGAGAATTGATAAAAGAATCAAAACCATCAAGGAACCTTGTACTGACCAAGAATTTATCTGTGGTCATCTGAACCAGGCAAGGTGCCATGCTGTTTGCCCCTCTCCCAAATTTAAGGCCACAAAACTGCAGAGAGGGCACGGTGCTGGTGGAGCAGACTGGTGTCTGGTGCATTCGATGAAAAAAAATTGGTTAATATTGGAGGGCAAACCTACAGAACGAGCACCATGCTCTAGTGCACACATTGTACAGAGGGTCTGGTTTATCATATGTACAACAACAACTTGCATTTATGCAGTGCCTTTAGCATAGTAAAATGTTCCAAGGCGCTTCACGGGAGCGTTATCGAACAAAACTTGACACCAAGCCACATAAGGCGATATTAGGGCAGGTGACCAAAAGCTTGGTCAAAGAGGTTGGTTTTAAGGAGCATCTTAAAGGAGGAGAGGTAGTCACACATGTGCAGGAGATGCCTTGTACTGTGGTATTTCTACTGCCCCCAAAATCAGTTGGTGTTTCCCTGGGATGTTAATTTCTCACCTCAGTAAATGCCTGAGGTGCTAAACCAGACTTTCCAAGAGTACCTCATTGATCTGCAGGTTCAGTTCAGACGCAGTTGTTGCTCATTCTCCTCTGTGCCGAGTTGTCTCCAAATTTAACGTGAAACAAACCACACGCTTAGCTGCTTTTGGTATCGGGTTGGAAGCTATACCTACCGACTTCAGGTGTCTGGAAACATTGGCTGTTGAATGTGTCAAGTTAACCTTTTCTCTGCTGTATGGGTGTGTTGTCTATTTAGAAGCTGTTCATTAGTCTGTAGCCAAACTTGGCTTTGTTTCAGAAACTGGATTTTCTAATATAAAAGGCATGTGTGTGAAATGTTGAAAATGCAGCAAGCAAGAAATGCACAAAGCATATGTTTTCATCTTTAAAGGTGCATTCCTTCCCTTCCCTTGTACCGCCTGCCCTCCCTCGCCCACAGTTTTCTCCTCCATCCTTACTTCTGTGCTCCCATGGTGGTTGAGGTTGAGAAAGGTAGTGCAGGCTGAGATTTTGAATACATTTAAACTGCCCTAAGCTTTGTCAGATATAAGTTTCTGTACGTTTTTATTAGTAATCACTTTCCTTTTTTATCTAGTCAAAAGAAATCGCAGAAAGTGTCCCTCTTGTTTCAAGAGGAGGATGAAGGTGATCTCTTTGCATCTAAGCCAGCAACCAACAAACCTGCTGCTCCTCAGGTATTGAGATTTCAGTGCTGTGTGATACTATTGGCTTCTGTGCACAGGTACGGAGGGGACAAGTCAGCCTGGTGCCTGCTCCTGAACATTACCTCAAGTGCACATGTTGTGGACACTGTACGAGGGCAGGAGCGGAATCTGTGCTGCTGCTGCCACCACCACCCCATCATGTCCCACATTACAACAGTGACTACACTTCAAAAAGTACTGCATTGGCTGTAAAGCGCTTTGGGACGTCGTGTGGTCGTGAATGGTGTTCTATGAATGCATGTTCTTTCTTCGTATCGAGTAGACTTCTGAATTTTCTGTCTAGGTTTATACATAAGAAATGGGTCCTTGGACAGCCAGCATCTAGAAGAACAACTTGCATTTACATAGCGCCTTTAACTTAGCAAAAACGTTCTAAAGTGCTTCACAAGAGCATTATCAATCAAAATTTGACACCGAGCCATGAGGTATTAGGGCAGATGGAAGAGGTAGGTTTTAAGGAGCGTCTTAAAGGAGGAGAGAGAGGTAGAGGCGGAGGGAGAGGTTTAGGGAGGGAATTCCAGAACTTTGGGCCTAGACGGCTGAAGGCACGGCTGCCAATGGGGGATGGCTCAAGAGGTGAGAATTGGAGGAAAGCAGAGATCTGAGGGTTGTAGGGCTGGAGGAGGTTAGAGTTGAGGAGGAGCAAAGCCATGGTGGGATTTGAACAAAAGGATGAGAATTTTAAAAATCAAGCGTTGTCCGCCCGGGAGCCATTGTAGGTCAGCGAGCACGGAGGCAATTGGCGAACGGGACTTGGTGCAAGTTAGGATATGTGCAGCAGAGTTTTGGAAATGTGCTCCAGTAGGAGTTTGCTGCCTTCAGGAAAGGGGGCAGAATACTGTGGATGGGGCAAGGATTCTTTAAGTGCACTTGTTGCTCTGTACAGTGTTTTCTTTATGCAGCTTAAAACACGCGCTTGGCTGCTTTGTACTCATTTATTTATTTTTTACTCTGTTTTGACAGAAGCCTGCTGCTTCTCCCCAGGGGTCGTCACTGTTCAGCAAAATCGTGGAAAATGACTCTGTTGAGGAGTTTGATGGGAAGAGGCAAGTGAAACAAGAGGCTGACTCAAAACCAAAACTGGTGGGAGCAGTCCGCCCGTCGGCTAGGATTGACGTTCTAGAGCAACAAGGGAGCACAAAAGTGGTACGTCAAACTCCGCAAAAATTTAATATTTTCCTGCAGATTATTTTTCTGATGATGTGGGCTTCACTGGTGAGACCGGCATTTGTTGCCTTGAGAAGGTGGAGGTGAACCACCTTCTTGAACCGCTGCAGATCGCAGTTTGATGAGAAGCTTACGAGGCCTATTCAGGGGGCAGTGAAGAGTCAATCACGGTGGTGGTGGTGGGACTGGAGTCACAAAAAGGCCAGACTGGGTAAGGACGGCAGGTTTCCTTCCCTAAAGGGCATTACAGAATCTACAGTGCAGATAGAGGCCATTTCGGCCCATCAAGCCTGCACTGACACATAGCCCACCCTATCCCCGTAACCCCATTAATGAACCATTTTTACAACAATTCGATAGCTTCATGGTCACATGAGCCCAGTGCCACCTGTGAAGACATCATGACAAGTGCCTCTCTGAAGAGTAGGGCACGACTAATACAAGTGGCCCAGTCAAACTAAGAGTGCATGCATAGGGTGAACAATTCACTTTGCACTATTGGAATTGGAAATTGGATGGAAAAGCACATGGAGATTGAGCATTCTGTTAGAAACCCTGGAACTGGCACTGCTTGCCTCACTTGGGTCGTGCTGCTTGCTTTAGTTTGCGATTGAGTTGTCTGCATTCCTTGCCAGGAATGGATGGATTTGGGGGGTGGAGGGCAGGGAGAGCTAGGTACAGAGAGGAAGGGGGGCACTGACTATTTTACTCAGTTACCAGAATGAGACTGGGGCTAAAAGGGTTAAATTATGAGAACAGGTTGCATAAACTAGGCTTGTATTCCCTTGAGCATAGAAGATTAAGGAGTGATCTAGTTGAGATATTTAAGATGATTAAAGGATTTGATAAGGTAGATAGAAACTCTTTCCTCTGGTGGGGGGAGTCCAGAACAAGGGGGCAGAACCTTAAAATTAGAGCTCGGCCGTTCAGGGATGACGTTAGGAAACACCTCGTCACACAAAGGGCAGTGGAAATCTGGAACTCTTTTCCCCCCCACCCCCAAAAAAGCTGCTGAGGCTGGAGACCAATTAAACATTTCCAAACTGAGATTGATAGATTTTTGTTAGGCAAGGGTATTAAGTGTTCTGGAACCAAGGCAGGTAAATGGAGTTAAGATACAGATCAGCCATGGAATTGAATAGCTCGAGGGGTTGAATGGCCTCCTCCTGTTATGTTCCAGTGGCTAGTGGATTTTAATTTCTTAATTTATTCCATTATTACGTTTAGTACAGAAGTGTAAATTATCATTGGTAATGGATTTCAGGATCTTGTCATTAATAAAATGTAAATTTAGCATTCAGATATATATTTTTTTGTTACGATATTTTCAGCTGGACTCTGACGGTGTAACTTCCCAGGAAGGCGATGCTCTGTCCAGATCGAGTGCCACTGGTTCGCAGGAGGAATTGCAGAGCAGTCTGAACTCGGTAGTCAGCCTGTTTGATGAAGAGGAAGGGGGGAAGCCGGAGGATACGCTCAGCCAGTGCAGTCTGGTTAACGATGAGAAGGTAAACTGCGGAGTAGAAGGTTCCCCGATCTCCAGAATTAGTGCTTCACAAATGGCAACTTAATCGTTTTCTTCTCCTTCAGCTTGCCGAGAGTGGTGTAAGTACCAGGGTGTTCCAGGATGAGGAGTTGCTCTTCAGTCAACACCAGCAGAAGGACAATGACCCTGATGTTGACCTCTTTGCTGATGCTCTAAAACCAGAGGTTAGTTCTGAACTCCGTCATTAAGTGGGAAATCCTGTCTGATATCACCTGGAGCAAGGGGCGTCCCAACGCACCCCCCCTGCGGAACAGGTCCACCCAGCCGAGGGAATGGCTCCACCCGACCCGCGGTGTACTGTGCTGCGTGTTTGCAACGTCTGGGACACTCCTGCGGTCGAAGTCATGCGTGGTCCTGACCTCTCAGTTACACACTGGAACATAGACACACAGTGATTGCGGAGCTGTGCGTCTCTCGGCGCTTCGCACTGGGGATGATTGCGGGCCGGGGTTAGCCGGGTGGGGGTTGCGGGATTGAGCCCTAGTTTCAGCGCTGGTTCACTCGTGACTGCGTGTGGGAAGCCACACGACCTGATTTTACATCGTAAGCTCCAACCACCGCTGCTCGTGCTGGGCTAGGAGAGGCGGGGAGGGGAGCAGCTCTCAGGGCAACAAACCCCTGCGACAAACATCTCCACTCCTCGCTCGGGATCTCAGAGTTTGCAGCTGGAGCCCGAGCTTCAATCAGCAGCAAGGGAAACAGCTGAAACATGAGATTCGAGGTGGATATCCGCTATTCTGGCGGCAGGGATCGTTTTTCTAAATTATTTTTTTGAAGAGCATCGAATTCCTCCATGTTTTGGTTTGTTTTTAAATGATTGGAACGATAACGAGATGGATTGAGCATCTTACTCAAAAATGCGATGTGTGGTAAATGGGTTTGGTTTTAATCTCTTGTGTACGTCTATCCTGCACCGCATGCTGAGAAAGTCAAATTGGCTTTGGTTCTGGGTTGTTGTCTTGTTCGGTCCAGGTGTAAATTGTTTTTGGAGTCGGTGATAAAAATCTGGATCCCGCAGTATAGTAAAGTAGCAAGTAGTATGTCTACACTACACTCCGAAGCACTTCCCTTTTTTCTATGATTTTAGAGATGTAAGCAAAGGAAAGGGTGAGTTTGTAAATCTGGTAAGAACCAGCCTGACGCTCGCTATCTGGGCTCTCACATGCAGAGTGCCCATTTGATGCCCTGTGCACTGAATTGAGCTTCCAGTTTTACTCAGATATATTTCCATTTCCACCCCCGGGGGCGGGGGCGGTTTGAGGCCCAATATACAGGAAACTTTGGTTTATCCGGAGGTTAACTGTCCGGAATGCTTGACCCACCGGCAAAAATCAGGAGCCGTTTCGTTAGGTTTTTTTTCTTCTCGTTGCTTTTTTTTTTCACCAGTCAGGCTCTGCAAGGTCTCTCTGTTGCTAAGCTACAGAGACACTTGCAAGGTACGGCCGACTGTTTAGAAGCTGTTGCTAAGCAACAGGGTTTGTTGCCAGATATGGAGCTCAAAAGCTCCGTATGTTTCAACATTAGCGCTGGTTTGTCCGGCAGTTTTGATGGGACGGCAACAGCTCGGTCCCGTCGGTGCCGGATAGCGCAAAATTTCCTGTATGTGTGAATATTTGGGAAATTCTGCTCTTTGGTGCTCTTTGCATCACTTCCATAGTTAGACTGATAAAGAAATTGTAAGCCACTTCAAAACGCCGTGTTGTAAAATGTCTGCCTGAGGGACTGGATTATGTGGTTCATTTTAAGAGGCAGCTTTTAAAGGATTCTGAAGTTAACCTGAAATGCCAACAAACTGATGCAAAGGAAAGCTGTGTTCATGCCTCTTGACCCTGGGATCATGTTGCAGGTTAAAAAGCCAGGAATAAAGCCTCCTGTTAACCCTCCGCCTGCACCTCGGACAAGGCCGACGGAGCTTCCGAGCTCCGATCTCTTCGACACAACCGACAGTCTGTTCAGCACAAAGGTAATTTTTTTAAAATGAAACTGCCGGAAATCTGAAATAAAATGAGCAAATACTGGAACTAGATGGCCGAACGAGTCAGAATCTGTAATGGGACAAAGGGATGAACATTTTAGATGGAAGCTCTGTCAGAAATGTTTGCAGCTCCATTCCCAACCGACTAGCTACTTTAATCCGATTTTCAAGTCGGGCTGGATGCTGCTTCTCTCCGATGTTAAACTGCAAAATGGATAAAAACGAGCTTTCCAAAATAAACTCTTAACTCGCACGTGCAGTAGGAATAAATAACATGAAATGGCCCTGGGGAGAACTGGAACCATTTTAAACTTTACTGATCAGCAGGAATGTGCGTTGCAGGTTAGCGCACTGCACTGTCCTCTTCGGGTTCCAATCCGGGACAGACCAATGGGGTGAAAGCATCTCTCTGCTCTGTGTTGTTTACCTGGTAAAACCCGGTAATATTGGAACCTGCAGCCTGTCTGGTTTGTGGATGACTAAGTGATATTGGGCCACTTATAGCGAGTGATGTGATGTGGAGTTTAAAACTGCTGTGTGTTGTGGATTGAGTCCACGTGAACCAGCCAAGAGTCAATTTGCATAAGCTGGGTATTTTAAAATTTTTGTATTTCACAAGTTTCATTATTAAAATTTCAATTTTTTATTTTTGTGAAGCCGGGTTCGGCAAAGGCGCCGTCATCCACAGCAAGTATTTTTGAAGACCGAGGGAACGAGGATCTCTTCAGGCCTGTCCCTGCGAAGCCACCTGTGACACACACGGTAATTCTTGGCATTTACAAACATACAGAAAGAAGGTTTAGGGTAAGGTCATTGAGCCTGCCCTGTCCAGACAACAGGGCTACCACATCCACCAATGATCCATCCCGTAACCCCCCACACTCCCGAGGGGCGGCGGGAACTGCTGAGCCATTTCAGGAATAAAAAAAATCCTCGTTGTCGCGTGCAAGGGTCCGGGAGACCAGTAGCCCAGGGGTGGGTCAGCCAAACCGCCGGCACAGGGTCGGCCAGCCTGTGCCGTGTAGCATCTGAACGACAGCAAAGGTCATGACCTGTAATGACCCCTCTTTCTTTCATTGCAAGAAGCCAGTGCTTAAGGGAAGACCGATCTCGCGGGCTGCTGCCCCCAAAGCCAGTGAGCGTCCTAAGCAAGCAAGTGGCGAAGTGCTGAGCAAAGAGAGACCAGAGGAGAAGGAAGTAAGGAAGCTTAATGTGCCTTTTAAGCTTTAAACCCAGATTGGCACCACTTGTGTTAGGTTTATGTTGCTTCACGTAGAAACGCTTGTGTTTGCCGTCACCCCTGGTGCTGTGGATTTATACTGCAAGATAACTTCTGGAACGCAAGTGGCAACACACAAACAACTGCACGTTTTACAAGTAATCTATCCTGCAGGACTGCTGCCTAGATCAGCACTGTCCGGTAAATTGATATCGTGTGGTGGAAAGTGGGTATTCGCAAAGTTATTCAAATGACGCCATTTAAAAATGTGGACTGCGGTGGAATATTCTAGTTCTGTACATTTTTGCCCAGTGTTTAAGATTTGGTGTTGAAACTGACTGATTTCATTTCCTGATTCCCCTCCTTCCACAGAGACTCACCAACACGGGTCCCATTAAAACAAAAGGGCTTTCCTCTCGGATTGGAGCACTCCAAGTAACTGTTTTGGAACTTTTCATATTTCTAAGATGAATAAAATTCTTCTTTTTCGCTTTCGCACTTCCTGCTTGTTGCTGCCACGTCGTCTTTAGAGTTCTGCCCCCCCACAGTGATGTCTCGTGTTGGCATTGAGCAGTGTTTTGAGTCTGGTTTCACTGTTCTTTCAGCAGCAGCTTACATCCGTCGAGTCGAGGGGAGGGCAGGTGGTCAGGGAAGACGAAATAAGAAATAAAAATTCTGAAGTGAAATGGTTGCCTTTTGGGCGTAAACCACACCCGACTCACTAGCTTCTAGGTCTGTCCACGTTTGAAGTTCTGGGATCATTCGGGTTTTTTTTCCAACTCTCTCCTTGCTTTGCCAAAGCTGCTGCTGTTTGTTGGGGTGCCAATTCATGGCTTGTCTGATATCTCACTCAAGTGGCTTTCTTGTCCGATCCCAAGGTGGTGGCTGTCGTCTGATTATTTGACCGATTTATTTAGCCGAGGCTGGGCGAGAATGGGATCAGCCAACAGGCGCGCACTTTCTGACGGGGCCACCGATTGATTGATGTACTTCCCCAACCCCGTTCTTTAGCACCAAGGTTAATTGCAGCACCCGAACTGCTGCTCCGGCTGAGCCCAGCTATCTCCGCACAGATTGGGGGAATCCGATCAGGGATCGTCTAGTCTGTGTGGCTTAGTGCTACATTGTCTGGTGCCCTCGCCAACTGGGGAAGAGCAGTGCAGGATCTAGGTACAGATATCGCTGACCGCCTCGTGCTAGCTGTGTGGTTTTCTTGACCCTCGCTCAGCCCTTGTTTCGTTAGCATTGATTCCCAGGAAGAAACGTTCTTAAGATGGATGATCAGTGTAGTTGAGAGTCCCTGAACAGAGATTTGTTGCAGGTAGGCAGCGGACCAGTGACTTGACGGTTTGATTTCCTTTACTTCTCTTCTGCAGGCTGCACAGCATTGCTGCTCCGTGTTACTTTTCCACTAACAGTACAAGTGCAGCAGCGAACACTGATGAATTTTGTAAAATCCTTCACTGTTGAATATAACTGCATGCTTCAGTGTTGCTGCACAAAGGACAGCAGGCTTTTTAACCAGTTCTTTGTGGACACTTTTATTAAATGTTAAAGGACTGTCAAACCATCACTGCTTAAAAACTAACGGCACTTTAGACAGCTTTTAACTGTACAACGGTGTCAGTGTGCACATGCTGATCGATCTTCCTCTTCTTCAGGTATTTGCCTCTCTGTTTTCCCTCAGTTTTGTAATTTCATATCTGGTTATATCCCAGATTCCCTAATTTTCCTCTCTCTTAGGCAAGCCTGGCGATTAACCCAGCGAGCCTCCTGCCCGGCGCATCGTCGAAAGTTGCTGGTGTTACGGCTGGGTCGGCGTTCCTTCCGTCTCCGCCTGAGTTATCTCCGAGCGTTGTCGCAGCTTCGGGACCAGCTACAAGTGAGGGCATCACTGTGAGCTTTGATCAGCCAATGCAGGTGGACACTTTGCCCAGTGTTATTAAGGTAAGGTGTGACAAAAACGCAGCATTTTAAATATTTAGCTTTTTTTTAATTGTCTCCACATGAGTTTAAAAGTGAACTTCACTCACTGAAGTCGTAGCTTAACTTGATAAAATGTTGAGGGAGGAGACAAGCCACTCAATTCAAATACAAGTAGGCTGCATGATTTGTTCAGATTTGGTTGGTTGGCAGCTTTCTGATTAAATGTAGTTATTCAAACTCATGAAGCACTGGTTACTATTTGGGGGTATTTCAGTCTACTTTTTAAAGAACTGGATGTAATCTGGAGTCTTTGAAGAGATGTTCCAACTGGAAAAATAAGATAAACCAGTGAAAAAAGTTTTGTTTTTTTTAATCTAGTTTTAGCACTAAGTTGCAAATTGTTTTCTTTTACTAAAGGAGTTTGCATAGTGCAAAAACATGTGAACATGTGTTACTGCTGCTAACGATTGTTCTCTTGCTGTTAAATAAGTCTGTTTGGTAATTAAAGCCTAAAACAAGGTCTGATTTGGCGTTCTGCCTATAGAGCACTGTGTTCGGTTCTGGGCTCCACACCTCAGGAAGGATATATTGGCCTTGGCGGAAGCGCAGTGCAGATTCTGCAGAATGATACCGGGGCGAAAAGGGTTAAATTATGAGGCTGCGTAGACTAGGCTTTTATTCCATCGAGCATAGAAGATTACGGGGTGGACTAATTGAGGTGTTTAAGATGATTTGAAGGAGTTGATAGGCTAGATGAAGAAAAACTATATCCTCTGGTTGGGGGGGGGGGTCCAGAACAAGGGGGCGCAACCTTAAAATTAGACCTAGGCTGTACAGAGGTGATGTCAGGAAGCACTTCTTTGCACAAAGGGTAGTGGAAATCTGGAACACTTCCCCCAAAAAGCTGTTGAGGCTGGGAGTCGATTAGAAATTTCCAAACTGAGATTGACAGATTTGTGTTAGGCGAGGGTATTAAGGGTTACAGAACCAAGGCGGGTAGATGGAGTTAAGATACAGATCAGCATGAGCTAATTGAATTCTGGAACAGGCTTTAGGGCTGAATGGCCTCCTCCTGTTCCTATGTAGCCGAGGCACCTTTGAAGGCAGGAGAGCGAGCCAGTGCCTGCAGAACGGGTTCTCTTCCAGGTGCATCACCAATTTTACTGAGATCCTGGCACGCGGAAACACTCCTGAGGATGTAGGATACTGGGGATGGTCTACGCAAGTAGTCTGAAACATGGAAGCCAAAAATGTGGCAAGTAAAAAGGATAGAAGACGAAAAAAGTAACGCACGTGTGTAATAAAATGAAGAATGTGATGTGAAATTTATTATTGAATGTGAAGTTGGAAGTTACACAGATCCGATTCATAAGATATAGCATATTGTGTTCAGCGCCTTACTCTTTATGCTGTACGTGTGTGTGTATTTTTGCTAACTGCACAACAAACAGCAAGGTTTAGCAGGGGCTTGCTGTACAGTTAGGGCATTTTCTTGCTGCAATGTTCGTTGGCTATTTTTCAAATCTGGAATAATTATTTCAGCATCCCTTTGCATGCTGGATTATTTTGTGAAGAGGTGACATCTCAAGGGGCAGGGGAGTTGGGGTGGGAGATGATCAGTGGGGTGGGCTGGGCTCTTGAGAGCAAAGCGAACGGGGTGGGGGGGAGAGGTGGATCAGAGCGCACGAGGGGTTATGGAGACTGGAGTCACGTGGTCCGAGAGCCTGGTGGGTGGGAGAGGGAGACTGGCAGCAGCATTGGGGGGGCCAATGGGTATTCTGTAAGGCTTCTTTCTTGTCTTTAGCAAGATTACCCAAGCTTATCCTGTTCTCTTACAGAGCCGTCCAAGAGTAGTGAAGAAGCGCCGACCTCCGACGAGGGGGGCACGGAGACTGGCAGCTCAGCAGTCCGACGAGACAGAAGAATTGGACCAGAGATCGGAAACCGATGGCGCTTTATCAGAAGAGGGCAGCATTGCAGACATTTCACCGACGGTCGCGGCCCAAAAAACAAATTCGGACAAGACGCCCGCGGCAAAGCGGTCACCGCCGCCTGAAGCGTCACCCGGTAAAGATGCCAGCCCACTCTCTCCCACCGCCCTAAAGCAGCCGGTGCATTCCGACCTCTTCGGTTCAGGCGACCTGTTCAAGCCAAGCTTGGCCCAGGGACCGACTCCTGCAGCTGGGAGCAGGGAGGACTCCTTGCCCAAGAAGGAGCCAGCCCAATCCATATTTGCACCAAGCGAAGGGGACCTTTTCCAGCCAAGTAAACGGATTGTGATGAAACCCAAAGCAATTGCTTTTCTCGAAGAGGACGGTGGTGACGATCTCTTTGGGACAGCAAAATCAGGGAAAACTAAACCAACAACACACAATGGTTCAAAATCACTAGATATCTTTGAGGTAATCGTTTTATTGGTTAAAATGGATGCTTGATGAAACCCTGTGCTCCAGTCTTAAATGACACCAGAAGTGACTGATAACATAAGAATTAGGAGCAGGCCCCTCGAGCCTGCTCTGCCATTCAGTCAGATCATGGCTGATCTTCGACCTCAAATCCACTTTCCTGCCCTATCCCCATATCCCTCGATTTCCCTAGAGTCCTAAAATCGATCTCAGTCTTGAATATACTCAACAACTCGGCACCCACAGCCCTCTGGGGCAGAGAATGCCAAAGATTCACAACCCTCAGTGAAAAGATTCCTCCTCATCTCAGTCTTAAAAGGCCGACCCCTTATCCTGAGACTATGTCCCCTAGTTCTAGACTCTCCAGCCAGGGGAAACAACCTCTCAACATCTACCCTGTCAATCCCCCTCAGAATCTCCTTTTCTGTGTTCACTTTTATTACCAATTTTCTCTCTTCCCTCTCCTTTCTTAAAGTAGTGGGTCAAGTTGCGTACAGTTCCTCAAGAACTGGTAGCTTCTCTCTGCCTCATCCAAGTGTCCATTTGTCGTGTGGGAGTCTGGATGACGTGTTGACAGGCTTTTCTGCTGGTGCAGGCATTACAGCCAGGCCCAGTACCTGTCCTTTTCTGGATATTTGCCTATGCCTTCAAACATGGGTCACTGGATGGTGATTGGTTTCAGCAGTGGGTGCTGTTTACAATCAAGATTTGCTAATTATTAGGTTTGGGCAATAAATGCTGGCCTTGCCAGCGACGCCCACATCCCATAAACATTTTTTTTTTTAAATAGCCAGGCCATGTACCGTGTCTTTGGACTGGAAGCCGTGGTCGAGATAATCCCAGAATTATACTATGGGAGCTTCCTGAGAGATGCTTTAATAATAGTGGCTTTTCGGACTGAGGAAATTTGGATTTTAAGATCTTGGGTTTAACCAGAAAAATTGGTTGGTGAATTTTGCAAGTCGTCCTTATAGAGCTGACCCCTGGGTCGGAGGGGACTGAATGCTTTCAACTTGAATATTTCGCAGTGTGAGGGAGCTGGGTCTGGTTAATGCTAAAGTTGTATCGAACCTTGGTTAGACCACACTTGGAGTACTGTGTGCAGTTCTGGTCGCCATATTAAAGAAGGGATATAGAGGCACTGGAGATACCAGAAATGCGAGGTTATACCCATCAAGAAAGGATGAACAGGCTGGGGCTCTTTTCTCTTGAAAAGAGAAGTCTGAGGGGTGACATAATCGAGGTCTTTAAAATTATGAAAGGTTTTGATAGAGTGGATACAGAGAGAATGTTTCCACTTGTGGGGAAGAGCATAACTAGAGGCCATCAATATAAGATAGTCACCAAGAAATCCAATAGGGAATTCAGAAGAAACTTCTTTACCCAGAGAGTGGTGAGAATGTAGAACTCGCTACCACAGGGAGTGGTTGAGGTGAATAGTATAAATATATTGAAGGGGAGGCTAGACAAACACACGAGGGAGAAAGGAATAGAAGGTTATGATGGTAGTTAGATGAAGATGGACAGGAGGAGGCTCGAGTGGTGCATAAACGTCGGCATGGGCTGGTTGGGCCAAATGGCCTGTTTCTGTTCCATATATTCAATGTAATAATGCTGCCTTTTTTTTTAAGTTTCAAATAATTGCCTGCTGAAACGATTCTTTTCCTTTGTCAGGACGATTTGTTTGCCACGGAATCTGTTACCGTAGCCAAGAAAAGCAACGAGGAAAGCACTGATGTCAACCTCTTCGATGATCATGTAGACATATTTGCTGACTTAAAAGTAGCACCAAAAGAGAAGAGGAGCAGGAAGAAAGTAGAAACCAAGTCTATATTTGACGATAACATGGGTATGTATACACCAGATGGGAAATGGGGCACACCTCCGGTCCTGCTGTGTAGCATAGACTCATAGAATCGTACAACACAGAGTCCATTCGACCCATCGTGCCTGTGCCGGCTCTTTGGTAGAGCTCTCCAATTAATCCCACTCCCCTGCTCTTTCCCCATAGCCCTATAATTTTTTTTTTCTCCACGTATTTATCTAATTCCCTTTTGAAAGTTACTATTTAATCTCCTCCCACTGTGCTTTCAGGCAGCACGTTCCAGATCACAACAACTCGCTGTGTTTATAAAAAACATGTTTCCTCATGTCGCCTCTGGTTCTTTTGCCGATCACCTTAAATCTGTGTCCTCTGGTTACCGACCCTTCTGCCGCTGGAAACTCTTTCTCCATATTTACTCTCTCAAAACCATTCATGTTTTTGAACACCTCTATTAAATCTCCCCTTAACCTTTACTCTAAGGAGAACAACCCCAGCCTCTCCAGTCTCTCCATGTAACAAGTCTTTCATCCCTGGAACCATTCTAGTAAATCTTTTCTGCACCCTCTCCAAGGCCTCGACATCCTCCCTAAAGTGTGGTGCCCAGAATTGGAGACAGTACTCCAGCTGAGGCCTAACCAGTGTTTTATAAAGGTTTAGCATATCATTCTTGCTTTTGTACTCTCTTTCTCTATTAATAAAGCCAAAGATGCCATATGCTTCTCAACCTGTTCTGCCACCTTCAAAGATTTGTGTGCGAACACCTGCAGGTCTCTCTGTTCCTGCACCCCCTTTAACATTGTACCATTTAGTTCATATTGCCTCTCCTCATTCTTCCTACCAAAATGAATCACTTTACACTTCTGTGTTAAATTTCATCTCTCATGTGTCTGCCCATTTCCCCAGTCTGTCTCTGTCCTCCTGAAGTCTGTTACTATCCTCCTCATTGTTTACTACATTTGAGTTTTGTATCGTCTGCAGACTTTGAAATTGTGCCCTGTATACCCAAGTTCAGGTCATTATCTATCAAGTGATCCTAATACCGACCCCTGGGGGACACCACGGTTGTTTTTCAGACTGGAGGGAATTATACCGTTCACCAATACTCTCTGCTATAGAAACATTATAGTTTTACAGCACAGGAGGAGGCCAATCGGCCCATCACACTTGTGCTGGCTCATGAAAGAGCTTTCCAGTTAGTCCATTCCACTGCCCTTTCCTCCTCATTTAAAATGTTTCTCTTGCAAATATTCATTCACTTCCCTTTTAAAATTTGTTCTGGATTCTGCTGGTAGTGCATTCCATGTCCCACAACCCTCAATAAAATCTAACCTCCCCCTTCTTTATCATGCCCTCTAGTTACTGACTCACCGACCTGTGGAAATAGTTTTTCCTATTTACCCTATAATTTTGCAAACCTGTCAGATCTGCTCTTGACTTTTTCTGTTCTAATGAAATGGGCCTGTTCCTCTAGTCTTTACTCCTAATTAAAGCTTCTTATCCTTAATGTCACCCTAGTGCATCTCTTCTGCAGCCTCTTGATATCCTATCTAAGGTAGCACATAAACCCGGGGACACACCACTCGAGTGGAACACCTCGGGAGCAGTGTGTGGGCGAGTGTGTTTGTATGTAGTTGGGTGCACTCACTGTTTACAACAGTGGTCCCAGTCTTTCTAAGAGTTTAATTTTATCTGATTTTAAAAAGGTGTTTAAAAGCATTAGGAACATTAAGGATGAAGAAAATGTCACTCCGCCCGTCAAGCCTGCTCTTTGCACAGACCCATAAAGACTCTACCCCCATCACAATCCACCTCCCATGGTGAGCAGAAATAAAGGGCAGGAGGTGCCCTGCGAACCGTCACCTCCGAGAATGTAGCCCAGGAACCAAGTCTTTTGGTGTGGAAAAGACGAGATCTTTGAGGAACAGGAGAAGACCACAGGGCCCTCCAAGGACATCTCGTTCTGATTGCTGAGCTCGGCTCTCTCAAAGTTTGCTTCAATTCTCTTTTTCCACCCCCCCCCTTTCCCCAACGGCCTTTTGAATCTGCTTATAGTATGTGTGTCACAATTCAGCTGCCCAATTCTTCTGTTTGACTTCCTTTCATACTGCTCATTTTCTCAGTTTAGATGTATTTAACAGTTCACCTAGATCAACTTTATCAATCCTCTGGAGGAAAGGAGTCCTCCGTATCGGACACTACTTCTGGTATTGTGGAGGACAACTTTGAGAAAAATAACATTCAAACCACTTTCTGACCTTTGAATCCCAGCTGGCTGACGGGAGGGTGGGAGAGCTCCCTATCTCGAACAGTATGTGGTTGCATGAATAAGCTTAACTTTTCATCCAATTTAAAATAACCTTGATCAGGGGGCTTCCCCTTGAGGTTTTTGTCTTGTATCACTCTCTTGGAAGGTCAGGCTGCTCCATGGGGCTAATGTCGTTACTGGCCGCTGTTTAACACCGGACAATGCGAACGGGCGATATAGCTGGAGCGCCCTTTTTTCTTCCTCCTCCTCCCCCCATAGCTTTGTTTCTTGATAGTGGGATCTAGGAGTGCGAGGGGCTGTGTTTCTTGCCCTTTTATCTAAATTGTTGATGACCTTTTATTTCAGATGATATTTTTGCTTCTGCGTCCTCGGCCAGTACCAAGAAACAATCCAAACCCAAGACCAGATCAAGCCAAGCTGCCGTTCCGATCAGCACGCCGGATAACAAAGCTGCGGACATTTTTGACGATCCTTTGAACGCTTTTGGACCATAAGATTCGGTGAAGAGCAATGTTAGAGTTACGGGGAGGAGGCGGGTGGAGAGAGAATGTTTCTTACTGTTTGACACAAAGGAATTGTTCTACTGCAGCAAATTAAGAAATACTTTGTCTAAATAACATTGTGGCGAAACCATACACAAGCTTGTTTCTTTAATTATAGGCGCGACTGGCTGCTAATGCAGACTTCGATACTTGCCTCGGTGGAGGGGCAGTGTGGCTGCAAACACCTTGTGTTTAGGATTTGCTACTGTGGTCACAGGAGTAGTTCTGAACACGTCACTCATATTTCCTTTGTTCTCCTGACCTTGTGATGTGCTCCTTTTTTCCCCCTCTTTCTCCTCTCTCTGCCATTGTTGGTTCCTTAATCATTGTTGTGTTTTGTTACCTTTTCGTCCCAGTTCTAATCACCCTCACATTTTACAGTAGTGAGAATTCTTCTCTCTCAAGTCAGTTGACCTAACCGATGGAACGTTTTGACATTAAGCACCGCATCTAAAAGCTGATCGGTGGGTTTGTCACCCTTCTGATGACCTTTGGTCATTGAATTTTATTAGATTAATTCTCCTGCGAATGTTTTGTGATATCAGTTTGAGATTGTTATTTTCATGAACTTTGTTCCAAGTTTCATACGGGGACTGTCTAAGATCAGTGCAATATAATGTAAATACTTCTCCTGAAATGAAAGATGTGCTTCGTAAATAAATTCATTGCAGTCTTACAAAGGCCACAGAAGAATGGATCTTATGGCAATTATTGGGTGTTGAGTTCAACAAATTGCTGTCGTATCTGTTACTTTCACAATGAGGCCTTTGGTTCTGTTTAATCCTGTTTTGAGTTTAAGTTGCTCAGAAAAATAAAACTGCACAGTGAACAAAGCTTTGCAATAAATGTAATTGATTTCCTGCAGCTTTTAGAAATTGTTTGCTGAGTCTTTGCAATGTATTTATTTCTTTGGGAGTAATCTTTTTTTTACGTATGAGCAGAAGAACATCCAGCTGGCTCGGCGAATAAATTCATCATGTGGTCTGGGATTGACTCTCTCAGACCAGGGAATTGTTTAGTTCAATCCCCTGTCTGTGCTGCACTCCTTAATCTCAACTGTGACCGCAATCCGGGCTCCCTCTCCTGATTACTGTCCGCTGTCCCCTGCTGGGAAGTGGACCTGGCTGAGGACAGTGTGGCTAGAGTGTGGAACTCGCTTCCGCAGGGAGTGATTGAGGCGAATAGCAGAGAGGCATTTAAGGGGAAGCTGGATAAACACATGAGTGAGAAAGGAATAAAAAGGATAGGCAGATAGGGTGAGATGAAGACGGGTGGGAGGAGGCTTGGGAGGAATAGAAACGCCCGCACAGACCATTTGGGCCGAATAGCCTGTTTCTGTGATGTAAATTCTGTCAGATGAGGATCAGCTGGTAGAATCTTGTCACAAAATGACAGTACAGGAAACTTTTTTTATCCAGGACCGACGTGGTGCCAGTCGATCAAAAAGTCTGGATTACAGAGAGGTATACTTACCAAGGTACGAGAGGCCCCCCCCCCCCCCCGTACATGGCCACAGGTGCAGGAGTCCCGGTTACACGGCCACAGATCCAGGTGTCCCTGTTGCACGGCCATCGGTGCAGGAACCCCGGTTACATGGCCACAGATCCAGGAACCCCGGTTACACGGCCACAGATCCAGGAACCCCGGTTACACGGCCACAGATCCAGGAACCCCGGTTACTCGGCCACAGATCCAGGAACCCCGGTTACACGGCCACAGATCCAGGAACCCCGGTTACACGGCCACAGATCCAGGGACCCCGGTTACACGGCCACAGATCCAGGAACCCCGGTTACACGGCCACAGATCCAGGAACCCCGGTTACACGGCCACAGATCCAGGAACCCCGGTTACACGGCCACAGGTGCAGGAACTCTGGTTACACGGCCACAGATCCAGGCACTCCGGTTACACGGCCACTAATATATAGTAAAACTTACCTGAACCTACTCCTGAATTTTGCTGGTTGAGAGATTTCTGGATATTTAGGTGCCGGTTAAAAGGAAGTTTCCTGTATCTTCAAAATAAAAGCAAAGGAGTTCCAGAAACAGATTTGGAATGAAGTTGCAGCAGTTTATCGGTACAGCTGGTTGTGTGTGAAGACATTGAATGGAGTGTGCAGTAGAAATTACCAGGGCAAGAATCCAGTTATTCCTCTCTGGATAGGAGCAGTAAGTATGGAGGATCATTGGCCCTGGTGTCTGTCATTGGCCCTTTCTCATCCTTGTTCTGAAAGTGTCAACTCTTGTTGGGATGCAGTTTGAAGGACACCTGGGGTTCTCCTATTACCCCACCCTAAGTGGCCATTCTGCACGTCCGAGCCTTCATGTTCGTGTTGGCTGGCTATTCAATAATGGGGGATGTCGCAGCTGAGCCCACGGCTTCCACTGTTTGTAAACTTGTGATTCTCAATGCTTCAGGTTTAAAGTTGACCCCGTTTCCCTCCTGTGGATTTTTTGGTTAGCTGCTCTCTCTTCCTGCCCCCCAAACTCCACGTATCTTTCTCCCATAGCCTTCATCTTAATTCAAAGCAGCAGCAGCAGCGCAGACACTTCTTGTTCAAAGCGTTGATCATGCCTGTAAGCGGTAAGGTTTTTAGGTCTAGTTGGTACCTTTTTAAACTGGAGGCTGGTGATTTTGAAAAAGGCCCCGAGGTTCTAAGTGGGATAAAACCTACACCTGATGTCATATTAATGATTCTATTTGAGGTGAAGGCCACCTGAAAGCAATGGAGTTGATGGGCGATGAGGCAGAGCTGGGGAACTATAGGCCCATTAGCTTGACTTCCGTAATAGGTAAGATGCTCAACGGCATCATTAGGGATTTCCTATATGACCAGTTAGACAGAGGAAGCCTCATCAACGGCACCCAACACTGCTTCCAGAAAAGGTCATGTCTTGCAAATGTGATTGCATTTTTTGAAGAAGTCATCAGGTTAGTGGTTGGGGGGTAACCCTGTAGACATTGTCTATCTGGTCCTTCAGAAAGCTATTGATAAGGTACAGATAGAGCTATAGCCAGGGCTAAGCGATCCCACAATCAACTAATCAAATCAAAGGCTCCAGGAATATCCCCATCCTCAATGATGGTGGAGCCCAGCACCCGACTGCAAAAGACAAGGCTGAAGCATTTGCAACCATCTTCAGCGAGAAGGGCCGAGTGGATGATCCATATCGGCCTCTTCCTGACATCCCCACCATCACAGAAGCCAGTCTTCAGCCAATTCGATTCACTCCACGTGATATCCAGAAATGGCTGAGCGCACTGGATTACAGCAAAGGCTGTGGGTCCCGACAACATCCTGGCTGTCGCGCTGAAGACTTGAGCTCCAGAACTAGCCGCGCCTCTAGCCAAGCTGTTCCAGTACAGCTACAACACTGGCGTCTATCCGACAATGTGGGAAAACTGCCCGGGTATGTCCTGTCCACAAAAAGCAGGACAAATCCAATCAGGCCAATTACTGCCCTGTCAGTCTACTCTCAATCATCAGCAAAGTGATGGAAGGTGTCGTCGACAGTGCCATCAAGCGGCACTTACCAATAACCTGCTCAGCGATGCTCAGTTTGGGTTCCACCAGGACCACTCGGCTCCAGACCTCATTGCAACCTTGGTCCAAACATGGACAAAAGATCTGAATTCCAGAGGTGAGAGTGACTGCCCTTGACATCAAGGCAGCATTTGACCGAGTGTGGCATCAAGGAGCCCTAGTAAAATTGAAGTTAATGGGAATTGGGTAAAATTCTCCACTGGCTGGAGTCATACCTAGCACAAAGGAAGATGGTTATGGTGGTTGGAGGTCAATCATCTTAGCCCCAGGACATCGCTGCAGGAGCTCCTCAGGGCAGTGTCCTAGGCCCAACCATCTTCAGCTGCTTCATCAATGACTTTCCCTCCATCGGGTCAGAAGTGGGGATGTTTGCTGATGACTGCACAGTGTTCAGTTCCATTCACAACTCCTCAGATAATGAAGCAGTCCATGCCTGCATGCAGCAAGACCTGGATGACATTCAGGCTTGGGCTGATAAGTGGCAGGTAACATTCACACCACGCAAGTGCCAGGCAATGACTATCTCCAACAACCGCGAGTCTTGCCACCGGCCCTTGACATTCAACGCCATTACCATCACTGAATCCCCCACCATCGACATCCTGGGGGTCACCATTGACCAGAAACTTAACTGGACCAGCCACATAAATACTGTGGCTACAAGAGCAGGTGCGAGTGTCTCGCCTGCCGACTGCCCAAAGCCTTTCCACCATCTACAAGGCACAAGTCAGGAGTGTGATGGAATACTCTCCACTTGCCTGGATGAGTGCAGCTCCAACAACACTCAAGAAGCTCGATACCAGCCAGGACAAAGCAGCCCACTTGAGTGGCACCCCATCTACAAGATGCACTGCAGCAACTCGCCAAGACTTCTTTGGCAGCACCTCCCAAACCAGTGACCTCTACCACCTAGAAGGACACGGGCAGCAGACGCATCGGAACACCACCACCTTCAAGTTCCTCTCCAAGTTGTACACCATCCTGACTTGGAAATATATTGTCGTTCCATTGTTGTCACTGGGACAAAATCCTGGAACTCCCTCCCAAACGGCACTGTGGGAGTACCATCACCACACGGACTGCAGTGGTTCAAGAAGGCGGCTCACTACCACCTTCTCAAGGGCAATTAGAGATGGGCAATAAATGCTGGCCTTGCCAGCAATGTCCATGTCCCAGGAACGAATTAAAAAAAAAAAAAAATCACAATGTTACTCCACAGGATAGAACCTTGTGGAATTGGTGTTATTCTGCTGCGGTGGGTTGAGAATTGGCTGAATACCCGTATGCAGAAAGTTGTCAGTAGATTTGGTTACAGGTTACCAGTGGTGTCCTGCAGGGATCAGTGTTAGGACTTTAGTTATTTACTGTTTTTATTAACAACCTAGATGTAGATGTTGGGGGAATGATCCACAAGTTTGCGCATGACTGATGTGTGCAAGAGTCCGGCCTGTAGGGGATGTTCAACTACTGCAAGCAGATCTCGATGTGTTGAGGAAATGGGCCCATGGTTGGCGAATGATGCTTAACCTAGAAAAGTGTAGTGTTATGTACGTGGGCAGGGCGATTGCTAAATATACATGCAAACTATAACGGACACAATTGAAGCCGGTGGCAAAAGAAAGCGATCTGGGTGTTGTCGTGCATCACTCGAGGTTCCTGACCAATGTTCTGAAGCTTTAGCTAAAGTGAGCAGAATTCTAGGTACATAGTACATCGTATTTACAGCACAGAAACAGGCCATTTGGCCCCACAGGTCTATGCCACTGTTTATGCTCCACAAGAGCCACCTCCCACCCCTCTTCATTGAACTCTATCAGCATATCCTTCTAATCCTTTCTCCCTCATGTACTTATCCAGCTTCCCCTTAAATGCATCTATGCTATTTGCCTCAATTACTCCATGTGGTAGCGAGTTTGTATTCTAACTACTCTGAGTAAATAAGTTTCTCCTGAATTCCTTACTGGATTTGTTAGTGACTACCTTATATTTATGGCCAGGTAGATAAGGTGGTTAAGAAGGCATACGGAATGCTTGCCTTTATTAGCCGTGGCATAGAATGCAAGAGCAGGGGGGTTATGCTTCAACTGTATAAAACACTAGCTAGGCCTCAGCTAGAGTACTGCGTGCTGTTCTGGTCACCACATTACACGAAAGATGTGATTGCACTGGAGAGGGTACAGAGGAGATTTACAAGGATGTTGCCGGGAGTAGAGAATCTTGAGGAAAGACTGGATAGGCTGGGTCTGTTTTCCTTGGAACAGAGCAATGTGGTTGACTCTCAACTGTGGCTCAGTGGATAGCGCTCTTGCCCTCTGAGTCAGAAGGTTGGGGGTTCAAATCCCACTCCAGAGACTTGAGCACGAAATCTAGGCTAACACTCCAGTGCAGTACTGAGGGAGCGCTGCACAGTCAGGTGCTGTCTGTCAGATAAGATGCTAAACTGAGGCCCCATCTGCTCTCTCAGGTGGACGTAAAAGATCCCATGGCACTATTTTGAAGAAGAGCAGGAGTTATCCCTCAGCCTGGCAGGCAGAGCAAATATGTAATGGCACAAGGGTATATGGCAGGCTGGATGGCATTTATTTTAATGCAAGGAGTCTTGCGAGTAAGGCAGATGAATTGAAGGTGTTGATCAACACATGGGAGTATGATATTGTTGCTATCGGAGACATGGTTGAGGGAGGGGCAGGACTGGCAGCTCAATATTCCGGGGTATAGAATCTTCAGGCGAGACAGAGGGGGGTGTAAAAGAGGAGGGGCTGTCGCAATATTAATCAGGGAGTCAATTACTGCTGTAAGGAGGGATGATATCGTAGTAGGTGCCTCTAATGAGGCCATATGGGTAGAACTTGGCCTTAGAATAGATAGGGCTTGATGGCCGGCGCGGACACGATGGGCCTCTTTCTGTGCTCTATGACTCTATGGTGTCCTGGCCAATATTTATCCCATAACAAAAAACGATTATCTGGTCATTATCACATTGCTGTTTGTGGGACCTTGCTGTGCACAAATTGGCTGCCGCGTTTCCCACATTACAACAGTGACTCCACTTCAAAAGTACTTCATTGGCTGTAAAGCGCTTTGAGATGTCCGGTGGTTGTGAAAGGTGCTATATAAATGCAAATCTTTCTATTTCAACTGCCCTCTGAAATGGCCTAGCAAGCCACTCGGTTGTATCAAAGAGCTAGGAAAACACCTCACAGACTGCAGCGGTTCAAGAAGGCGGCTCACCACCACCTTCTCAAGGGCAATTAGGGATGGGCAATAAATGCTGGCCTTGCCAACGACGCCCGCATCCCATGAACGAATAAAGGAAAACAAAATCCCATCTGAGAGGGGCTCCTGATAAGGTTTGTAATTAATCTCCTGAAGTAGGTTTCACTCTTTTATCTGGCAAAGGTTGTAATGGCTGCAATTGAGATTACGTGTATTGCTTGCTTCTCATGTGTTTTATTTCCACTGGAAAGTTGCTTATTCCCTAGCAACAAGTCGACAATGGCTATAAATGTGGGAGGGGTTAGAGTAAGCGGCTGTCTGGGTAGTCTTATGACCATGAACAATTTATCTTGGAGTTGCCGTGTGCAGCCGTGTGGAACTGATTATCTTGCACATGAGCTAAATGGAAACAGAAAGAACTGGTCTTAGCATTCTCCCCCTCCCTGCTGCCATGTTAAGGATGGGTGGGGAGAAGACACACAACTGTAGTGCCCAGCAGGAGGATGCACACATCAACTTGCCCTTACTATAACGGCAGCAAAGAGCTGTGGGTTGTCGGCCAGCCTGGAGCTGGAGCCCCACCAGTGTATCGGCCCCATTGTGTGCTATTGTAACCTGCTCCGTTGCTCAACTTGAGGTCCAGTGCCGCACCGGGAAAAGGGAACCATCGACTCTCTGCACAGAATACTGCTCACAGCTGATAAAAAAATGCCCTCTTTGCACCTTCCTTCCTCCCCACCCCGACACATTTATCCTGAACCCAACTGCGAAATGTGACATTCCTGTTGCATTGCAGTGTTTTTAAGACTCTCTATGCATCATGGCGCATAAATAGTTCGAGGATTTAGTCACTTGTAAGCAAACATATTCAGAAAGAAAACCAACCCACTCTTAACATTTTTTTCACTTCCTACCTTTTCTATATAACCAGATGATCCCCATTCTGTTTCAGTGTGATTTCTCTAATTCGTTCATATCATAAAACAGTTGGGAATTGCGCTGAATTCTCCGTGGAATATTCTGCTCCAACTCCAGACTCGCCCATGGGAATAACAACAGGCTGCGGTCGAAGGCTATACGCTTCAACCTGTTTTCTTTTTAAACCAGGCCTTCTCAGCAGCTGGATTTTGTGAATCCGGGCGGTTTACATTGGGGTTGTCCTTTGGGAACCAGTGGCACTGACCCCAAGCAGCTTTAGCTGTGTAAGAACAGGTGGGACAACTCGGGTTAACTAACAGCCAGTACTGTAAACAACTAAACAGCATGGGGGGTCGGGCTACCCACAGGTCACTCCTGTTAAGCCGTCTAAGATGCACATTTTTTTTCTAAATAGTCATCTGTTTGGCACTGTTTTTACAAAATATATTGAGATATAAAAAATATTAGCTGAATTGCTTTATGAGGTACAGTCACTCTATTGAAAAATGCAGCTGTCAATTGGCACACCGCAAGGCCCCACCAACACTAAATGAGATGAACAGCCAGTTAATCTGTTTTTGATGGTGTTATTTGAGGTGATGGAAGAATATTGACCGGAAACCGGAAGGATTGTCAGCAGTTCTTTGAATTAGTGCCATGGGATGTTACAACCATCTGACCAAGCGCATGGGACCTCGGTTTAACGTCTTCTCTGAAGGACGGCACCCCTCGGCAATGCTGCACTTCCTCAGTATTGCACTGAAGTATCGGCCTGGATTATGGGCATTCATTCCACGACCTTCTGACTTGGAGCTGAGGATGCTACCAACTGAGCCAAGCTGACACTTAGGGGGGAGAAAATAAACATAGGTCTATCTTGCCTTCTTTCTGTCCTAGCGATTGTAACCAATAAATGTGTTCTTCCAAGGTTCTGGTCCAGTTTTACCCTGCAGAGATCTAAGTTACACGCAGCCTGGACTGTTGTTAAAAACAAATCACCCTCCCAACAGTGTTTCCTTGCCTCCCACCCGAATCTCCCTCTTCTTGGATTGTCCTCGTGTCCCCTTGTTCTGTCTTGTGGCAATTCAAACAGCCCTTACTGATCCTTGACAGCCCTGAGTCACCTTAGTTTGAAAACCAAAATCAATTCTCTCTCCAAGAAAAGTCCCAATTCTTTAAGCCTCTCTGTGTTTTGTTCTCCAGCCTTGTAGGCATCTTAGTAGCTCTTCTCTGTGTCTGTTCCCGATCAATGACACCCTGTCTGCAGTGAGGGTTCGAGCACTTCACCCATTACTCCTGTTGGGGCCTGACCAACGTTCTGTGTAATGGTGGAAATACTTCCTTTGATCTATACTGCATTCCTCTTTCTTATATTACCTAACATCCCATTAGCTTCTTTTGATGACAGCCAGATACTGGTTTGATGTCGTGAGGGGCCGACTATGACTCCCTGTGACCATTCCTGGTCAGTATTTCCCCAATTAATTAACTTTCATTTATTCTGTCCTGTTCCTGACCTGGGATGGCTTGGTGGAGCTTTTTTCACCAATTGAGAACTGGTCTTTTGCAGCTGTTTCCATTTATTTCAATATTCAACCTCCACTGACTGTCTCGTGCATCGATGAGTGAATTAACCTTCTGTCCTGTTTCTGTACAGTTGCCAATGATAAGTTTCTGACTAAGTAACATGGAGAGGGTAGTGAGAGAACAGGCGACATCATCTGAAAGTACAGCATCGAGTTCCATACGTACGCTGACGACACCCAGTTCTACCTCACCACCGTCTCTCTCGACCCCTCCACTGGCTCTGTGTTGTCAGAATGCTTGTCCGACATCTATTATTGGATGAGCAGAAATGACCTCCAATTCAATATTGGGAAGACTGAAGCTATTGCCTTTGGTCTCCGCCACAAATTCGATCCCTCTCCCTGGCCACAGTCTGAGGCTGTTCGCAACCTCAGCGTCATGTTTGACCTTGAGATGAGCTTCCGAACCCATATCTTCTCCATCACCAAGACCGCCTACTTCCACCTCCGTAATATCACCTGACTCTGCCCTTGCCTCAACCCATCTGCTGCAGAAACCCATGTCCATGCTTTTATTTACCCTGCACAAATTTAAGCTCATCCAAAACTCTGCTGTCCATATCCTAACTCAAACTCTGCCCGAGTCCATGTGGTGAAGGAGTACCTTCACCACACGGACTGCAGCAGTTCAAGAAGGCGGCTCACCACCACCTTCTCAAGGGCAACTAGGGATGGGCAATAAATGCTGGCCTTGCCAGTGATGCCCACATTCCATAAGTGAATTAAAAAAAAAAGTCCCGTTCACCCATCACCCCTGTGCTCGCTGACATTGACTCCCGGTCCAACAACCCCATGAATTTGAAATTCTCATCCTAGTGTTCAAATCCCTCCATGGCCTTGCCCCTCACTATATCTGTAGCCTCCTCCAGCCCTAAAATCCTCCGCGTTCCTCCAATTCTGGTCTCTTGTGCATCCCTGACTTCTTTCACTGCACCATTGGCGGCCGTGTCTTCAGTTTTCTCAGCCCTAAGCTTTGGAATTCCCTCCCTAAACCTCTCCACTTCTCTCTCCTCCTTTAAGATGCTCCTTAAATTTACCTCTTTGATCGAGCATTTAGTCACCTGTCCTAATGTCTCCTTCTTTGGCTCAATTTTTACCTGATTAGGCTCCTATGAGGCACCTTGGGACATTTTATTATGTTAAAGGTGCTATACAAACATAGGTTGTGTCTTGTTTTGCACACTTTGTACAAAAATAATAAATTGCAGGACAACAGAGTATTATAGTTTAACTCTTTTATTAAGCATTAGGTCTGTGATCTTATTCATAACAGCATCATTGGGGAAAGCCTGGCATTAGGACCCCTAGCCTGGGTCTTCCAAACAATAGTAGTCCTTACAGATGCCTGCAGGCCAATGACAACTCAGCATGTGATCACATGTGAATATAATAGGTATTTCTTACAGATGCCTGCGGGCCAATGATAATTCAATATGCAAATGTTACATCCCCTTTCTTTTAAAAGAAAAATGTTATGCATTACTTTTAAACCTTTCTTCTACATAATGTTCTCGCTAGCATAAACATATATGTAAACTCAGCATTTAACTAGCACTGAAAACATCTCAACGTTTCAATAACGATGTACAGTTTTTTTTTAGGGCAGCGATCCGCCTACACCCTTTGACAGTTCACAAGTCAAGGATAACTCTAGGCTTGACTTCTCGTCCCGACCTTGTGTGGTATGAAACTGAGCATGTTCCTGAATCGGTCAACAATTTAGGTTCAGGTTTAGGTTCAGGTAAGTATGATGTGTTTTGTGTATTGCTCTGTTCATCACACTCTGTTGAACTGATCCTTTCGTCGGAATGATGATGTTGTTCCTTGGTGTTCAGGAGGTGCCTGCGATTGCGGCAGTACACCTGTCCTTCTGGGGTGCGGATGTGATACGATCGTTCAGTGTCAGCTGGCTGGATGACGACTGCTGGCTTCCAGTAGTCATGCTCCTGGATTCTGACGGATTCTCTATTGTGCAGCGGTGGCAGTAGTCTAGCTGACCTGTCATAGTATCTCTTTTGGTGTTGCTGTCTCTGTACACGTTTTGCATGCACTTGCTTGCAGCTGACGACCTCTGGCTGCAGCTGCTGGTTGGTGCTTGGAAGGATTGAGCGAAGTCTGCGGCTCATCAACAGCTGTGCTGGTGACTTGAAGCTGTCAACCGGAGTGTTGCGGTACTCAAGGAGACTGATGTAGGGGTCTCTTTTGTCTGCTTTGGCTTTGTCCATGAGTGTTTTTGCAATCTGGACAGTTTTTTCAGCAAGGCCATTACTTTGAGGATAATGTGGGCTTGATGTGACATGTGTGAAATCCCATGCCTTGGCAAACGACTCGAACTCTTTTGATTTGTATTGGGGGCCATTGTCTGAGACTAAAGTCTCTACCATGCCATGCCTGGCAAAGGCTGCCTTTAGCTTATGGGTCACAGCTGCAGATGTGGTGCTGTGAAGCTTGTCCAGTTCAAAAAATCTGCTGTAGTAATCAACAGTCACTATGTAGTCCTCGTTGTTCCATGTGAACAGATCCATTGCCGTGACCTGCCAGGGCCTGTCTGGGATACGGTGAGGTATCATGGGCTATTTGACATTTGATGGGCAGCGTTCTAGACAAATGGAACATTTTCCGACAATGTCCTCAATGTGTTTGCACATTCCGGGCCAAAACATAATGTCACGTGCTCTTTGTTTGCATTTTTCCATGCCCATATGTCCAGCATGAATTTTTGCCAACATCTCTTCTCTGAGACTGCTGGGAATGATGATTTTCTCCCCTTTGAAGATGATTCTGTTGATTTGTGACAGTTCGTCTCTGTGGTTCCAGAATTCAGATATGCTCTGAGGGCATTTCCTCCTTTCCTCAGGCCATCCTTCATGTATGACTTTGCTCAGCTGTGTGAGTTGTGCATCTTTCTCTGTTCCTGCTCGGATCTCCTTCAGTTTTGAGTCACTCACAGGTAAGCTGTTGTACACCATGTGCACCTGCACATCCATGCCTTCACTGAGGCTGCTGTCCTGGTAGCTAAGAGACTTTCTGGACAGCGTGTGTGCGACAGGAATGTCTTTGCCTGGACGGTGAATGATTGTGAAGTCATACTTCTGTAGCTGAAGGATCATTCTCTGTAGCCTTGGTGGGGCTGCAGCTAATGGTTTCCTCATGATTGACTCGAGGGGCTTGTGGTCGGATTCCACAATGACTTGTCGGCCATTGATGTACTGGTGGAAACGCTTACATCCAAACAGAATTGCATATAGCTCTTTCTCAATTTGAGCATAGTTGATTTCACTGTCTGAGAGAGATCTGGAAGCGTAGCCGATGGGCTTTCCTTCTTGCAGTAATACTGCACCTAGTCCGTACTTTGACGCGTCCACTTGTAGTCTGAGCTCTTTGTTGGGGTCGAAGTAGGCAAGAACTGGTCCTGGTTCTCTAGTGATTAGGTCTTTCATTTTCTGAAATGCTGTGTCATGTTGTTTGTCCCACAGGAACTCATTGGATTGTTTGAGCAACTGACGCATGGGTGCGTTGATTTCAGAGAGGCTTGGGACAAACTTGGCTAAGTAGTTAACCATGCCTAGTACTGTCTCTAGCTCTGCGCAGTTCTTCGGCAGCTCCAACTTCTTGATGGCGGTGATTTTCTCTGGATCCAGCTTAATGTCATCAGTTGAGAGGCGATGCCCGAAATAACTGATCTCAGTGGATCCGATTATGCTTTTCTCGGGGTTGAGTCGGATACCTTTCTCCCGTGATCTTTGTAGCATCGCACAGAGGTTCCTGTCATGTTCCTATCTATTCCTGCCATAGATGAGGATGTCGTCTACGATTGCGACTACTCCGTCGAGGCCTTCATAGGTTTCGTCGATCTTCCGCTGGAATTCATCCTGAGCTGAGATAAGACCAAATGGTAATCACAGAAATCGGTAGCGTCCAAATGGTGTGTTGAATGTTGTTAGCTTAGATGACTCTTCCGTGAGCTTGATAGTCCAGTATCCTGATCGTGCGTCCATTACACTGAAGTAACGTGCTCCCACTAGCTTGGGTGTGATGTCATCTAGCGTTGGTAGAGGGTAGTGAGTGCGTTTGATAGCCTTCTTCAAATCTCTGGGGTCGAGACAGACTCTGAGCTTGACCCACTCTGTCGGTTCTGTTTCCCGGACGATGATTTCTGTATTCTCCATGCTCTGCAGCTCCTCCTTCAGGCGACAACGTAGAGCAAGGGGTATCCTTCTCGGTGGGCAAACCACAGGGGTTGCTGCTGGGTCAAGGTGAATAGTGCATTCACCTGGGAATAGTCCGATTCCTTTGAAAACGTCAGCAAACTCCTCCATGACTGTCTGCTTATCAACTGGTGCTGTCAATGATAACACTAGCTTGATGAGGACCATGTCTAAACATGCCTTTAGACCTAGCACTGGAGGTGCTCAAGTGTCAACAATGTAAAAGTCCAACATCATGTCGCTTTCTTTGTACTTGCATCTCATCACGCATGTGCCTTTTACAATGAGCTGCTCACCCCCATAGCTGGTCAGTCTGCTTGAGGTGGGCTGTAGCTCACACTCATCCTTCAAGCTGTGATACTCACTCAGAGGAATTACGTTAACCTGAGCTCCAGTGTCTAGTTTAAACTTAAGCTCTTTGCCCTGTTTTCCTATCTCAATATCTGAAAAGGCTTGCTCAGTCTCTGAAATCTGTTTTTTCTGTGACACAGAATCAATAAACAGTTCCTCTGCATTTGGCTCTCTATCTGGCATTTGGCTGTCACTCACTGTGTGTACTGCCCTTCCAAAACAGTCCTGCAAACTTTAGCAAAGTGGTTCCGTTTACCACATTTAGCATATTGCCTTCCTTTGGCAGGGCATTGCTCCTTTTCCCCATGCACCTTGTTTCCACAATATCCACAGTTTTTGACGCGTTTTATGTCTGTGTCGCTCATTTATAGAACTCTCTCTGTTCTTTCTGTTCTGAAACACGCTCTCTGGGCGGTGTTCTTTGGTGTGTCTATGAACTGCATGCACTGTCTGTTCAGGCGAGCTGCTCATGGCGCCGGTTATGGTTTTCAACTGTGCTTGGGCTATCTCGTGCAATCTAGCTATGTCCATAGCTTTGTCCAGCGTTAGCCCGGACCCAACATTCAAAAGTTTCTCTCTCACTTTAGCTGAATGTATTCCAAACACGATGCGGTCTCTGACCATCTCATCTTTATCTGCATGTTCACAGTCTCTTACCAGCAGTTTTAACTCAGTCACGAACTGTTCAAACGACTCACTAGCTCCTTGTACTTTCTCCTGAAACTTGTACCTAGCGAATATCGTATTTGTCTTGGGCATCACATATGATTCAAAATGGTCAAAATAACTTTTCAGTACCTTTGTTTCATCTGCGGTGAGAGACCATGTGTTAAAAATGTCTCTCCCCTTTTCTCCGATCCACAGGAGTAGGTAGCTGCATCTTTCTTCCTCCCCTTTGCTTTTCAGCGGACCCGAGAACATCAACTCCACGTGTTGCTTGAACTTGCACCATTCTCGAAGTAAGTTCAAAGATTCCCAATTCATTCGAGGCAAGGGAGCTCCAACGATGTCCATTTCAAATCCCACTTCTGACACCATGTCTTGTTTTGCACACTTTGTACAAAAATAATAAATTGCAGGACAACAGAGTATTACAGTTTAAACTCTTTTATTAAGCATTAGGTCTGTGATCTTATTCATAACTGCATCATTGGGGAAAGCCTGGCATTAGGACCCCTAGCCTGGGTCTTCCAAACAATAGTAGTCCTTACAGATGCCTGCAGGCCAATGACAACTCAGCATGTGATCACATGTGAATATAATAGATATTCCTTACAGATGCCTGCAGGCCAATGATAATTCAATATGCAAATGTTACAGGTTGCTTTTGTAAAACTTGTGCACATGACTCACGAGCTGAGAGCAGCAGTGATTCATACTCGCCACTGTATCAGCGCTGAGCCACAAACACTTCATTTACATTGCTGGGAAGTTCAAATGTCTGTTAAGGGTGAGATTTATGATTAATAAGTGTGGGTCTGATCACAAACTCACTTAAACATATGGAGCCTTATTTATTTTTAAGAGTAAATTACAAGTATTTTAAAATCAAAATGTGTGATCCTTGGTAGGTACGCATTTAACAGTCAGATGATAATGATCGTCCAATAATCCAAGATGCCAACTTTCTATTTTCAGTCCGGAGACCAAGTTTTCTCAGTTTCTCCAAGTCCCGGCTTAAAATCTTGAATAAGGACAGATCTGATGTGCTCCCAGTTCCTACCCCATGGTTGTAGTCAGTGGAGAGACGTGAGCAGAGAGGAGACTACTTTCATTATGGTGAACATCAAATGATTCCTAATTGGTGAGTAGCCTCAAAGAAGATGCACCAAGACAACCAGACTGTTACAGCCTTCTGGACTCAACATCAAGTTCAACAATTTCAGACCAGAACCTCTGCCCCTATTTTTTCACATGGCAGCTGTTGATGTTTCTGCCATTCCCATTTACACCTCTTCTTGACCCATCTTTTGTTTCTTTACTTGTCCCATCACCATCTCCTTTTGACTTGCACCATCATCCATTTTGTCATTCAATCTCTCCTGCCTTCCTTCCTATCACAGACCTTCCCTTTTGTTCTTTTCTCCCCTCCCCCCTTTCCCTGCCTCTGTACTTGCTTAAAACCTGTTACGTCTCTAACTTTTTTCAGTTCTAACGAAAGGTCATTGACCTGAAACGTTAACTCTGTTTCTCTCTCTACAGATGCTGCCTGACTTGCTTAGCATTTCCAGCGTTTTCTGTTTCTATTTCAGACTGTTAGAAACCTTGGCATCCTGTTCGACATTAAGGCCACTTACTTCCACCTTCGCAACATTGCCCACCTCCACTCATACCTCAGCCCCTATACCTTACGTGTCAGCCTTGGCTCAGTGGTAGCCTCTGAGTCAGGAGGTTGTGGGTTCAAGCCCCATTCCAGAGACTTGAGCACAAAAATCTAGGCCTATAATTCAGTGCAGTACTGAGGGAGTGCTGCACTGTCAGAGGTGTCATCTTTCAGATGAGACGTTAAACTGAGGCCCAATTCGCCCTCGCAGGTGGATGTAAAAGATCCCATGGCACTATTTGAAGAAGAGCAGGGGAGTTATCCCCGGTGTCCTGGCCAATATTTATCCCTCAACCAACGTCACCAAAAATACATTATCTGGTCATTTCTCTCATTTTTTGAGATCTTGCTGTGCGCAAATTGGCTGCCGCGTTTCCTACATTATAACAGTGACTACACTTCAAAAGTACTTCATTGGCTGTGAAACACTTTGGAACATTCTGAGGTTACGAATGGCGTATTAATGCAAGTTTGTTGTTTCTTTATATATGTCTGCCATCTCCTGACTTGTCCGCTCTAATGCACTCCTTCGTGACCTCTCACCCTGCACCCTCAGTAAACCCTAACTGTCTAAAACTCTGCAGCAAGTCTTCTTCTTCTTCTTAGGCAGTCCCTCGGAACTGAGGATGACTTGCTTCCACACTAAAAATGAGTTCTCAGGTGACTGATGAGTCCAATGCGGGACCTACAGTCTCTATCACAGGTGGGGCAGACGGTGGTTGAAGGGGCGGGTGGGTGGGGTGCTTGGGTTGACGTGCGCTCCTTGCGCTGTTTGCGCTTGGCTTCCACTTGCTCCCGGCGAAGAGACTCGAGGTGTTCGGCGCCTTCCCGGATGCTTCTCCTCCACTTTGTGCGGTCTTGGGACAGGGATTCCCAGGTGTCGGTGGGGATGTTACACTTTTTCAAGGAGGCTTTGAGGGTGTCGTTGAAGTGTTTCCTCTGCCCACCTGGGGCTCTCTTGCCGTGTCGGAGTTCCAAGTAGAGCACTTGTTTTAGGAGTCTCGTATCGGGCATGCGGACGATGTGACCCGTCCATCGGAGCTGATCAAGCGTGGTCAATGCTTCGATGCTGGGGATGTTGGCCTGAGCGAGAACACTGACCTTGGTGCGCCTATCCATGTGTCCTGTTCTGCTCAACCCTCATCCCATCCTCATTAACCTTCATTACCTCTCAGTCCCCCACTGCATTACATTTAAAATCCTTGTCCTAAATTTTACAAACACAAATCTTCGAAGCTGACAGAACAAGTTGATAAGGCTGTTAAAAAGCAAAGAAGTTTTTCTAAACCTTTATAAATCACTGGTTAGGCCTCAGCTGGAGTATTGTGTCCCATTCTGGGCATCACACTCTAGGAAGGATGTCAAGGTCTTGGAGAGGGGGCAGAGGAGATTTACCAGAATGGTACCAGGTATGAGGAACTTCAGTTATGTGGAGAGACTGGAGAAGCTGGGGTTGTTCTCCTTAGAGCAGAGAAGGTTAAGGGGAGATTTAATAGAGGTGTTCAAAATTATGAAGGGTTTTGTTAGTGTAATTAAGATTTCCCGTGGCAAGAAGGTCGCTAACCAGAGGACATAGATTTAAGATAATGGCAAAAAATCCAGGGGGGAAATAAAGGGAAAAAAAATGTCACAGCAAGTTGTTGCGATCTGGAATGCACTGCCCTAAAGGGTGGTGGAAGCAGATTCAATAATAACTTTCAAAAGGGAATTGGATAAATACTTGGAAAGAAGAAACTTGCAGGGCTCTGGGGAAAGGGCAGGGGAGTGGGACTAATTGGATCGCTCTTTCAAAGAGCCGGCACAGGCACGATGGGCCGAATGGCCTCCTTCTGTGCTGTATGATTCTGTTATTTTAAGTCTCTCCAGTATCTCGACTATCGCCTCCAGCCTTAGATCCACTCTTAAGTTTTCTGCTCCTCTGTGGCCAGTCCTCTGTGCACTGAAGCCCCTCCCTTTGCCTCATTGCTGGTGGCAGAGATTTCAGTCACCTCGATCCAACTCTCTGGAAGCCCATCTCTAACCTTCCCCGCCTCTCTCCACAACTAAATACTTTCTCAAACCCCCCTCTTCAGTCCATCTTCCTTCCCTTCCTGTCACAGCAATTTCATCGTGCTAATTGATGAAGTACCTTGGGAGATTTCTTTAAGTTGAAGATGCTAAATGAAAGCGAATAGTTTTTATAGTGGTTACCATTACAAGATAAGATGCTTAGAAAAAAATGAAGAGGAAAAACTGATTTATAAATAAACTGCACAACTTTTATCTGAGGACAAAGACTGTAGATGTGGGCTTTGGCTTATTTTGACATTCATAGAAACATAGAAGCATAGAAGATAGGAGCAGGAGTAGGCCATTCGGCCCCTCGAGCCTGCTCCACCATTCAATGACATCATGGCTGATCATCCAAATTCAGTACCCTGTCCCTGCCTTCTCCCCATATCCCTTGATCCCCCTAGCCTTAAGAAATATATCCAACTCCTTCTTGAATATATTTAATGAATTGGCCTCTACTGCCTTCTTTGGTAGAGAATTCCACAGATTCACCACTCTCTGGGTGAAGAAATTCCTCCTCATCTCTGTCCTAAATGGCTTACCCCTTATCTTTAGACTGTGACCCCTGGTTCTGGACTCCCCGACCATCGGGAACATCGTTCCAGCATCTAGTCTGTCTAGTCCTGTTAGAATTTTATAAGTTTCAATCAGATCCCCTCTCATTCTTCTAAACTCCAGCGAGTACAAGCCCAATTGACCCAATCTCTCCTCATACGTCATTCCTGCCATCCCAGGTATCAGCCTGGTGAATCTTCGCTGCACTCCTTCCATGGCAAGAACTGTTGTGTCGGTACCTTTCTACCTAGACACAATTTAGGACTCAGAACTCAGAGATTCAAACATGAAGTGCTTTATTGGAAGGAAAGGAAGTTCTGGAAAGTTCCGAACAAAGAGAGCTAAACTTAACAGAGAACACCCAACCATTTATCTCCTGTGACAGCGCCACCACAGGTGGGAGGAGAACACACAATAGAACACACAATACATAACAAGAACATCCTTCCTCAGATAAGGCAACCAAAACTGCACACAATACTCCAGATGTGGTCTCACCAAGGCCCTGTACAACTGCAGCAAGACATCCTTGTTCCTGTACTCAAACCCTCTCGCTACGAAGGCCAACATACCATTTGCCTTCTTAACCGCCTGCTGCACCTGCATGCTTACTTTCAGCGACTGGTGCACAAGGACGCCCAGGTCTCGTTGCACTTCCCCTTTTCCCAATCTATTGCCATTCAGATAATAATCTGCCTTCCTGTTTTTGACACCAAAGTGGATAACCTCGCATTTATCCACGTTATATTGCATCTGCCATGCTTCTGCCCAATCACCCAACCTGTCCAAATCATACTGGAGTTTCTCGGTATCCTCCTCACAGCACACACGCCCATCCAGCTTTGTGTCATCTGCAAACTTGGAGATATTACATCTAGTTCCCTCATCCAGATCATTAATATATATTGTGAATAGCTGGGGTCCAAGGACCGATCCCTGCGGTACCCCACTAGTCACTGCCTGCCACTCGGAAAAAGACCCATTTATTCCAACTCTTTGCTTTCTATCTGCCAACCAGTTCTCTATCCAAGTCAATACCTTGCCCCCAATCCCATGTGCCTTAATTTTACATGCTAATCTCTTATGCGGGACCTTATCAAAACCCTTTTGAAAATCCAAATACACCACATCCACTGGTTCTCCCTTATCTATTTTACCAGTTACATCCTCAAAAAATTCCAGTAGATTAGTCAAGCACGATTTACCTTTTGTAAATCCATGTTGACTTTGTCCGATCCGGTCACTTTTTTCCAAGTGCTCTGCTATTACATCCTTTATAATGGACTCTAGCATTTTCCCCACTACCGATGTCAGGCTTACCGGTCTGTAATTCCCCGTTTTCTCTCTACCACCCTTTTTGAACAGTGGGGTAACATTAGCTACCCTCCAATCCATGGGTACTGTTCCAGAGTCTATCGAATTTTGGAAGATGACCCGCAATGCATCTACTATTTCTAGGGCCACTTCCATAATTTTCAATGTTATAAAACTTCAAGAAACTGAAGGAAGAACTGTCCATAAAACAGGAACTGTCTGCAGCACTAAAACAAGAAAGAAAGGAATTAGATGGACATACAGGTGTGTTCAAGGAGCAAAGTGCCATATAAACTGCTCAGAGACATCTTTCATTCCAGAAATTTAACATACCATTGATGGGGATTTGCTACCTCAGTAAAACTCTGGGTACATTATTAGCCATCGTACAGAGTAAAAGTGCACCTTTTCCTTGCTGCGAAATCCCATCTGCTCTGCCGATTTGTCTTTATGCATGAATAGGTGTCAGCTGTGTCTCAGTGGGTAGCACTCTCGCCTCTGAGTCATATGGTCGTGTGAATGGCAGTAGATTGGGAGAAGGGGAAGTGCAATGAGACCTGGGCGTCCTTGTGCACCAGTCGCTGAAAGTAAGCATGCAGGTGCAGCAGGCAGTTAAGAAGGCAAATCGTATGTTGGCCTTCGTAGTGAGAGTGTTTGAGTACAGGAACAAGGATGTCTTGCTGCAGTTGTACAGGGCCTTGGTGAGACCACATCTGGAGTATTGTGTGCAGTTTTGGTCGCCTTATCTGAGGAAGGATGTTCTTGCCATGGAAGGAGTGCAGCGAAGATTCACCAGACTGATACCTGGGATGGCAGGAATGACGTATGAGGAGAGATTGGGTCGATTGGGCTTGTACTTGCTGGAGTTTAGAAGAATGAGAGGGGATCTCATCGAAACTTATAAAATTCTAACAGGACTAGACAGACTAGATGCTGGAATGATGTTCCCGATGGTCGGGGAGTCCAGAACCAGGGGTCACAGTCTAAGGATAAGGGGTGTCTAGATTTTGCACACTTTGTACAAAAATAATAAATTGCAGGACAACGGAGTATTACAGTTTAAACTCTTTTAATGAAGCATCAGGTCTGTAAGCTTCCTCAACCAATACAGCACTGTGTGGACCAGATGGAATCCGGACCCTGGGTCCTCTAAACAATAGCAGTCCTTACAGATGCCTGCAGGTCAATGACAACTCAGCATGTGATCACATGTGAATATAATATGTATTCCTTACAGATGCCTGCGGGCCAATGATAAATCAATATGCAAATGTTACATCCCCTTTCTTTTAAAAGAAAAATGTTATGCATTACCTTTGAACCTGTCTTCTACATAATGTTCTCAGTAGCATCAACATATAATTAAACTCAACATTTAACTAGCACTGAAAACATCTCAACGTTTCAATAACGAAGTACAGTTTCTTTTAGGGCAGCGATCCGCCTACACGCTTTGACAGTTCACAAGTCAAGGATAACTCTAGGCTTGACCTCTCGTCCTGACCTTGTGTGGTTCCTTGGTGTTCAGGAGGTGCCTGCGATTGCGGCGGTACACTTGTCCTTCTGGGGTGCGGACGTGATACGATCGCTCAGTGTCAGCTGGCTGGATGACGACTGCTGGCTTCCAGTAGTCATGCTCCTGGATTCTGATGGATTCTCCATTGTGCAGCAGTGGCAGTAGTCTAGCTGACCTGTCATAGTATCTCTTTTGGTGTTGCTGTCTCTGTACATGTTTTGCATGCACTTGCTTGCAGCTGACGACCTGCCAGGGCCTGTCTGGGATACGGTGAGGTATCATGGGCTCTTTGACATTTGATGGGCGGCGTTCTAGACAAATGGAACATTTTCCGACAATGTCCTCAATGTGTTTGCACATTCCGGGCCAAAACATAATGTCATGTGCTCTTTGTTTGCATTTTTCCATGCCCATATGTCCAGCATGAATTTTTGTCAACATCTCTTCTCTGAGGCTGGTAGGAATGATGATTTTCTTCCCTTTGAAGATGATTCCGTTGATTTGTGACAGTTCGTCTCTGTGGTTCCAGAATTCAGATATGCTCTGAGGGCATTTCCTCCTTTCCTCAGGCCATCCTTCATGTATGACTTTGCTCAGCAGTGTGAGTTGTGCATCTGTCTCTGCTTCTGCTCGGATCTCCTTCAGTTTTGAGTCACTCACAGGTAAGCTATTGTACACCATGTGCACCTGCACATCCATGCCTTCACTGAGGCTGCTGTCCTGGTAGCTAAGAGACTTTCTGGAGAACGTGTCTGCGATAGGAATGTATTTGCCTGGACGGTGAATGATTGTGAAGTCATACTTCTGTAGCTGAAGGATCATTCTCTGTAGCCTTGGTGGGGCTGCGGCTAGTGGTTTCCTCATGATTGACTCGAGGGGCTTGTGGTCGGATTCCACAATGACTTGTCGGCCATAGACATATTGGTGGAAACGCTTACATCCAAACAGAATTGCATATAGCTCTTTCTCGATTTGAGCATAGTTGATTTCACTGTCTGAGAGAGATCTGGAAGTGTAGCCGATGGGCTTTCCTTCTTGCAGTAATACTGCGTCTAGTCCGTACTTTGACGCGTCCACTTGTAGTCTGAGCTCTTTGTTGGGGTCGAAGTAGGTAAGAACTGGTCCTCTGGTGACTAGGTCTTTCATTTTCTGAAATGCGGCGTCATGTTGTTTGTCCCATAGGAACTCATTGGATTGTTTGAGCAACTGACGCATGGGTACGTTGATTTTGAAGAGGCTCGGGGCAAACTTGGCTAAGTAGTTAACCATGCCTAGTACTGTCTCTAGCTCTGTGCGGTTCTTCGGCAGCTCCATCTTCTTGATGGCGGAGATTTTCTCTGGATCCAGCTTAATGCCATCAGTTGAGAGGCGATGCCCGAAATAACTGATCTCGGTGGATCCGATTATGCTTTTCTCGGGGTTGAGCCGGATACCTTTCTCCTGTGATCTTTGTAGCATCGCACGGAGGTTCCTGTCATGTTCCTCTCTCTTCCTGCCATAGATGAGGATGTCATCTACGATTGCGACTACTCCGTCGAGGCCTTCATAGGTTTCGTCGATCTTCTGCTGGAATTCATCCTGAGCTGAGATAAGACCAAATGGTAAACGCAGAAATTGTTAGCGTCCAAATGGTGTGTTGAACGTTGTTAGCTTAGATGACTCTTCCGTGAGCTTGATAGTCCAGTATCCTGATCGTGCGTCCATTACACTGAAGTAACGTGCTCCCACTAGCTTGGGTGTGATGTCATCTAGCGTTGGTAGAGGGTAGTGAGGGCGTTTGATAGCCTTGTTCAAATCTCTGGGGTCGAGACAGACTCTGAGCTTGACCCACTCTGTCGGTTCTGTTTCCCGGACGATGATTTCTGTATTCTCCATGCTCTGTAGCTCCTCCTTCAGGCGACTACATAGAGCAAGGGGTATCCTTCTCGGTGGGCAAACCACAGGGGGTTGCTGCTGGGTCTAGGTGAATAGTGCATTCACCTGGGAATAGTCCGATTCCTTTGAAAACATCAGCAAACTCCTCCATGACTGTCTGCTTATCAACTGGTGCTGTCAATGATAACACTAGCTTGACGAAGTCAATGTCTAAACATGCCTTTAGACCTAGCACTGGAGGTGCTTGAGTGTTAACAATGTAAAAGTCCAGCATCATGTCGCTTTCTTTGTACTTGCATTTCATCACGCATGTGCCTTTTACAATGAGCTGCTCACCCCCATAGCCGGTCAGTCTGCATGAGGTGGGCTGTAGCTCACACTCATCCTTCAAGCTGTGATACTCACTCAGAGGAATTACGTTAACCTGAGATCCAGTGTCTAGTTTAAACTTAAGCTCTTTGCCCTGTTTTCCTATCTCAATATCGGCATAGGCTCTCTCAGTCTCTGAAATCTGTTTTTTCTGTGACACAGAATCAATAAACAGTTCCTCTGCATTTGGCTCTCTATCTGGCATTTGGCTGTCACTCACTGTGTGTACTGTTTTTCCGAAAACAGTCTTGCAAACTTTAGCAAAGTGGTTCCATTTACCACATTTAGTACATTGCCTTCCTTTGGCAGGGCAGTACTCCTTTTTTCCATGCCAGTTGTTTCCACAATATCCACAGTTTTTGAAGCGTTTTATGTCTGTGTCGCCCATTTTTAGAACTCTCGCTGTTCTTTCTGTTCTGAAACACGCTCTCTGGGCAGTGTTCTTTGGTGTGTGTCTATTAACTGCGTGCACTGTCTGTTCACTCGAGCTGCTCGTGGCGCCGGTTATGGTTTTCAACTGTGCTTGGGCTATCTCGTGCGATCTAGCTGTGTCTATAGCTTTGTCCAGCGTTAGCCCGGACCCAACATTCAAAAGTTTCTCTCTCACTTTAGCTGAATGTATTCCAAACACGATGCGGTCTCTGACCATCTCATCTTTATCTGCATATTCACAGTCTTTTACCAGCAGTTTTAACTCAGTCACGAACTGTTCAAATGACTCACTAGCTCCTTGTACTTTCTCCTGAAACTTGTACCTAGCGAATATCGTATTTGTCTTGTGCATCACATATGCTTCAAAACAGTCAAAATAACTTTTCAGTACCTTTGTTTCATCTGCGGTGAGAGACCATGTGTTAAAAATGTCTCTCCCTTTTTCTCCGATCCACAAGTGTAGATAGCTGCATTTTTATTCCTCCCCTTTGCTTTTCAGTGGACCCGAGAACATCAATTCCATGTGTTGCTTGAACTTGCTCCATTCTCTATGTAAGTTCAAAGATCCCCAATTCATTTGAGGTAAGGGAGCTCCAACGATGTCCATTTCAAATCCCTGTTCTGACACCATGTTTTGGTTTTGCACAGTTTGTACAAAAATAATAAATTGCAGGACAACGGAGTATTACAGTTTAAACTCTTTTAATGAAGCATCAGGTCTGTAAGCTTTCTCAACCAATACAGCACCGTGTGGACAAGATGGAGTCCGGACCCTGGGTCCTCTAAACAATAGCAGTCCTTACAGATGCCTGCAGGCCAATGACAACTCAGTATGTGATCACATGTGAATATAATATGTATTCCTTACAGATGCCTGCGGGCCAATGATAAATCAATATGCAAATGTTACAAGCGGTAAGCCATTTAGGACAGAGATGAGGAGGAATTTCTTCACCCAGAGAGTGGTGAACCTGTGGAATTCTCTACCAAAGAAGGCAGTAGAGGCCAGTTCATTAAATATATTCAAGAAGGAGTTGGATATTATAGTAATCTGGGATGTAATGTTTAAGTTATCCACCAGATGGAGCCAAAGAGTAAGGTTTCACATTCACCAGTATTTAAGGTAATGGGTCATGTACTCAATGTCCTGGTACACCAGTTATTAAGGTAATGTGGCATTGCATTATGGGTATGACTCAGAGGTTCATCCTCCATCTTGGTGCTCGTGCAGTAAGAAATGGTGCTTTGCTTCCAGCCTGTAAGAGCTATGTCTCTCTGCTACACCGTGTAATAAACAGTTGGGTTTTGTTCCTTATATCTCGCTTCTCTCAGTTTCTGACCTTACCACTCGGATATCACATATTGGTGACGAGGATCAACAGATCACATCTTGAAGAAGCAAAAATAAAAGAGCACTGAATAGAGGATCATGGCTGCTACGGTAGGAAAGATCTCTGCTTTTGATGTTCAGACACAGACCTGGGATGAGTACTGCGAGTTGCTGATGCATTTCTTTGAAGCAAATGATATAAATGATGTCGGAAAAAGGAGAGCTATTTTGCTCACTTCCGTGGGAAGTCAGACGTATAGTTTAATGAGAAACTTATGCAGTCCTGAAAAGCCTGGAGACACAACATTTGCTAACTTAGTGGCCTTGCTGAAGAACCATTTCAATCCCAGACCGAGTGAGATTGTACAGCATTTCAAATTTAATTCATGGAACAGGAAACCGGGAGAGACTGTGTTGGATTATGTAGCGGTGTTGAGAAAATTGGCACACGATTGCAATTACGGGAACAACCTGAAAGACATGCTGAGAGATAGGCTAGTTTGCGGGATAATGGATGATCGAATGCAGAGGAGATTATTGTCCGAGACTGGGCTTACGTATGAAAAAGCGTTGGAACTTGGTCAAGCCATAGAGACAGTGGACCGAGATGTAAAAGAAATACAAGGTTCCGACTGGGCTGCTACAAAGCAAGTTGGAGGTTGGGTTGTTGTGCACAAGTTAAATATGCGTCAGAAACCACAACGTGAGCATGTAAAGGCATGTTATAGATGCAATGGCGATCACCTGGTGAGGGAATGCAGGTTTCTGGAGGAAAAATACCACAAGTGTGGGAAAAAAGGACATATAAAACGTGCATACAGGGCAAAAGCAACCGTGGAGGAATACAAACCAAAAGGGAGAGGAAAGCAAAACCTAGGAAGAGAAGTGAAAAAACAGGGAGCACATCACATCAGCGGAGAAGCTGAGAAAGAAGACGACATGTTCATAATGCATAGTATGGTAGAGAACATTCCAAAAGTGGATCCTATCACTTTGCAACTGACAATAAATGACTCTAAGGTCAACTTTGAAGTGGATACAGGATGCGGCGTAACCATAATTAACAGGGGTGTGTACTCAAAATTGTGGAACCGTGCAAAAGTTCCAGAGTTAAAGTCTCGCTTCTCTCAGTTTCTGACCTTACCACTCGGATATCACAGGTACGGTGGCACGGTGGCATAGTGGTTAGCACTGTTGCCTCACAGCGCCAGGGACCCGGGTTCGAATCCGGCCTCGGGTGACTGTCTGTGTGGAGTTTGCACATTCTCCCCGTGTTTGCGTGGGTTTCCTCCGGGTGCTCCGGTTTCCTCCCACAGTCCAAAAAAAAAAATGTGCGGGTTAGGTTGATTGGCTATGATAAATTGACCCCTAGTGTTAGGGGGATTAAATACGTGGGGTTACGGGAATCGGGTGGGATATGTGTCGGTGCAGGCTCGATGGGCCGAAATGGCCTCTATCTGCACTGTGGGGTTTCTGTGATTCTGTGATATATTTCTTAAGGCTAAAGGGATCAAGGGATATGGGGAGAAGGCAGGAACAGGGTACTGAATTTGGACGATCAGCCATGATCTCATTGAATGGCGGAGCAGGCTCGAGGGGCCGAATGGCCTACTCCTGCTCCTATCTTCTATGTTTCAAGTCCCACTCCAGAGACTTGAGCACATATTGAAGGCTGACACCTCAGTGCAGTCCTGAGAGAGTGCAGCACTGTCGGAGGTACCATCTTTCAGACGAGTCGTTAAACTGAGGTTCCGTCTCCCCTCTCAGGTGGGTGTAAAAGATCCCATGGCACTATTTGAAGAAGAGCAGGGGAACTCTCCTTGCCAATATTTATCCCTCAACCAACATAAAGAAAAGAAAGACTTGCATTTATAGAGCGCCTTTCACGACCACCGGACGTCTCAAAGCGCTTTACAGCCAATAAAGTACTTTTTTTTAAAGAAGTGGGGTCACTGTTGTAATGTAGGAAATGCGGCAGCCAATTTGCACACAGCAAGGTCCCACAAACAGCAATGTGATAATGACCAGCTAATGTTTTTGTTATGTTGGTTCACTAAACATCTCTAAAACAGATTATCTAGTCATTATCTCATTGCTGTTTGTGGGAGCTTGTGGTAAATTCACTTCTGTCCACCTTCTAGTACACTTTCCCAGCTCTAGCTCTTGCCCTTGCTAGATCTTTAAGACTTTTTAAAGGTTTCCCTGGACTGATGTTTCCTAATCTCCTGAATATTTCTGCAGAAGAAAGACTTGCATTTATATAACGCCTTTCACGACCGTAGATGTATCAAAGCGCTTTACAGGTAATGAGGTAGATTTTGAAGTGTAGTCACTGTTGTAATGTAGGAAACACGGCAGACAACCTGCGCACAGCAAGCTGCCACAAACAGCAATGTGATCAAGACCAGATAATGCTGGCCACATGTTGCTGGAGCTGGGCATCTCTCTGTGCCCCAGTAGTTAGACTTGTTCGTGCACATTTAGGTTTTAAAGATTTTGACTACAAAGTTGTTGGAAGTGCAAGCTGATAACGGCGCAGCGAGGGCAACAGGGCACCTGGGATCTTGGTGAACAGCGGGACAAACAGTGTATCTCCTTAACCAGAGATTTAAGAATTCAGAAATAAACAGAGGAAGCACTGAGCAGTAGGGTGAATTAGAGTCAAATCAGGTTCAGAAAGAGAATTAAAGAGAGGGATAGAAAGATTGGCTTAAGGAAAGAGAGAAAAAAGACAGAAAGGAAAAGTAGGAAAAAAAACTTGAATATTTAAAATTTGACATTTTTAAAATCTCCTAAAACAATTCACAACCTGACTGCACACATATAATTATTTTCTGGGTAAGAGGCGTTGATTGGCAAGTCATTAACAATTATCATGTCGTTAAAAGGGTACTTACGCTGTTAATTACAAGGCTTAACATTCTGTGGTACGTTTAGTGGGCTATTAATGTGCAAGTGCAGCAACTTGATGAGAATCGCAGGCAGGTCAAGCGCAAGATGCCGTTTTCGCGAAGCTATCAGCGGAGCGGCCCAAATCGGCCAGCAACCTGCAGTGATTTGCAATTCACGAGGTCTCTCTTCCTCGCCACAAGTTGCTGGTCGATTTGCGCCATGGTGAGGGTGAGCGCCGTTCACACGCCATTATACTTTTTCAGCAAAATCTGGCCCAATCTGTTTTGGTGGTGTTGGTTGAGAGATAAATATTGGCCAGGAGGACACTGGGAGCGTTTTTGTTGGGCCTCTGTTATGCAGGAGGCTCGCCTCTGAGTCAGAAGGATGTGGGTTCAAGTCCCACTCCAGGGACTTGAGCACATAAAGCTAGGCTGACACTCCAGTACAGGACTGAGGGAGCGCCGAACTGTCGGAGGTGCCGTCTTTCAGATGAGATGTTAAACTGAGGCCCCGTCTGCTCTCTCAGGTGGATGTAAAAGATCCCATGGCACTATTTTGAAGAAGAGCAGGGGAGTTATCCCCGGTGTCCTGGGCCAATATTTATCCCTCAACCAACATCACTAAAAAAACAGATTATCTGGTCATTATCACATTGTTGCTTGTGGGAAATGTGCGCAAATTGGCTGCCGCATTTCCCACATTACAACAGTGACGACATTTCAAAAGGTACTTCATTTTGGGATGTCCGGTGGTCGTAAAAGGCGCTATATAAATGCACGTCTTTCTTTTCAGGCTATCCTAACCATTGAATCACACTGCTTTGAGCCCTGTGGGAATATTGTCCCTGGACCTTCTCTATTGGGAGGGAGTTAGTGCCAACCCTGAGGTCCCTGGCAGGCCCATTGCCCTCCATGTGTGGCTGGGACCAGGCCCATTGCCCCCCATGTGTTGCTAGGACAAGGCCCATTGCCCCCCTGTGTGGCTGGGACCAGGCCCATTACTCCCCTTGTGTTGCTCGGACCAGGCCCACTGCTCCCCATGTGTGGCTGGGAACAGGCCCATTGCCCCCATGTGTGGCTGGGACCAGTCCCATTGCCCTCCATGTGTGGCTGGGACCAGGCCCATTGCCCCCATGTGTTGCTGGGACCAGGCCCACTGCCCTCCATGTGTTGCTGGGAACAGGCCCATTGCCCCCATGTGTGGCTGGGAACAGGCCCATTGCCCCCATGTGTGGCTGGGACCAGTCCCATTGCCCTCCATGTGTGGCTGGGACCAGGCCCATTGCCCTCCGTGTGTGGCTGGGACCAGGCCCATTGCCCTCAGTGTGTTGCTAGGACCAGGCCCATTGCCCTCAGTGTGTTGCTAGGACCAGGCCCACTGCTCCCCGTGTGTGGCTGGGACCAGGCCCATTGCCCTCCATGTGTGGCTGGGACCAGGCCCATTGCCCTCAGTGTGTTGCTAGGACCAGGCCCACTGCCCTCCGTGTGTTGCTGGGACCAGGCCCATTGCCCTCCATGTGTTGCTAGGACCAGGCCCATTGCCCTCAGTGTGTTGCTAGGACCAGGCCCACTGCTCCCCATGTGTGGCTGGGACCAGGCCCATTGCCCTCCATGTGTGGCTGGGACCAGGCCCATTGCCCTCAGTGTGTTGCTAGGACCAGGCCCACTGCTCCTCATGTGTGGCTGGCACCAGGCCCCATTGCCCTCCGTGTGTGGCTGGTGTGGTGTATGTAACCGTTCCACCTTTAAGAGAACTATTTTAAGAGTTGCACTACTTTATCTTGGCTGCTGTATACTGTAATACCGGTGGTGACCACACCGGTATATAAGTGCTGTGTAATGATTTATTGGGCAGTTCCGCCCTGACCTTCGACTAGTAAAGACCTGTTAAAATTTACTCTTGTGGTCTGTGTAGTAATTCTCACTATAACACACAGACTTAACAGTGGCGACGAGTACGATCTTACCCTGCGGCAGAGATACATCCAAGGCAGTTGACGGGCGTTGAGAGGAGGCATCCGCCCCCATCATCCTGCTGAAAAAAGACGCAGGTCTGAAGAGCAAAGGAAGAATCCTGACACGAAGTCTTCCATTAGCAACAGGCAGTGATCATCCCTTCTATCACGGTGATGGGTAAGCCGATCAGCGACGAGCAGCAAGTCGGCCACGTTGGCTGTGAAGTAGGGGAGGGAAAAACGGAGGATATAAGGGCAGAGAACTCGACCGCGGCCGGGGAAAAGAACCGGACAGAAGTCGGGACCAGAGGCGCTGAGACTGGGGCAGCGTAAGGCACGGGAGCCGCGGTGAATGCAAACGCAGCCGGTGTAAAAGACCGGGCTGCAAGCGGGCTGGGAGATGCAACAGCGTCGAGAGAGGGCTCGACCGCGACCGGTGAAAAAGGCCGGGCAGCTACCGAGGCCGCGAGGCGCAGCAACCGGGTCAGCGTAAGGCGCGGGAGGAAATTAAAAAAAAAACGCGGAGAACTCAGCCGCAGCCGGGGGAAAGGACCGGACTGCAAGAGGGGCTGGGAGGCACGATTTGAAAACCGCTGGGGAGGGCGAATGCAGCAATACGGCAATCGCCATTACAGCCAGCGGGGGAGAAAGGCAAACGCGGGAAGCCGCCATTTTCATAGGCGGGGGAAGAAGACAAGCGCGGGAAACCGCCATTTTGAAAAAAAAAAATAAAAGAAAAATTTCTTTTTGTTTCTCAAGAAGATTGCGAGGATGCCTAAGCGTGGTAACATCAATGATTTCGATCCCGATGTTGAAGATTGGGCCACGTATGTAGAACGCATAGAGATATATTGTAAGGCAAATAAAATATCAGATGAAGATAAAGCACTAACCTTACTAAACTCAATGGGTGCGAAGACATACGGGCTATTGAAGCATCTTCTATCACCAGCTAAACCGGCGGATCAGACTTTCGCTAAAATTGTTGCTGTCCTGAAAAATCATTTGAACCCCACACCGCTGATGTTAGCGGAACGATTTAAATTTTATGCGAGAACGCAACTGAAAGAGGAAAGCAACGCGGAGTATTTAATTGAACTGCGTAAGCTAGCGAAATACTGTCAGTTTGGGGAAAGTCTGACAGAGGCACTGAGAGACAAATTCGTGTGTGGATTGTCGAAAGAAGGAACACAAAAGCGGCTGCTTGAAGAGAATGATCTTACACTTGATAAGGCTGTCACTATTGCAGCATCGCACGAAGCTGCAGTGAGAGGCACTGCGGAAATGCAGCTGAAGGCAGCGGTACTCAGCGTAGATCAAATGGCTTTGGGTACAACGAAATGTTATCGTTGTGGAAAGACAACACACGATCAGAACCAATGCTGGTTTAAAAACCAGGAATGTAGAAAATGTGGCAAGCTTGGTCACAGAGCTAAAGTATGCCGGTCAGAAAAGAAGACCAGCAACAAAAAGTCACCGCAGGAAAAGTGCAGAAAGGTACATAAGGTGGCTGAGAAGAGTTCGGATGAACAGAATTCGGATTCAGACTCCAACAGCAAGGAACTGGGTAGTCTGAGAATTCACAATGTGAATAAGGAAGCTGACCTACAAACTATCTGGGTCACACTGCAGATAGCAGGAGTCCAAGTGAAGATGGAATTGGACACCGGATCGGCGTTGACGGTCATGAATAAGCAAGATTACAAAAGGTTATTCACACATATTCCCCTACGGGATACGGAGATAGTATTGCAGACATACACGGGGCAAAGAGTATACCCCATCGGAAAGATAAAAGTCAAGGTGATACACAAGGGCAAAGAACACCAAGGAATGGACTTATATGTACTACCTGAGGGAGGTCCACCACTTCTGGGACGGGAGTGGATCAGGAAAATAAATATGGACTGGCACTCCCTAAAAGCAATGACGGTAGATTCTGGAAAAAAAATGTCAAACCTGAACGATTGTCCAGAATATTGGATGAGGCTAAAGAGGTGTTCCAACAGGGACTGGGAACACTAAGAGGAATTAAGGCAAAAATCAAGATTGCAGAACATGCAAACCCAAAATTTTTCAAAGCCAGACCGGTACCTTATGCGATATGACCTGCTGTGGAAGCTGAGCTGGAAGGGCTAGAACGTTCAGGAGTACTGTCTAAGGTGGACTGGAGTGAGTGGGCCACGCCCATTGTTCCCGTCATGAAGCGTTCATCGAGTAACAAGCCAGGGGAACCGGGGAAGGTCCGCATCTGTGGAGACTTCAAGATCACAGTTAATCCGGTGCTTCACATGGTGCAATATCCGCTTCCGCGGATTGAGGATATCTTTGCTTCATTGTCTGGCGGGAAACACTTCACCAAGATAGACCTGGCGCAAGCGTACTTACAGATGGAAGTTGAGGAAGAGTCGCGCCAGTATCTCACAATCAACACGCACAGAGGCTTGTATCGATATAATAGACTGGTTTTTGGAGTGGCTTCAGCTCCAGCAATTTGGCAGAGGGCCATGGAGCAGGTATTACAGGGAATTCCAAACACTCAATGTTACTTGGACGATATCCTGATTACAGGAGATGACGATGAGGAACACCTTGCAAATTTGAAACTGGTGCTCACCAGATTGAAGGAATATGGACTTCGAGTTAATCGCCAGAAATGTGAGTTCTTTCAGAAACGGATCTCGTACTGTGGTCATGTCATTGACCAGGAGGGGCTGCACAAGTCACCTGACAAGATCGAAGCTGTTGTGAAGGCTCCCGCTCCGGAAAATGTATCCCAGTTGAGGTCGTTCCTAGGGTTGATTAACTATTACCATAAGTTTCTGCCAAATCTATCCACGGTGCTGCACCCGCTGAATGCTCTTTTGCAGAAAGAAGTACCATGGAAGTGGAGCGAGGACTGTAAGAAGGCCTTTTGCAAAAGCAAGGCATTGATCACCTCAGAGGAAGTGTTGGCTCATTTCAACCCAACGCTACCTATTCGTTTAGCTTGTGATGCTTCTCCTTATGGTATTGGAGCAGTACTCTCACACAAGTTGCCAAATGGCTTGGAAAGGCCAGTCGCATTTGCATCCCGATCATTGACCTCCGCTGAGCGCAACTATGCTCAGGTAGATAGGGAGGCTCTCAGCCTGGTGTGGGGAGTAAAGAAGTTTAATCATTACCTGCAGGGCCAGAAGTTTACACTGCTGACAGACCACCAGCCGTTGGTATCCATATTTAACCCTAAAAAGGGCGTTTCCATTATGACAGCGCAAAGGCTACAGAGGTGGTCCCTTTTCCTAGGGGCACACCAATATGACATAGAATACAAAGGATCAAAACAGCATGGGAATGCTGACGGTTTATCGCGCCTACCGTTGCCAACGGTAGAAGAGGCGCCTACAGTGGACCCAGTGGAGATGTTCCACTCAACCATAGTGGAATGTCTACCAGTAACAAATTCTACCATCGAAAAGGAAACGAGAAATGACCCGACTCTCTCACGAGTCTACGATTTAACGGTGAAGGGATGGCCAGCACATGGCGAACCACTGTTGCCAGCATTCTCACAAAGAAGAGAGCAGCTGTCAGTGTGCCGAGGAACTTTGATGTGTGGATCCAGAGTGGTGATTCCACCCAAACTCCAGCATAAAGTGCTAAAGGAGCTTCACGAGGGGCATCTGGGTGGAGTGAAAATGAAGAACCTAGCCAGAGCGTTTGTGTGGTGGCCAGGTATCGATGGAGACATCGAAGAAATGACCAAGAGCTGTCTAGGATGCCAGAAAGTCCAAAACGCCGCACCACAAGCCCCTCTACATCCATGGGAGTGGCCCTCATCTCCATGGCAAAGGGTACATATCGACTTTGCTGGTCCATTTATGGACTCAATGTTCTTAATCGCGGTGGATGCACACTCCAAGTGGCCGGAGGTAATAAAGATGTCCTCCACCACCACGGAAAAAACCATCACAGTATTAAGGACCATATTTGCCAGGAATGGGCTGCCGGAACAGATCTGTTCTGATAATGGACCGCAATTTGTGTCCGAAGAATTCAGGAAGTTCTTAAAAAACAATGGGGTTAAGCACTACACGTCCGCCCCATACCATCCCGCCACCAATGGATTAGCTGAAAGGTTTGTCCAGACCTTCAAGAAGGCCATAAAGGCCATGGGTAATGAAGACATAAATCTGCAACATAAGGTAGATAACTTCTTGTTGACGTACAGGAATGCAACACATGTGGTTACAAACCAAACTCCCGCCATGATGTTTTTCAATAGAAGGCTAAGATGCCGGCTGGATTTGATCAAGCCAAACATCAGAAGGGACGTAGAGAACCGGCAATTTCAAGGCATGAATGAAAGGCCAACTAGAACCTTCCAGATAGGTCAACAAGTTTTGGCCCGGGACTACCGTACCGAGAAATGGCAGCCTGGAACTATTTGCACACGACTAGGACCGCTGATGTATACCGTGGACATTGGTGAAAGCATAATAAGGCGCCATGTTGACCAGATCATAGAGTCATCCGAAAAGGGACAACCTACTCCACAACTCTATACGCCTAATGATGAAGCAGAGATACCCATAGTATCTACCTCCGATCCGGTGATACTGGAATCAGATGAACCCGACACTGGCATTCAAGCCGAATCGACCTTGCCAAAAGAACCTACTACACCACCGAAAACTACTACACCACCGAGGCGTTATCCGGACCGAGTCAGGAAGCCTCCAGAGAGACTGAATCTGTGAACTGTTTTTACATGAAGTTGTGTATATATGTTATTATGTTATGTTAATGGGGAATATATACTGTTAAGCTAAAAAGGGAGGATTGTGGTGTATGTAACCGTTCCACCTTTAAGAGAACTATTTTAAGAGTTGCACTACTTTATCTTGGCTGCTGTATACTGTAATACCGGTGGTGACCACACCGGTATGTAAGTGCTGTGTAATGATTTATTGGGCAGTTCCGCCCTGACCTTCGACTAGTAAAGACCTGTTAAAATTTACTCTTGTGGTCTGTGTAGTAATTCTCACTATAACACACAGACTTAACAGCTGGGACCAGACCCATTGACCCCCTGTGTGGCTAGGAAGAGGTCCATTGCCCCCGCCCCATGTGTGGCTGGGACCAGGGCCATTGAACATAAGAACATAAGAAATAGGAGCAGGCCCTTCGAGCCTGCTCCGCCATTCAATAAGATCATGGCTAATCTTCGACCTCAACTCCACTTTCCTGCACTATCCCCATATCCCTTGATTCCCTTAATATTCAAAAATCTATCGATTTCTGTCTTGAATATACTCAACGACTGAGCCTCCACAGCCCTCTGGGGTCGAGAATTCCAAAGATTCACAACCCTCTGAGTGAAGAAATTTCTCCTCATCTCAGTCCTAAATGGCCGACCCCTTATTCTGAGACTGCGACCCCGTGTTCTCGACTCCCCAGCCAGGGGAAACATCCTCCCTGCATCTACCCTGTCAAGCCCTGTAGGAATTTTGTATGTTTCAATGAGATCACCTCTCATTCTTCTAAACTCTAGAGAATATAGGCCCAGTCTACTCAATCTCTCCTCATAGGACAATTCCCCCATCCCAGGAATCAGTCTGGTGAACCTTCGTTGCACTCCCTCTAAGACAAGTATATCCTTCCTTAGGTAAGGAGACCAAAACTGTACACAATACTCCAGGTGTGGTCTCACCAGGGCCCTATATAATTGCAGTAAGACGTCTTTACTCTTATACTCAAATCCTCTTGTAATAAAGGCCAACATACCATTTGCTTTCCTAATTGCTTGCTGTACCTGCATGTTAACTTTGTGATTCGTGTACAAGGACACCCTGGTTCCTCTGAACACCAACATTTCCCAATCTCTCACCATTTAAAAAATACTCTGCTTTTCTATTTTTCCTACCAAATTGGATAACTTCACATTTATCCACATTATATTCCATTTGCCATGTTCTTGCCCACTCACCAGGCCTGTCTATATCCCCTTGAAGCCTCCTTGCATCCTCCTCACAACTTACATTGCCACCCAGCTTTGTATCATCAGCAAACTTGGATATATTACATTTGGTCCCTCATCCAAATCATTGATGTAGATTGTGAATAGCTGAGGCCCAAGCATTGATCCTTGTGGTCTTCTTCTTCTTAGGCAGTCCCTCGGAACCGAGGATGACTTGCTTCCACCCTAAAAATTATTTCTCAGGTGACTGATGAGTCCAATGCGGGACCTACGGTCTCTGTCACAGGTGGGGCAGACGGTGGTTGAAGGGGCGGGTAGATGGGATGCTTGGGTTGACGTGCGCTCCTTCCGCTGTTTGCGCTTGGCTTCCGCTTGCTCCCGGCGAAGAAACTCGAGGTGTTCGGCGCCTTCACTTCTCCTCCACTTTGTGCGGTCTTGCGCCAGGGATTCCCAGGTGTCGGTGGGGATGTTGCACTTTTTCAAGGAGGCTTCGAGGGTGTCCTTGAAGTGTTTCCACTGCCCACCTGGGGTTCTCTTGCCGTGTCGGAGCTCCGAGTAGAGCGCTTGTTTTGGGAGTTTCATATCGGGCATGCGGACGATGTGGCCCGTCCATCGGAGCTGATCGAGCGTGGTCAAAGCTTCGATGCTGGGGATGTTGGCCTGAGTGAGAACACTGACATTGGTGCGCCTATCCTGCCAATGGATTTGCAGGATCTTGCGGAGGCAGCATTGGTGGTACCTCTCCAGTGCTTTGAGGTGCCTGCTGTACATGGTCCATGTCTCTGAGGCATACAGCAGGGCGGGCATCACTGCTGCTCTGTAGACCATGAGCTTGGTGCTGGGTTGGAGGTCCTGGCCTTCAAACAGTCTCTTCCTCGGGCGACCGAAGGCTGCACTGGCACACTGAAGGCAGTGTTGGACTTCGTCATTGACGTCTGCCCTTGTTGACAGTAGGCTCCCGAGGTATGGAAAGTGGTCCACGTTGTCCAAGGCCTCGTCATGGATTTTGATAATCGGGGAGCAGTACTGTGTGGCGGGGGCATGTTGGTAGAGGACCGTTGTCTTACGAATGTTTAGTGTAAGGCCCATGCTCTCGTACGCTTCGGTGAAGATATTGATAATGGTTTGGAGTTTGGCCTCAGAGTGTGTGCAGACGCAAGCGTTGTCTGCATACTGTAATTCGATGACAGAGGATGGGATGACCTTGGATCTGGACTGGAGGTGACGGAGGTTGAACAGTTTCCTGTTTGTTCTGTAGATTAGCTCCACTCGAGCGGGGAGCTTACTGAGGGTGAGATGGAGCATTGCAGCCAGGAAGATCGAGAAGAGCGTTGGTGCAATGACACAGCCTTGCTTGACCCCGGTCTGTACGTGAATTGGGTCTGTGGTGGATCCGTTGGTCAGGATCATGGCTTCCATGTCATCATGAAGCAGGCAGAGGATGGTGACAAACTTTTGAGGGCAGCCGAATTTGAGGAGGACACTCCATAATCTCTCACGGTTGATGGTTTCGAAGACCTTTGTGAGGTCAAAGAAGGCCATGTACAGCGGTTGGTGCTGTTCCCTGCATTTCTCTTGTAGTTGACGCATGGTGAAGATCATGTCCATTGTGCCCCTTAGTGGGCGGAATCCGCACTGCGACTCTGGGAGGAGCTCTTCAGCCATTGGAAGAAGGCGATTGAGGAGGATTCTTGCGATGACTTTCCCTGTGGCAGACAGCAGGGAGACTCCTCTGTAATTACCGCAATCAGACTTGTCACCTTTCTTGAAGATGGTCACCATTACAGCGTCTCTGAGATCCCCTGGCATGCTCTCCTCCTTTCATATAAGAGAAATGAGTTCATGTATTCGCACCAATAGTGCTTCTCCGCCATGTTTTAGCGCCTCGGCGGGGATTCCATCTGCTTCTGAGGCCTTGTTGTTCTTCAGTTGTCGGATAGCCTTTTCAACCTCATGCCGAGCTGGGGTTGTGCTGAGATGGTGGCGGGTAGCATGCTGCGGGTACCTTGTGGCACCCCTCTAGTTACAGCCTGCCAACCCGAAAATGACCCGGTTATTCCTACTCCCTGTTTTCTGTCCATTAACCAATCCTCAATCCATGCTACTTTATTACCCCCAAACCCATGAGCCCTAATTTTGTTTAATAACCTCTTGTGTGGCACCTTATCGAATGCCTTCTGAAAATCCAAATACACCACGTCCACTGGTTCCCCCTTATCTATTCTATTAGTTACAACCTCAAAAAACTCTAACAGATTTGTCAAACATGATTTCCCTTTCATAAATCCTTGTTGACTCTGCCAATCCTATTATTATTTTCTAAGTGCCCTGTTACCACGTCCTTAATAATAGATTCTACCATTTTCCCTACTACTGATGTCAGGCTAACTGGTCTGTAGTTCCCCGTTTTCTCTCTCCCTCCTTTCTGAAATAGTGGGGTTACATTTTGCTTCCTTACAATCCACGGGAACCATTCTAGAATCAATGGAATTTTGGAAAATGATCAATCAATCAAATCAAATCAAATCAACTTTTATTGTCATTGTTAGTGCACAAGTGCAGTACAACGAAATGTAGGCTTGCGGCTCCCGAGAGTGTACAATTTGGATTAGGACACTTAAACATTTCAACATACATTTGTACATATATATTAGCATAAATATGACCATAATAAAGTGCATCGGCAGATGTGCAGGCTTTAGTGTTTATTTGTGGAGTTCAGTAGGATGACAGCCCTGGGAAAGAAGCTGTTCCTAAATCTGGTCGTACGGGTGCGAATGCATCTGTAGCGTCTTCCAGATGGTAGGAGGGCAAACAGACTGTGGCTGGGGTGGGTAGGGTCTTTGATGATGGACCGTGCCCTCCGTAGGCAGCGTTTCTGATATATATGTTCTATGGTCGGTAGCCGGGTGCCGGTAATGCGTTGGGCAGTTTTGACTACCCGCTGCAGGGCTTTCCGGTCATGGGAGCTACAGCTGCCGTACCATACCGTGATACAGTTTGTCAGGATGCTCTCTATAGTGCAGCGGTAGAAGTTAGAGAGGATCGGGGGTGACAGATTACATCCCTTCAGCCTCCTCAAGAAATATAGGCGCTGCTGGGCCTTCTTCACCAGAGAGGAGGTGTTGAGGGACCAGGAGAGGTCTTCCGTGATGTGGACTCCGAGGAACTTAAAGCTGGCCACCCTTTCCACCTCCGCCCCATTGACGTGGATGGGGGTGTGACTTCCGCCTTTGGACTTCCTGAAGTCCACGATTATTTCCTTTGTTTTCTTGGTGTTAAGGACCAATGCATCCACTATCTCTATAGCCACCTCTTTCAAAACCCTAGGATGTAGGCCATCAAGTCTAGGGGCTTTATCGGCTTTCAGCCCCATTAATTAATTTCTCCAGTACTATTTTTTTACTAATACTAATTTCTTTCAGTTCCTCATTCTCGCTAGATCCTTGGTTCTCCACTATTTCAGGGAAGTTTTTTGCGTCTTCTTCCGTGAAGACAGACAGAAGGGGCAGGATTTTCATTGGGCCGTGGAGGTGGGATTGGAGGCATGTGGGGGGTTAAAATCTTGAAATCAGGGGGCACGAACCCATCCCGCCCCCAAGCCAGTTTCAAAGGAGGCGGACACCCGACCTGTGCTGGGACCCGCCTCCCCGAGGCGGGAAGGGGATTAGTGCCAATTAACTGCCTGTTAACAGGTAGTTAACAGGCAGTTTTTAGCCTAATCCCTATTTTTATTCCTGAAGTGTGGGATTCCCGACGGCTCCAAACCACGCCAAGTTAGTGAGGCGGGCCGTCGGGCTGAAGGACTTGGAGGGTTCGAGATGTCCGGTGTTCAGGTGAGTGATGGGTGCATGAGTGCACAGGTAAGTGTGTTTGGTGCGTGTAAAGTGTTTAAAGAAGTTATACTAACCTTTACTTACCTTTACAGCCTTCCTTCCTTCAGGTCTCGGGAGTCCCTCATCTCACCGGCACAGAAAGCAGAATGGCCGCGAGCTGTCAAAATCTGCAGCATTCAGCTTTCTGTTCTGGAGAGATCGCTAAATCAGCCTGAGAGGAAGGAATTAACTTAGTGTACAGATTGTCAGTGTTTGACAGCTTCAAAGAGCTGTGAAACGCTGATATTTCATCTGTCAAAAGCTCTTGACAGATGAAATGTCAATCTGTGACATCACCTGTTGCCGCCCACTGGGCGGGCTCAACAAGGTCAATGAAGTGAAAATCGCGTGGGTTGGCCACAACTCGATGGAGGTGGGACTACAACCCTGAAAGTTGTAGTCCCGCCTCCTACACACCTCCAGAATCAAAATCCAGCCCAAAGTATTTGTTTAATTTCCCAGCCATTTCCTTATTCCCCATTATAATTTCTCCTGTCTCAGGCTGTAAGGGACCAAAATTTACTTTTGCTAATCTTTTCCTTTTTACATACCTATAGAAGCTTTAACAGTCAATTTTTATGGCTCTTGCTAGTTTACTCTCATTCTATTTTCCCTTTCTTTATCAATTCCTTGGTCCTCCTTTGCTGATTCTAAAATCCTCCCAATTCTCAGGCTTGCTATTCTTTTTGGCAACATTATAAGCCTCTTCTTTTGATCTAATACTATCTTTAACTTTTCTTGTTAGTCACAGTTGGAACACCTTTCCTGTGGGGTTTTTGTGCCTTAAAGGAAAGTATATTTGTTGTAAATTATGTATGAATTCTTTAAATGCTAGCCACTGCTTGTCTACCGTCATACCTTTTAATGTATTTTCCCAATCTGCCTTAGCCAACTCGTCCCTCATACCTACGTAGTTTGCTTTGTTTAGATTTTTTTTTTATTCGCTTATGGGATCTGGGTGTCGCTGACAAGGCCAGCATTTATTGCCCATCCCTAGTTGCTCTTGAGAAGGTGGTGGTGAGCCGCCTTCTTGAACCGTTGCAGTCCATGTGGTGAAGGTACTCCCACAGTGCTGTTAGGGAGGGAGTTCCAGGGTTTTGACCCAGCTTCAATGAGGGATCGGCGATATATTTCTAAGTCAAGATAGTGTGTGACTTGGAGGGGAACTTGGAGGTGGTGGTCTTCCCATGCACCTGCTGCCCTTGTCCTTCTAGGTGGAAGAGGTCGCGGGTTTGGGAGGTGCTGCCGAAGAAGCCTTGGCGAGTTGCTGCAGTGCATCTAAGTTCCGGATTTAACTAAATCACTTTCAAACACAAAATAAAATTCTATCATATTATGGTCACTCTTCCCTAAAGGCTCCTTTACTACAAGAATATTAATTAATCCTTTCTCATGACACCCCCCCAGGTGTGTCTGGGCCCAGTGCCCCCAGTTGTGTCTGGGCCCATTGCCCCCAGTTGTGTCTGGGACCAGAGCCCATTGTCCCCCAGGTGTGTCTGGGCCCAGGGCCCATTGTCCCCCAGGTGTGTCTGGGCCCAGGCTCATGACCCCCCAGGTCTGTCTGGGACCAGGGCCCATTGCCCCTGGTGAGCCTGGGCCCAGGGCCCATTGACCCCCAGGTGAGCCTGGGCACAGGGCCCATTGACCCCCTGGTGAGCCTGGGCACAGGGCCCATTGACCCCCTGGTGAGCCTGGGCACAGGGCCCATTGACCCCCAGGTGTGTCTGGGCACAGGGCCCATTGACCCCCAGGTGTGTCTGGGCACAGGGCCCATTGACCCCCTGGTGAGCCTGGGCCCAAGGCCCATTGCCCCCAGGTGTGGCTGGGTCCAGGGCCCATTACCCCCCAGGTGTGTCTGGGCCCAGGGCTCATGACCCCCCAGGTGAGGCTGGGACCAGGGCCCATTGCCCCCAGGTGAGCCTGGGACCAGGGCCCATTGCCCCCCAGGTGAGCCTGGGACCAGGGCCCATTGACCCCTGGTGAGCCTGGGCCCAAGGCCCATTGCCCCCAGGTTTGTCTGGGCACAGGGCCCATTGACCTCCAGGTGTGTCTGGGCCCAGGGCTCATGACCCCCCAGGTGAGGCTGGGACCAGGGCCCATTGCCCCCCAGGTGTGTCTGGGTCCAGGGCTCATTGCCCCCAGGTGAGGCTGGGTCCAGGGCTCATTGCCCCCCCAGGTGTGTCTGGGTCCAGGGCCCATTACCCCCAGGTGAGGCTGGGCCCAAGGCCCATTGCCCCCAGGTGTGTCTGAGCACAGGGCTCATTGCCCCCAGGTGTGTCTGGGTCCAGGGCTCATTACCCCCAGGTGAGGCTGTGCCCAAGGCCCATTGCCCCCAGGTGTGTCTGGGCACAGGGCTCATTGCCCCCAGGTGAGGCTGGGTCCAGGGCTCATTGCCCCCAGGTGAGGCTGGGTTCAGGGCTCATTGCCCCCCAGGTGAGACTGGGACCAGGGCCCTTTGCCCAATCAATGTGGCTCCGACCAGAATCATTGGCCCACCGTGTGGCTGGGACCAGGGCCCATTGCCCCCCAGGTGAGGCTGGGCCAAGGGGCGGAGGCAGGGCGAGGTCACGTGCTGATTGTTGTTGGAGATGAGGGTCAACATCCGGGGCTCGGCGCGCGTCCCGGCCTGGCCCCGCCCCCTCCTCCCGTGCCAAGCCCCCATTGGCTGCCGCCGGCGCTGACGTTCCAGGCCGAACGCTCCGCGCGCCGCCGCTCGGGCCTGATTGGCCGGCGGAGCTGTCAGTCAGGGAGACGTCACAAAGTTTGCTCCTCCCGGGCGGCGGAGGCAGCGGGGTTTGGTCGCCGGCGCTTCAGCTCAGCCCGTTTTCAGGCCGGAGGATGTGAGGGAGCGGCGGGCGTCCGGGCCCGGTGAGTCAGCGAGAGAGAGAGGGGCCCAGAATCCGAGGCGGGTTCGGTGTTACACTCATACCGGCCCCCGGGAGGGTGTGTCACACTGATACTGATCCCCCTGGGGTGTGTGTCACACTGATACTGATCCCCCTGGGGTGTGTGTCACACTGATACTGATCCCCTGGGGTGTGTGTCACATTGATACTGATCCCCCTGGGGTGTGTGTCACACTGATACTGATCCCCTGGGGTGTGTGTCACACTGATACTGATCCCCCTGGGGTGTGTGTCACACTGATACTGATCCCCTGGGGTGTGTGTCACACTGATACTGATCCCCCTGGGGTGTGTGTCACACTGACTGATCCCCCTGGGGTGTGTGTCACACTGACACTGATCCCCCTGGGGTGTGTGTCACACTGACACTGATCCCCTCGGGTGTGTGTCACACTGACACTGATCCCCTGGGCTGTGTGTCACACTGACGCTGATCCCCCTGGGGTGTGTGTCACACTGATACTGATCCCCTGGGGTGTGTGTCACACTGATACTGATCCCCCTGGGGTGTGTGTCACACTGACTGATCCCCCTGGGGTGTGTGTCACACTGACACTGATCCCCCTGGGGTGTGTCACACTGACACTGATCCCCTCGGGTGTGTGTCACACTGACACTGATCCCCTCGGGTGTGTGTCACACTGACACTGATCCCCTGGGCTGTGTGTCACACTGACACTGATCCCCATGGGGTGTGTGTCACACTGACGCTGATCCCCCTGTGGTGTGTGTCACACTGACGCTGATCCCCCTGGGGTGTGCGTCACATTGACGCTGATCCCCCTGGGGTGTGCGTCACACTGACGCTGATCCCCCTGGGGTGTGTGTCACACACTGACGCTGATCCCCCTGGGGTGTGTGTCACACACTGACGCTGATCCCCCTGGGGTGTGTGTCACACACTGACGCTGATCCCCCTGGGGTGTGTGTCACACACTGACGCTGATCCCCCCTGGGGTGTGTGTCACACACTGACGCTGATCCCCCTGGGGTGTGTGTCACACACTGACGCTGATCCCCCTGGGGTGTGTGTCACACTGACGCTGATCCCCCTGGGGTGTGCGTCACACTGACGCTGATCCCCCTGGGGTGTGTGTCACACACTGACGCTGATCCCCCTGGGGTGTGTGTCACACACTGACGCTGATCCCCCTGGGGTGTGTGTCACACACTGACGCTGATCCCCCTGGGGTGTGTGTCACACACTGACGCTGATCCCCCCTGGGGTGTGTGTCACACACTGACGCTGATCCCCCTGGGGTGTGTGTCACACACTGACGCTGATCCCCCTGGGGTGTGTGTCACACTGACGCTGATCCCCCTGGGGTGTGCGTCACACTGACGCTGATCCCCCTGGGGTGTGTGTCACACACTGACGCTGATCCCCCTGGGGTGTGTGTCACACACTGACGCTGATCCCCCCTGGGGTGTGTGTCACACACTGACGCTGATCCCCCTGGGGTGTGTGTCACACACTGACGCTGATCCCCCTGGGGTGTGTGTCACACTGACGCTGATCCCCCTGGGGTGTGTGTCACACACTGATGCTGATCCCCCTGGGGTGTGTGTCACACACTGACGCTGATCCCCCTGGGGTGTGTGTCACACACTGACGCTGATCCCCCCTGGGGTGTGTGTCACACACTGACGCTGATCCCCCTGGGGTGTGTGTCACACACTGACGCTGATCCCCCTGGGGTGTGTGTCACACACTGACGCTGATCCCCCTGGGGTGTGTGTCACACTGACGCTGATCCCCCTGGGGTCTGTGTCACACTGATGCTGGTCCCCCTGTTGGGAGAGGGTGTGTGTGTCACATACTCTGGGGTGGTGTTGGGGAATGTCGTGCTGACACTGGTCCCCCTTGGGGTGGGGGTGTGTCACACTAACACTGGTCCCCCTGGGGAGGGGAGTCACACTGACACTAATCCCCTTGGGGTGTGTGTCACTCTGATACTGGTCCCCTCAGGGAGGGGGGGGGGGGGGTTGGTGTGTGTGTGTGTGTGTGTGTGTGTGTGTGTGTGTGTGTGTGTGTGTGTCACTCTGATACTGGTCCCCTCAGGGAGGGGGGGGGGGGGGGTTGGTGTGTGTGTGTGTGTGTGTGTCACTCTGATACTGGTCCCCTCAGGGAGGGGCGGGGGGGGGGGGCGTTGGTGTGTGTGTGTGTCACACTGATACTGATTCCTCTGGGGGAGGGTGTGTGTGTCAGCGAGCACAGGGATAATGGTTGAATGGTTGCAAGTTAGGCTACAGGCAGCAGAGTTTTGATGAGCTTAAGTTTATGGAGGGTATAAGATAGGAGTTTGACCAGGAGTGCATTGGAATAGTCAAGTCTAGAGGTAACAAAGACATGGATGAGGGTTTCAGCAGCAGATAAACTGAGGCAAGGGCGGAATCGGGTGATGTTACGGAGGTGGATGTAGGCGGTCTTGGTTATGGAGCGGGTATGTGGTCGGAAGCTCATCCCGGGGTCATATACAACACCAAAATTGCGAACAGTCTGGTTCAGCCTCATACAGTTGTCAGGAGGGGAATGGCTTCAGTCTTTTTTCAATATTTTTTTGGAGGAAACTTCTCCTCCAGTACTGGATGTTGGACAAGCAGCGTGACAAATTAGAGACAGTAGAGCGGTTGAGATAGGTGGTGAGGTAGTGTTCGGTGTCGTCAGTGTACATGTGGAATGTGACGTTGTGTTTTCAGATGATGTCGCTGAGGGGCAGCGTGTAGATGAGAAATAGGAAGTGCCCAAAGATAGATGTTTGGGGGGGACTCCAGAGGTAATGGTGCGGGAAGAGATTCTGTTGCAGGTGATTGGTTATGACTGGATAGATAAGAATGCAACCAGGTGAGTGTGTGTCTCGCACTGATGGTGATCCTTGGTTTAGTGTGTTTCACACTGATGGTGATCCTTGGTTTAGTGTGTCTCGCACTGATGGTGATCCTTGGTTTAGTGTGTCTCGCACTGATGGTGATCCTTGGTTTAGTGTGTCTCGCACTGATGGTGATCCTTGGTTTAGTGTGTTTCACACTGATGGTGATCCTTGGTTTAGTGTGTCTCGCACTGATGGTGATCCTTGGTTTAGTGTGTCTCGCACTGATGGTGATCCTTGGTTTAGTGTGTCTCGCACTGATGGTGATCCTTGGTTTAGTGTGTCTCGCACTGATGGTGATCCTTGGTTTAGTATGTCTCGCACTGATGGTGATCCTTGGTTTAGTGTGTCTCGCACTGATGGTGATCCTTGGTTTAGTGTGTCTCACACTGATGGTGATCCTTGGTTTAGTGTGTCTCGCACTGATGGTGATCCTTGGTTTAGTGTGTCTCGCACTGATGGTGATCCTTGGTTTAGTGTGTCTCGCACTGATGGTGATCCTTGGTTTAGTGTGTTTCACACTGATGGTGATCCTTGGTTTAGTGTGTCTCGCACTGATGGTGATCCTTGGTTTAGTGTGTGTATGTGTCTCACACTGATGGTGATCCTTGGTTTAGTGTGTCTCACACTGATAGTGATCCTTGGTTTAGTGTGTTTCACACTGATGGTGATCCTTGGTTTAGTGTGTCTCGCACTGATGGTGATCCTTGGTTTAGTGTGTCTCGCACTGATGGTGATCCTTGGTTTAGTGTGTCTCGCACTGATGGTGATCCTTGGTTTAGTATGTCTCGCACTGATGGTGATCCTTGGTTTAGTGTGTCTCGCACTGATGGTGATCCTTGGTTTAGTGTGTCTCGCACTGATGGTGATCCTTGGTTTAGTGTGTCTCGCACTGATGGTGATCCTTGGTTTAGTGTGTCTCGCACTGATGGTGATCCTTGGTTTAGTGTGTCTCGCACTGATGGTGATCCTTGGTTTAGTGTGTCTCGCACTGATGGTGATCCTTGGTTTAGTGTGTCTCGCACTGATGGTGATCCTTGGTTTAGTGTGTCTCGCACTGATGGTGATCCTTGGTTTAGTGTGTCTCACACTGATGGTGATCCTTGGTTTAGTGTGTCTCGCACTGATGGTGATCCTTGGTTTAGTGTGTCTCGCACTGATGGTGATCCTTGGTTTAGTGTGTCTCGCACTGATAGTGGTCCTTGGTTTAGTATGTCTCACACTGATGGTGATCCTTGGTTTAGTGTGTCTCGCACTGATGGTGATCCTCGGTTTAGTATGTCTCACACTGATGGTGATCCTTGGTTTAGTGTGTCTCGCACTGATGGTGGTCCTCGGTTTAGTGTGTCTCGCATTGATGGTGATCCTTGGTTTAGTGTGTCTTGCACTGATGGTGATCCTTGGTTTAGTGTGTCTTGCACTGATGGTGGTCCTTGGTTTAGTGTGTGTGTGTCTCCTACTGATAGTGGTCCTTGGTTTAGTGTGTCTCGCACTGATAGTGGTCCTTGGTTTAGTGTGTCTCGCATTGATGGTGATCCTTGGTTTAGTGTGTCTTGCACTGATGGTGATCCTTGGTTTAGTGTGTCTTGCACTGATGGTGGTCCTTGGTTTAGTGTGTCTTGCACTGATGGTGATCCTTGGTTTAGTGTGTCTCACACTGATGGTGGTCCTCGGTTTAGTGTGTGTGTGTCTCCTACTGATAGTGGTCCTTGGTTTAGTGTTTCTCTCACTGACAGCAGCCCTGGCTGCAAGTCTGGGGAGAGTGTGTGTCAAACCGATGCCATCTGGTATGTTTGTTGGAGTTGGCTTTGGATCTGGTGGTATTGTGAAGTTCTTGTTTACCAGTGCTGCTTGTAAAATGCACTTAATACTCCAGTTCACTAGTAGTTTGCTCACTAAATGTGTGCTCCATTGCAATTGTGCTAATGAGAAGTATCTTCCAACCTAGTAATTTCCTTCTCTAAATCACTATTGTTGCACATTGACTTGAGTCGTGCAGAACGGGTGATGTGTGAGTTTGAAATTCTTCCCGCATTCTCTTTGGGAGTTTGAATGTTGTCACATTTGAATGTTGGTAATTTGTTTGCTTACATTTCTCAGACACGTATATGTGTAGCTCGGGACCGGAGAGCAGTGCCGTGAAGAAGTAACTAACTGTGTCCTTGTTTTCTTTTGCCACCAGGAAGCGCGCTTGGTCATGATCCTCATGAGCCAGCCTCGAACGCTGTTTAAATGTGATTGCAGCGTGCAGCTGCTGTGGGAGCAGCTTTCATCATAAGCTGTCCCGTCAAGTTGCTGGATTGTGTTGAAATGGAAAACAAAAAGGAACCTCCCTTCTTCAATGAGGATAATTCTGGGCCTATCAGTTATAAACTCCCATTTTACGAGACAATGGAGCTTTTCATTGAAACACTCACAGGAACTTGTTTTGAACTCCAAGTGTCCCCTTTCGAGACAGTGATTTCTGTGAAGGCCAAGATTCAAAGACTAGAAGGTACTGATTTTTTTTTTTCTCATTCATTTGATCAAACGCTCCTGGTTTGTCTTTGTGAATCTGGCAGGTTGCATTTTTCCAAACTTTTCCTGAGGAATATATGGATTGTCGAGCAAAGCTCCAGTGCAATAGAGTAAGCTGAGGAAAATCGAATTCAAAACTGGGTGATGCCTTCGATTGGCATTTTACAAACTTTTGGTTATTTGGTAAAGGCTGGTTAGTTGATAAACCTCAGCACATGATGATTCTGTTACAACCTTATATGAAATTTATGGGCAGGGAAAGACCAGCTGGTCCCACGAAGTCTACGCCACACCACGATGGCCAGAGCAACATGACTAGATACTTCCTCTCCCCTCATTCTCTCCCGGGTGAGGGGGGGGTGAGAAAAACAACAGGGCCAATAAGGAAAAAAATACTCTGGGGAAAATTCCTCTCCCGACCTCTCAGGCGATCAAAACCAGTCCAGGAGATCACACGGACCCAGTGTTTACTATAAAGACATTTACCTTCTATATGACACGATCTCTGCCCGAGTCAAGAACTGGTCCAGCTCCCTCTTGAGGATGTACAGAGAGTCAGCATCCACCACACCTTTGACTCAGTCAGCATGTTCAGTAGAGTGTTTAGTATATTCATACCACTATGCTTCAGATAATTCACTTAAGCTAATATGCTGCTTGTGTCGGACTTCTCCCAAATTACTCCCAGTACTAGTGTTCTATGACTCAAAATGTTTTCACTGTTTCAGTAGACAGATCAACCCTTACGCTTCACTGAAATGCTAGTGACAACTGAACTGGGAGTGGCAGGTTTGTCACGGTTGAGCAACTCACAGCTGAGTCACATTGGGGATGAAAGCCTTCACTTCTGGTACAGAAGTATGCAGTTCACACTGAGTTAATTTAAAATAATGGGGAATTAAGGTCTCCGTCTCCATCTCTGTCCCAGCAGTGAGGAGGTGCAAAAAACCCACCTGGAAGTCAGAAGTACCACTGGCAATAAGCTTGAGTGGTTGGCAAGCAACTGGCCTGATTATCCATTGCCACGTATAGTGTGATCACCTTAAGCTGTACCAGCACTCATTTTGGATGGCTAGGTTTTTGTGCTACTCGGAGATCATCCTGGAGAGTTGAAGAACGCCAAACTGCTCTTTGCTATTAACCGTCTCCTTTGGTCATCTCCCACTGCAAGCCCCATCCTTACCTTGACATCAAATATAGGGAGCCCATGGATCTCTGTGCCCAAAATCAGGGCCGTCTCTGACTAGGTTCTCTTCCTCTTCCCCCAACCCATTCTCCATAACATCCTTACACTTGTCTCATGTATGAAGCACACTATCTGTCCCTTGACCCTCTCCCATCTTGGTTCCTGATTTGCCAAATTCACTTCCTTGGTCCCATGCTTGCTGACATCATCAATCTGTTCTTGTCTCTTTAAGATCCACAGTCATCAACCTCCTCAAAAAAAACTACTCTGTAACGCTTGATTCTCTAACTACCACACTATTTCCAACATTATCTTTCTAAAATCCTGGAATATGGAATTGCCTTACTCTTTCACTATTCCCTCTTTCCCGCCCTCCAATTGGGCTTCTGGCCTGCCCACATTGGTCAAGCCCGTGTGAGAGCAACCTTACCGGTGCTCGGTCATTGAGTATATTCAAGACTGAGATCGAGAGATTTTTGGACTCTAGGGGAATCAAGGGATGTGGGGGTTGGGCGGGAAAGTGGAGTTGAGGTCGAAGATCAGCCATGATCTCATTGAATGGCGGAGCAGGCTCGAGGGGCCGAATGGCCGACTCCTGCTCCTGTTTCTTGTGTTATGTTCTTATGGCTTGGTATCTCTCCTTTCTTCAACGCTGTTGTCATTCTCTCCTCCTCGAGCGCCTTTCCTCCACAGTCACCTCTGGCTCTGCTCTCTTAGTTCAGCCAGACTTTGCCATACTCTTTGTCTCCCGCAAATACCTCTGGTCTTGACTCCGTTTCTGAAACCTTGGTATAGTCCTCGATTGTGAACTTGGATTCTTCCCCCCTCAGCTGATTTATTACCACGGTTGCTTTTATTTTTCATCTCAAAACATTTTCTGCCTCCGCTCTTGCCTCTCCATCTCTGCTGCTGAAACTCTACTCCAAGTCCTCATCAGCTCCAGGCTGGATTTCTCCAATTCACTCCTTGCTGACATTTCCTGCCTTAGAAAATAAAAAATTCCCTTTACTTGTTAGTCTGTGCTACACAAACCTGCCATTGAAATTGCTGTGGTGCGTGCTTTATAACAAAACAAGACACATTGTCACCAGGCATACTTAGTACACTGAAGCTTTATACAGCAGGTGAAGAGGAGACCATATGTGGCACCACAGCCTGACAGAGTAATACTTACAGAATCGTACCTATCGCCATCCCTAAAGTGGCAGCACAGTGATATAGAGTCAGGAGGGAGTGGCCCTGGGGGTCCTCAACATTGACTCCAGTCCCCATGAAGTCTCATGGCTTCAGGTCAAATATTACCACCTACTGCCCTCCCTCAGCTGATGAATCAGTACTCCTCCATGTTGAACACCACTTGGAAGAAGCACTGAGGGTAGCAAGCGCACAGAATGTACTCTGGGTGGGGGACTTCAATGTCCATCGCCAAGAGTGGTTCAGTAGCCCCACTACTGACCGAGCTGGCTGAGTTCTGAAGGACATAGCTGCCAGACTGGGTTTGCAGCAGCTGGTGAGAGAAGCGAAAAACCTGCTTGACCTCATCCTCACCATTCTACGTGTTCCAGATGCATCTGTCCATGACAGCATTGGTAGCCGTGACCACCGCACAGTCCTTGTGGAGACGAAATCCCGTCTTCACGCTGAGGACACCCTCCACCGTGTGTGGCACTACCACCGTGCTAAATGGGATAGATTCAGAACAGATCTAGCAGCTCAAAACTGGGCATCCACGAGGCGCTCTGGGCCATCAGCAGCAGCAGAATTGTATTCCGCCACAATCTATAACCTCATGGCCCGGCATGTCCCTCACTCTACCATTGCCACCAAGCCAGGGGAACAACACTGGTTCAATGAGGAGTGTAGAAAAGCATGCCAGGAGCAGCACCAGGTGTACCTGAAAATGAGGTGCCAACCTGGGAAAGCTGCAACACAGGACTACACGTATACTAAACAGCAGAAGCAGCATGCTATAGACAGAGCTAAGTGATTCCCATGGCCAACGGATTGGATCAAAGCTCTGCAGCCCTGCCACATCTAGTCGTGAATGATGGTGGACAATTAAGCAGCTAGCAGGAGGAGGATGCTCCTTGAACATCTCCATCCTCAATGATGGCAGAGCCCAGCGTGCAAGTACAAAAGACAAGGCTGAAATGTTTGCAACCATCTTCAGCCAGAAGTGCCGAGTGGATGATCCATATCGGCCTACTCCCGAGGTCCCCACCATCACAGATGTCAGTCTTCAGCCAATTCGATTCACTCCACGTGATATCAAGAAACGGCTGAGCGCACTGGATACAGCAAAGGCTATGGGCCCCAACAACATCGTGCTGAAGACTTGTACTCCAGAACTAGCCGTGCCTCTAGCCAAGCTGTTCCAGTACAGCTACAACACTGGCATATCCCTGACAAAGTGGTATATTGCCCAGGTATGTCCTGTCCACAAAAAGGACAAATCCAATTTGGCTAAATACCGTCCCATCAGTCTACTCTCAATCATCAGCAAAGTGATGGAAGGTGTACTCAACAGTGCTATCAAGCGGCACTTACTCACCAATAACCTGCTCATCGATGCTCAGTTTAGGTTCCGCCAAGACCACTTGGCTCCAGGCCTCATTGCAGCCTTGGTCCAAACATGGACAAAAGAGCTGAATTCCAGAGGTGAGGTGAGAGTGACTGCCCTCGACATCAAGGCAGCATTTGACCGAATGTGGCATCAAAGAGCCCAAGTAAAACTGAAGTCAATGGGAATCGGGGTAAACTTTCCACTGGCTGGTGTCATACCTAGCATAAAGGAAGATTGTTGTGGCTATTGGAGGTCAATCATCTCAGCCTTAGGTCATCGCAGCAGGAGTTCCTCAGGGCAGTGTCCTAGGCCCTTGGCCCAGCTCCTTAATGACCTTCCCTCCAACATAAGGTCAGAAGTGGGGATATTCGCTGATGATTGCTGTGTTCAGTTCCAGTCGCAATTTCTCAGACAATGAAGCAGTTCATCCCCACATGCAGCAAGACCTGGGCAACCTCCAGGTTTGGGCTGATAAGTGGCAAGTAACATTTGCGCCACACAAGTGCCAGGTAATTACCATCTCCAACAAGCGAATGTCTAACCGTTGCCCCTTGACATTCAACGGCATTACCATCGCCGAATCCCGCACCATCCTGGGGGGGGGTCACCATTGACCAGAAACTTAACTGGAACAGCCGAGTAAATACTGTGGCAACAAGAGCAGGTCAGAGGCCGGGTATTCTGCAGCAAGTGACTCCTGATCAGTATTCCTGTTAAGCTGCGCGGCCTCTACAGCTCACGCGCAGCCGGCTCACTGGCTTTTAAATGGGAAAAACCGCGCATGTGTGGTATTTTGATTCGGCCACGCAGCCCCTTGCAGGGACGGCACACCCCCCCAAGAAATCAAAGGGAACATTGCTCCTGACTGCCCAACGTCAGGAGTGTGATGGAACACTCTCCACTTGCCTGGATGAGTGCAGCTCCAACAACACTCGAAGCTCGACACCATCCAGGACAAAGCAGTCCGCTTGAGTGGCATCCCATCCACCATCTTAAACATTCACTCCCTCCACCGTGTCTGCAGTGTGCACCATCTACAAGATGCATTACAGCAACTCGCCAAGGCTTCTTCGGCAGTACCTCCCAAACCCACGACCTCTACCACGTAGAAGGACAAGGGCAGCAGGCACACGGGAACACCACCACCTCCAAGTTTCCCTCCAAGTCACACACCATCCTGACTTAGAAGTATATTGCCGATCCTTCATCATCGCTGGGTCAAAATCCTGGAACTCCCTCCCTAACAGCACTGTGGGAGTACCTTCACCACACGGACTGCAGCGGTTCAAGAAGGCGGCTCACCACCACCTTCTCAAGGGCAACTAGGATGGGCAATAAATGCTGGCCTTGCCAGCGACGGCACGTAACGTGAATGAATACATTAAAAAAAAAAATAATAATCTTGGCATTTTCACACTACCAGAAGAAAATAGCATGTATGCATTGGTAAAGGATACAGCGGATATTTAAATTAGCTTTTTCAAAGTATTTTGTCTTCAAATGTCTGAAGCCTTTGACTGGAGATTGTCAGGCCAGATAGCTTCTGTAGAGGGTGAGAAAAGACAAATAACTGCTAGATAACAATAATATTTGCATCGTGGTTTTAGCACAGCAGTTGTCGAAACTCTACAGTCGTGTGATTCTGCCATACTCTGAAATCAGGAATCACCTGAGGGCACGTGATAAAATTAGCTAAAATAAACTGGAGAGAGTTCCCTGGTCACACAACTCATTTACCTGAATATCTGGACAAATGAAATTCTCTCTGATACAGCAATTTAGGACTCGTCTGTGAGCAATCTGGAACACAGAAGTCAAAGCTAGCTGGAGAAAGTAGACAAGTAAAGAAACCCAAAAATGTGACCGGTGGTTAAGGAGGTCCTCAGTAAAGTATATAAATTATTAAATGTTATAATTTAGATATATCTGTCCTAATCTTTGCCGTGCCTATGTAACCTGAAATCCCTCTGTCCATTCGTGTGCACATTTTGGCTGCCGCTCTGGACCCGAGCCCATTACTTCCACCTCCTTTTCTTTTCTAATGTCTTGACCCACCTTGGGCTTTTCTCTCCTATCTCCTCTCCTTCCAGTCACCCATGCATGCCACCTTTCATTTCTCCCCTTTCAGATACTTTGCCCTCCCCACCCCAATCCTCTACCTATGTAGTCTGCTGCCACCGTCCCAGTCTTGAATCCCCTTGAATTAACCCACAGCTATTCTCTTGTCATTCTCCAAAGGGCTTATTGAGGCACTCATCGTTGCCTCTCTACGAGCAGCAGCTCCAACTGCCCCATTCTCCTCGCTCACTGACTTTCCCTGCGCTGCTCGCTTAGCCATCCATCGCCAGATCTGGCTGGACCACATCAAGAACTATCCGGCCTTGGTCTCATCTGCCAAAAACGGTCACTACCTCAGGATCATCTTGGACTCCAAAGATAACCACTCGGCCTCTTTTCTCCCCTAACAACAGTCTCCTTAAACACCTCCCGCCTACTTGTCCGTCCTCGCTTCCAAGAACAAGTGCGAGGAGCTCAAACTTCTTTGCCACTAAGATTGGGACCATTCATTCAGCTGCCTCTGCCGCATCGCCCCTTCTCCTTGCCCGCCAAGCCAAATCTTCTCCCAATGTTCCCCCTGCTCCAGCCCTAAACCTGTGTCTTTCTCCAGTTTTTCTCCTATTTCTCCTTGTGTGCTTTCCAAACTCATCCTGTCTACGAGACCCACCTCTTCCTCACTTGACCCATTCCCACTAAACTTTCCTTCCTGGCCCCCATGCTAGCTGACATTGTAAATAGATTCCTCTCTTTAGGTACCATCCCCCCTCCCTTTCGTTTCCTCTCTTTAGGTCCCTTTCAAAACCGCCATCATCACCCACCTCCTTAAAAATCCCACCCTCTATCCTTGCAAACTATCAACAACCTCCCTTCCCTCTCAAGTCGTTGAACGTATTGTCGCTTCCCAAATCCATGCCCATCTTTTGATAACTCCCATGTTTGAATCTCTCTAATCAGGTTTCCATCCCTCCCACAGCATAAAATGGCCCAAATGACATTCTCTGTGACTGTGACCATGATGCACTATCCCTCTTCATCTTTCTTGACCTCTTTGCCGTCTTTGACAGGCTCGACCGTACCATCCTCCTCCAACGCCTTGCGTCCATTGTCCAGCTGAGTGGGACTGCCCTCGCTTGGTTCCATGCTTACAGATTCAATCGTAGTCAGAGCACCTCCAGAAATGACTCTTCTTCCTCCCCCTGCATCGTTATCTCTGGAGTCCCCCAAGGATCTATCCTTGGACCCCCTCCTCCGTCTCTGTTTTGCCAGCCTGCTTGTCTGACGTCCAGTCGTGGATGAGCCACAATTTTCTCTTCAGCCCCCACCACAAACTCTCCCCACTGATTACACCCCCCTCCTTGCCCACTGCCTCGAGTTGAAGCAAAGTATTTGCAACCTCAGCATCCTGTTTGACCCTGAGCCGAGCTTCTGGCCCCACATTCTCACTTTCTCAAAGACTGCCTACTTCCACCTCCGTAACATCGCCTGTCTCCGCCCCTGCATCAGCCTATCTGCTGCTGAAACCCTCATCCATGTCATTGTCGGCTCCAGACTTGACTCTTCCAATGCTTTCCTGACCAGCGTCCTATCCTCCACCTTCCATAAACTTCAGTTCATCCAAAACTGCTGCCCAGATCCTAACTCGCACCAAGTCCCGTTCACACATCACCCCTGTGCTCGCTGCCCTAACTTGGCTCCCAGTCTCGCAACACCACCAATTTAGAAATTCTCATCCTCATGTTCAAATCCCTTCACGGTCTCGCCCCTCCCCATCTCTGTAACCTCCTCCAGCCCTACAACCCACCCAGAACTCTGCGTTTCCCCCAACCCTGGCTTCTCGTGCACCCCCTGCTCCCTTCACCCCACTGTTCCTTCAGCCGCCCAGGCCCTAAATTTAAAACCAAAGAAAAAAAGATGCTGCGTTTCTGTAATACCTTTCATGTCCTCAGAATGTTGAAAGCACTTCACAGCCAATGAACTACTTTAGGACTGTTTCATAGGCCTAGGCGACAGCCAGTTCGTGCACAGGCAAACGACTGAGTTGAGAAGTTTGAAATGTTACGCCAAATACTGAATCGAGGCAAAAATATAGTTTAACGTACAGTTGAATACAGTGATGTGAGACTGGGGATGTAGGAGGGGGTGAGCTTCGATGGTCAAGTGGTCTTTTCTCGCCCTTGCCTTGTACTGTATATTCTTGTACAACCCTGAGCACAAGCTGAGGAGAATCTTTTTTACACTGAGTTGTTATGATCTGTAGTGCACTGCCTGAAAGGGTGGTAGAAGCAGATTCAAAAGGGAATTGGATATATTCTTGAAAGGGAAGCATTTGCAGGGCTATGGGGAAAGAGCGGGGGAGTGGGACTAATTGTATAGCTCTTTCAAAGAGCCATGATGGGCTAAATGGCCTCCCTCTGTGCAGTATGATTCTAACTGTCAAGCAGGTTGGGGATTTTGTTCAATTCATAACCGTTGAATTAATGCCTTTTATAATCTTCCAGTACTGATTTTCAGCCAACTTCTGCATTAGTAGAATGGCCCACTCCAGAGTGAGTGGGGGTGAGGGGTGTGGGGCCCAAGGTCTGAATTCCTTCTCATTGTAACTTAGAAATGCATTTTCTTGGTTTTAGAAATTGTTTTTGGTTTGTCTGTTGAATGAACTTTGCTGACTTGTTTTCAGAATTTCTGCTTCTTCTTGTAGCTTCTTGTTGCATTTTAAAGTCAAATTTTGTTGGGAAAATTTGACTTTGCAAACAACTACTGTGCAGCATTTCCATATAAGAGCATCTGAGCACTTGCTTTATGTTCCGGGTTTTCTGCATTCAGCTGTATATTGGAACAAAGCGGCAAAGAATATTCCTTTGAGCAAGCAAATAGTGAATTCTTTACATTAGCATAAACCTATGTTTCTATTTTCTGGCGAGCTGGGCTGCTGAAAAGAATGAAAGACTTGCATTTCTATAGCGCCTTCCACAACCTCAGGACCTCCAAAAGCGCTTTACAGCCAATGAAGTACTTGAAGTGTAGTCACTGTTGTAATTTAGGAAAGACAGCAGCAATTTGCACACAGCAAGGTCCCACAAACAGCAATGTGATAATCTGTTTTTGTGATGTGGGTTGAGGGATAAGTATTGGCCCCAGGACACGAGGGAGCACTCCACTACTCTTCCGATAGTGTCATGGAATCTTTTACATTCACTAGAGGGCTGACAGGGCCTGGGGTTAACGTGCCATCTGAAAGATAGCACCTCTGACGATGCAGCACTCCCTCAGTTCTGCCTAGATCATACGCTCAAGTCTCTGGAGTGGGACTTGAACCCACAGCCTTATGACTCCGAGGCGAGAGTGCTACCCTTGTCCGTTTAAGTTTTACCTTTCTTTGGTTTTAGAGTTTTGTACTTTTCTCTAGACGCCTAGTATGGGACCTGGCAGATGGTAAGCGCTACAAAAAGGGATATCAAAATCAGCACAATTATTTTACAGTTATATTAAAAAGCAGGTGGTCAGGAGCAACGTTAGCCCCTTGAAACCTGATAACTGTGATATTGTAAATGAGAATAAGGAAATGGTGGACACGTTGAATTATTACTTTGCGTCAGTATTTACAGTAGAGGAAGTGGATAGCACGCTAGACATCCCAAGGAAACTCCTACTGAAACAGGGACATGGACTCGCCAAAGTTACCGTAAGCAAAATAACAGAGTTGAAGAAAATAATGGCACCAAGAGTGACAAATCCCCAGGACCGGATGGTTTCCATCCCAGGGTTTAAAAGGAAGTAGATGAGAACATTGCAGATGTCATAACTATAATCTTCCAAAGTTCTCTCGATTCGGGAACCGTTCCTTTAGATTGGAAAATTGCGCCTGTCACTCCGCTGTTTAAGAAAGGAGAGAGGGGGAAACCAGGGAAATTATAGACCAGTTAGCCTAACATCTGTTGTCGGTCTATAATTAACGATTGAGCGACTGAATAACTTCGAAAATTTTCAGCTGATCAGCGAGCCAGCATGGATTTGTAAAGGGTAGTTCCTGCCTGACAAACTTGATTGAATTTTTTGAAGAGGTGACTAAAGTAGTGGACGGGGAAATGTTACAGGAAACTTTCTGTTATCCGGCACCGACGGGACCGACGTGGTGCCGGTTCATCAACAATTCCGGATAACCGAACGCTATAGTAAAAGATACGGAGCACGGAGCTCCGAGCTCCGTATAAAGCAACAAACCCTGTTGCTTAGCAACAGCTTCAGAACAATGGGCACACGTTGCAAGCGTCTCTGTAGCTTAGCAACAGCTGCAGCCACACCCTTGCACAGCAACAAATGGAGTAAAAAACGTAATAAAAGTTACCTGAACCTACTCCTGAATTTTGCTGGTTAACCAACATTTCCGGTTATTTAGGGGCCGGATAAAAGAAAGTTTCCTGTATTTATATGGACTTCCTGAAGGCATTTGATAAAGTCCCTCATAAGAGACTGTTAGCAAAAGTTGAAGCTCAACCCTCTATTATTAAATTATTGACCTGGTTAGGAAATTGGCTGAGTGGCAGGAGACAGGCAGTAGGGATAATGGGTAGGTACTCAAATTGGCAGGATGTGATTAGTGGTGTCCCGCAAGGATCTGTGTTGGGGCCTCAGTTATTCACCGTATTTATTTGATGATGGGATAGAAAGCCACATATCCAAGTTTGCCGATGACACAGATAGGCGGCATTGTAAGCAGTGTAGATGGAAGCATAAAATTACAAAGGGATATTAATAGATTAAGTGAATGGGCAAAACTGTGGCAAATGGATTTCAATATAAGCAAGTGTGAGGTCACCCACTTTGGACCTAACAAGGATAGAACAGGGGACTTTCTAAATGGTGAAAAGCTAAAAACATTGGAGGTCCAAAGAGACTTGGGGGTCCATGTACATAGATCATTAAAATGTCATGAACAGGTACAGAAAATAATCAAAATGGCGAATGGAATGCTGGGCTTTATATGCAGAGGACTAGGGGGTAGAAGTTATGCTGCAGCTATACAAAGCTCTGCTTAGACCACACCTGGAGCACTGTGAGCAGTTCTGGGCACCGCACCGTAGGAAGGATATATTGGCCTTGGAGGGAGTGCAGCGTAGGTTTACCAGAATGATACTGAACTCCAATGGCTAAATTACACAAACTAGGGTTATATTCCCTGGAATTTAGAAAGTTAAGGGGTGATTTACAGAATCATAGAGTGGTTACAGCACGGAAGAAGGCCATTCGGCCCGTCGAGCCCGTGCTAGCTCTCTGCAAGAGCACTTCAGCTAGTCCCACTCCCCCGCCCTTTCCCTGTAGCCCTGCAAATGTTTTTCTTTCAAGTACTTATCTAATTCCCTTTTGAAAGCCATGATTGAATCTTCCTCCACCACCCTTTCAGGAAGTGCATTCCAGATCCTAACCACTCGCTGCGTAAAAAGTTTTTCCTCATGTCGCCTTTGGTTCTTCTGCCAATCACCTTAAATCTGTGTCCTCTGGTTCTCGACTCCTCTGCCAATGGGAACAGTTTCTCTCTATCTACTCTGTCCAGACCCCCTCATGATTTTGAACACCTCTATCAAATCTCCTCTCAACCTCCTCTGCTCTAAGGAGAACAACCCCAGCTTCTCCAGTCTATCCACGTAACTGAAGTCGCTCATCCCTGGAACCATTCTTGTAAATCTTTTCTGCATCCTCGCTAAGGCCTTCACATCCTTCCTAAAGTGCGGTGCCCAGAATTGGGCACAATACTCCAGTTGAGGCCGAACCAGTGTTTTATACAAGTTCGTTCATAATTTCCACGCTTTTGTACTCTATACCTCTATTCATGAAGCCCAGGATCCCGTATGCTTTTTTAACTGCTTTCTCAACCTGTCCTGCCACCTTCAACGATTTGTGCACATGTACCCCCAGGTCTCTCTGTTCATGCACCCCCTTTAGGATTGTACCCTTTAGTTTATATTGCCTCTCATTATTTCTACCAAAATGTATCACTTTGCCCTTTGCTGTATTAAATTTCATCCGCCACGTGTCCGTCCATTCCACCAACCTGTCTGTGTCCTCTTGAAGTCTATCGCTCTCCTCCTCACTGTTCACTGTACTTCCAAGGTTTGTGTCATCTGCAAAAGGAAGACTTTTGGATTACCTTTTATGTTGGTTGCCATTCTATTCTCATACCCTCTCTTTGCCCCTCTTATTTTCCTTTTCACTTCTCTGAACTTTCTATATTTAGCCCGATTCTCTGATGTATTCTCGATCTGACATCTGTCATACACGCTCTTTTTCTGCTTCATCTTACTCTCTACCTCTTTCGTCATCCAGGGAGCTCTGACTTTAGTTCCCTAACCTTTCTCCCTAGTGGGAATATACTTCGACTGTACCTGATCTATTTCCTCTTTAAAGGCAGCCCATTGTTCCACTACAGTTTTGCCTGCCAATCTTTGATTCCAATTTACCCGGGCCAGATCCATTCTCATCCCACTGAAATTGGCCTTCCTCCAATTAAGTATTTTTACTCTAGATTGCTCCCTGTCCTTTTCCATAGCTAATCTAAACCTTATGATACTATGATCACTGTTCCCTAAATGTTCACCTGCTGACACTTGCTTTGATTGAAGTTTTCAAAATATTAAGGAAAACTGATGGGGTAGATAGAGAGAAACTATTTCCGCTGGTTGGGGATTCTAGGACTAGGGGGCAGAGTCTAAAAGTTAGAGCCAGACCTTTCAAGAGTGAAATTAGGAAACACTCCTACATACAAAGGGTGGTAGAAGTTTGGAACTCTCTTCTGCAAACGGCAATTGCTACTGGGTCAATTGTTAACTATAAATCTGAGATTGATAGATTTTTGTTAACCAAAGGTATTAAGGGATATGGGCCAAAGGTGGGTATATGGAGTTAGGTCGCAGATCAGCCATGGTCTTGTTGAATGACGCAACAGGCTCGAGGGGCTGAATGGCCTCCTCCTGTTCCTATGTTGTGTTCAGAGTTCCCACTTTGCAACAGGCTCTGCTGAATGCTTCCGAATCCCACTGGGCCCATGGGTTCCTGGGCGGACTACACGCCTCTGCTATATGGGCACTTGTACCTTTTCAGAATAGGCAGTGTTAAGGGCTAACCTTGATCACTGTAGCATAATACAGGAAACTTTCTTTTAACCGGCACCTAAATATCCGGAAATCTCTCTTAACTGGCAAAATTCAGGAGTAGGTTCAGGTAAGTTTTACTATATATTAGTGGCCGTGTAACCGGGGTTCCTGGATCTGTGGCCGTGTAACCGGGACTCTTGCACAAGTGCCGTGTAACCGGGGCTCCTGCACCTGTGGCCGTGTACGGGGCTCTCGTACCTTGGTAAGTATACCTCGCTGTAATCCGGACTTTTTGATCAACCGGTACCACGTCGATCCCGTCGGTGCTGGATAAAAAAGAGTTTCCTGTAATTGCAAGGCTTTCATCTAAAACATTTGCAAGGTTTTCAAAAAAGTAATTGCAAGGCTTTGGAAAAAGTAATTGCAAGGCTTTTTAAAAAAAAAAGTATAAGTTTTTTTTAACAATTGCAAGGTTTTTAAAAAAAAAAGAATTTTAACTTCAAATGTGAGTGGAGTTTTATTTCCCCCTTTCTCTTCCCATCCACTTTTTATGTATATGTGTGTATTTATATATGTGTGTGTATTACATAATCTGTAAAATATAATACCTTTTTTTTAAAGTTTAACCAGCACTTAAGATCAGTTGGGGCTTGTCCATTTAAGTGCAGGTGAACTTTTAACAGCATGATAAGTTTTAATTACTACCAAACAACCTCTCTGGCCCTGAAAATTAATTTTTAGAAGTGTGGCGTCTCATTCCATTAGATTTTAAAAGCTTGCTGCATAAATCTGTAAGACACCGGTGTTTTTTATAAATGTTTTTTATTCTCCGCCATTTATATAGGCCCGGATTTTGTGATAGGAATAATGGTGAGGCTGTCAGCGCTCACTGTTATTATGGAGTAAATTGGACAGCAACTCCCAGCGTCTGCGCATGCACAGTTAAATATGGAAATCAGGAAGTTGCTGTCCGATTTACCCTGCTCCACCAGAAGCTTCACTCTAACAGTACCTCACCAAGAGACGCGGCTTTCAAACACATGAAGGGCGTGAGGTTGCAGCTCTTACCCACTCAACACACCAGAAAAAGTTGGGGCTTGTCCATTCAAGTGCAGGTGAATTTTTAATGGCGTGATAAGTCTTAATTACTACCAAACAACTTCTCTGACCTTATTTATTTTTTAGAAGTGTGGCGTCGCAATCCATTCGATTTTAATTATTGGTGGAGATTTTTTTAATTAAAATTACATTAAAAAAAAAAAAAATTTCTTTGTCTTTTATCTCTCAATTCAATCTTTCTTTCCCTCTCTATTTCACTTTCTGTACATGATTTTACATTGAATTAAATATTCATGGCCGGCATTTACTGCCCGTCCCTACTTGCCCTTGAGAAGGAACTCCTGCAGCGATGTCTTGGGGCTGAGATGATTAACCTCCAACAAACTGAAGCGTTTTTCCCCTGATCCCCATTGACATCAGTTTTTCTAGGGCTCCTTGATGCCACGCTTGGTCGAATGCTGCTTTTATGTCCAGGGCAGTCACGCTTGCCTCACCTGGAATTCAGCTCTTTTGTCCATGGTTGGACCAAGGTTGCAATGAGGTCTGGAGCCGAGTGGTCCTAGTGGAACCCGAACTGGCCATCGGTGAGCAGATTATTGGTGATTAAGTGGCACTTGATAGCACTGTAGACCGCTCCATTCACTTTGCTGATGATTGAGTGTTGGCTGGATTGGATTTGTCCTGCTTTTTGTGGACAGGATATACCTGGGCACTTTTCCACATTGTCGAATAGATGCCAGTGTTGTAGCTGTACTGGAACTTGGGCAGAGGTGCGGCTAGTTCTGGTGCACCGGTCTTCAGCACCACACCTGGGATGTTGTCTGGACCAGTAGCCTTTGTTGTGTCCAGTGCACTCAGTCATTTCTTGATATCACGTGGAGTGAATCGAATTGACTGGAGACTGGCATCTGTGATGGTGGGGACCTCCGGAGGAGGCCGAGATGGATCATCCACTCTGCACTTTTGGCTGAAGATGGTAGTGGACACTTCAGCCTTGTCTTTTGCACTCACGTGCTGGGTTCTGCCATCATTGGGGATGGGGATGTTCATGGAGCTGCCCGCCACCTTTTGTTAGTTGCTTAAATGTCCTCCACCATTCACGACTGGATGTGGCAGGACTGCAGAGCTTTGATCTGATCTGTTGGTTGTGGGATCGCTTAGCTCTGTCTATAGCATGCTGCTTTCACTGTTTAGCATACATGTTGTCCTGTATTGTAGCTTCCCCAGGTTGGCAGCTCATTTTCAAGTATGCCTGGTGTTGCTCCTTGCTTGCTCTTCTACACTCCTCATTGAACCAGGCAATGGCAGAGTGAGGGATATGCCGGGCCATGAGGTTACAGATTGTGGTGGAATAGAATTCTGCTCCTGCTGCTAATGGCCCACAGCGCCTCATGAATGCCCAGTTTTGATCTGCTAGATCTGTTCTGAATCTATCTCATTTAGCACGGTGGTAATGCCACACGATGGGATGGGGGGGGCGGTGTCCTCAGTGCGAAGACTGGACTTGCTCTCCATAAGGTCTGTGCGGTGGTCACTCCTACCAATACCGTCATGGATAGATACATCTGCGTCGGGTAGATTAGTGAGGGTGAGGTCAAGTATATTATTCCCTCGTGTTGGTTCACCTACTGCAAGGCCGGTCAGGCAGCTATGTCCTTCAGGGCTCGGTCAGGGTGGTACGACCGAGCTACTCTTTTTTTGATGGACATTGAAGTCCCCCACCCAGACTACGTTCTGTGATCTAGCTACCTCAGTACTTCCTCCAAGTGATGTTCAACATGGAAGAGTTCTGATTGATCAGCTGAGGGAGGGTGGTAGGGTTCCATGCCCACGTTTGACCTGAAGCCATGAGACTTCATGGGGTCTGGAGTCAATGTTGAGGACTCCCTGGGTCACTGCCACCTGACTGTATACCATTGTGCCTCCACCTCTGGTGGATCTGTCCTACCGGGGCGACAGGACATACCTAGGGATGGTGACGGTGGAGGCAGGGACGCTGGCTGATGGATATGATTCTGTGAGCATGATCGTCAGACTGTTGCTTCCAACTTCGGCACCAGTCCCCAGATGTCAGTGAGGAGGACTTTGCAGGGTCGGCTGGGCTGTGTGTGTCTTCGTCGTTGCCGATGCCTGGGTCGCAGCTGAGTGCTCCATCCAGTTTTAATCAATTAAATGAATTGTGACCATTTTATCTCGACGTTTAATAGAACGTGTCTCTTTTTTTCCCCATAGGTATTCCCATAGCACAGCAACATCTGATCTGGAACAACCTGGAACTGGAGGATGAATACTGTTTACATGACTACAAGTAAGCTGAGGTCATTTAAAAAAATGTAACAGCCCCCCTGAAATAAAGAGTAGATTGCCTTTCAAAAGCTAGGCTTTATTAACCTTAAAAAAAAAATAAAAAAAACAGCAAGTACATGTTGAGCACCCAGTCTCAACCAAACTGTAGAAAACTGAATTTAAGATGGCCACCACAGGTCACATGGAATCAACTAACCAATAAGTTTACAGCATATATCTCAAGGCAGGATAACAGGCAACCAATTACAATGCTTCTTATAAAACAAGAATAATCACCACATTCACCCCTCCTTTTAAAATATACTTCAACCTAGGTAGCCTTTACAGTTTACAATTAGTTATTTATGACTAGAGCAATACATGTATAATGCCTTCAACAATTTTAAAATTTTACTATTAAATTATTAATTATTTTAAAAGTCCATTTTTAATCGGTCGACCGGATATCTTGTTCGTGTCGACCTTCTTAGCCTTGGTGGAGTTCCTTGCCCTCCCACACCAGGAGACACAGAAATATCTTCTGCAGGGAGACTATCAATATCCCGATTATCAATGGTTTCCGGATTGGAAGTCCCATTAGAAGGTAAATGGGGAGGGTCATGAACATCCATCGGGGGCAGACTAAGAGAATTGTAAGTGTCTGCAATAGGATTGGAAATGTTCGTAGTATCTGTGACGACAACATTATCTGAATTATGGCTATTGTTAATGTCCTCAGGAGAGGGCTGGCCACCACAAGGAGCTAAGTCTTTAACTGAAACCATACTTTCTTTCCCATCTTGGAATCGAATGTGAGCATATTGGGAATTTGCCTCCAATAGCTCCACCTCCTCCACTAAAGGATCATACTTTGACAGTCTAACATGGCGTCGGAGCAGCACAGGTCCCTGCATAGTAAGTCATGAAGGTACCGAATATCCCGTAGTGGATCTCCGCGGATAGTTGAAGAGCCTTTCATGGGGAGTCACATTAGTAGCCGTTGAAAGCAATGATCTAATGGAATGCAGGGCATCAGGCAGTACCATTTCCCACTGTGTATTCTTAAGGTTCCGGGATGTCAAAGCCAACATAACTGCCTTCCAGATCACCCCATTGTATCGTTCGCACTGTCCATTACCCTGGGGATTATACGGGGTAGTTCTGCTAGTAGAAATTCCCCGACTCTAGAGGTATTCCTTCAACTGGGAAGACATAAAAGAACTTCCCTGATCCGAATGGATATACGCAGGCATCCCAAAGATGACAAAAAGTTGAGTCAGACATTTAATAACTGTAGCAGCTGATACATCTGCACAAGGAAAAGCAAAAGGGAACCTTGAAAACTCATCCACAACAGTAAATATATATCGATTCTGAGTCGTTGAAGGAAGAGGCCCCTTAAAATCAACGCTCAGGCGTTCAAAGGGAGAAGTAGCCTTTATAAGATGAGCTCGTTGAGGCTTAAAGAAATTCGGTTTACACCGGGCGCAGACAGAGCATGACGAAGTCATCCACTTGACGTCTTCAACTGAAAAGGGCAAATTCTTACTGCGTACGAAGTGTATCATCCTCGTAACACCAGGATGGCACAAAGCATTATGAAGATTAATAAGCGTATCTCCGTGAAGCACAGAACAATAAGCCCTCGACAGCGCATCAGCGGCAACATTATCCTTCCCCGGACGATAGACTATATCAAAATGGTAGCATGCCAACTCGATCCTCCACCTCATTATTTTATCATTCTTAATCTTTCCGAAATGTTTGACATCAAACATGAAGGACACAGATTTTTGGTCAGTTACTAGCGTAAAATGTCGCCCAGATAAATAATGTCTCCATTTACGCAGTGCTTCTACTATTGCGTACGCCTCTTTCTCTATTGATGAATGTCTCTGCTCACTATTGCTCAGAGTATGTGAGAAAAAGGCCACAGGTCTTCCATTTTGGTTCAAGGTAGCCCCAATTGCAAAATCGGAAGCGTCCGTCTCAATCACGAAGGGAACCTGCTCATCAATAGAATGCACAACTGCTCCAAGGATAACCTTTTTAAGATTATCAAAACACATCCTGGCCTCCCATGATAGAGGATATGTCGTAACCCGAATAAGGGGCCGGATCTTCTGCGAGAAGTTTGCAATCCAATTAGAATAATAAGAAAACAGTCCAACAACTCGTTGCAAGGCCTTAGAATTAGTAGGGCAAGGTAAATCAATCAGTGGTCGCAGCCGTTCTGGATCTGGTTTAATCTTGTTTCCCGAGATAATATACCCCAGTAAATTTACCTCGGTGGTCGAAAAGATACACTTCTCTTTATTGAAAGTTAAGCCAACTTTTTCCGCAACTTGAAGGAATCTTTCTAGATTAAAATCGTGCTCCACCCTTGATTTGCCACACACCGTTACGTCATCTAAATATGAGAAGGTGTCAGAGAGAGAGTTATCACTTATAAAAGCATCCATTGCCCGTTGAAAACAGGCGACACCGTTAGTAACACCGAATGGTACTCGGCAAAACTGGTTGATTACCAATTAATTACTCATAAAAGACGGAGAGTTAGGAGAGTAACTAAAAGGCTTTTATTAACAAAGAACAGAGCATGCCTCTCGTGGTTGACTGGTTTCCAAGAAGGCAGGGGGCTGCAGAGCAGTCACCTTTTATACCTGGGCGTGTGGGTGGAGCCAGGGGCGGAGCCAGCTGAGGCATGCATAGATACAACAGTGTGCAACAACAACAACAACAACGGTGAGCAACAATAACAGTGGTTTACCACATTCACCCCTTGTTTAAATTTGAGTCCGGCGGGGTGAAGTGTACTAAAGGTTCGTGTAAGTAAGTCTATCAGGTGGCCTTGTATGCCGTCCTGATCGTCGTGATGGTGTAGCATCCAACGTTGAATCTGGCGTCTCATTGAGTGGTTGGGTGGTCAATGACGGGTCCTGGGGCTGCGGCATGCCGTCTACAGGGGTTGGGTTGTGGGTAGTGGTGGATGGCAATGGTAGTGTTTCAGGGGCACCCGAAGGTGCGAGGTCTCGTATGGAGACTGTGTCCTCCCGCCCGTCCGGGTACGCCACGTAAGCATACTGGGGGTTGGCGTGGAGGAGGCTCACCCTCTCGACCAGGGGGTCCGTTTTATGGGACCTCACGTGCTTCTGCAGTAGGACGGGTCCTGGAGACGTCAGCCATGTCGGTAGCGAGGTCCCCGATGTGGACTTCCTGGGGAAAGTGAACATTTTTTCATGGGGGGTGGCATTGGTGGCCGTACAAAGCAGTGACCGAATGGAGTGGAGCGCCGCAGGGAGGACCTCCTGCCAGCGAGAGGTCGGAAGGCCCTTAGATTTTAAGTTTAAGAGGACAGCCTTCCAAACCGTCGCGTTCTCTCTTTCCACCTGGCCGTTCCCCCGGGAGTTGTAGCTGGTGGTTCTGCTTGTAGCAATACCTCTCGTGAGCAGGTACTGACGGAGTTCGTCGCTCATAAAGGATGAGCCCCGGTCGCTATGGATATAGCTAGGGAAGCCGAACAAGGCGAAAAGGTCATTCAGACATTTAATGACCGTGGTACTGGTCATGTCTGGGCAAGGGATGGCAAACGGGAAACGGGAGTACTCATCAATTATGTTGAGGACGTACACGTTGCGGTCAGAGGAGGGGAGGGGCCCTTTAAAATCGACGCTCAGGCGCTCGAAGGGGCGAGTGGCCTTGATCAGGCTTGCTCTGTCTGGCCTATAAAAATGCGGTTTGCACTCGGCACAGATTTGGCAGTTCCTGGTCATGGTCCTGACCTCCTCGATGGAGTAGGGCAGGTTACGGGATTTGATGAAATGGAAGAACCTGGTGACCCCCGGGTGGCAGAGGTCATTGTGGAGGGTCTGCAGTCTATCAACCTGCGCGTTGGCGCATGTACCACGTGATAGAGCATCTGGGGGCTCATTGAGTTTCCCGGGCCGGTACAAGATATCGTAATTGTAGGTGGAGAGTTCAATTCTCCACCTCAAGATCTTGTCGTTCTTGATTTTGCCCCTCTGCTTATTATTAAACATAAAAGCCACTGAACGCTGGTCAGTGAGCAGGGTAAATCGTTTTCCGGCCAGGTAATGCCTCCAATGTCGCACCGCTTCCACAATGGCCTGGGCCTCCTTTTCGACAGAGGAGTGTCGAATCTTGGGGCCCTGGAGGGTCCTTGAGAAAAAGGCCACGGGTCTCCCTGCCTGGTTAAGGGTTGCAGCTAGGGCGAAGTCTGATGCGTCGCTCTCCACTTGGAAAGGGATGGACTCATCCACTGCGTGCATTGTGGCCTTCGCAATATCTCTTTTTATGAGAGTGAAGGCTGCACATGCCTCTGCTGTCAGGGGGAAGGAGGTGGACTTGATGAGGGGTCTGGCTTTGTCCACATAGTTGGGCACCCACTGAGCATAGTAAGAGAAAAACCCTAGGCATCTCTTCAGTGCTTTTTGGCAGTGGGGGAGGGGGAGCTCCATAAGGGGGCGCATTCTGTCGGGGTCGGGGCCGATGACTCCGTTCTCCACTACGCAGCCAAGAATGGCGAGGCGCGTGGTGCGAAACATACATTTGTCCTTGTTGTATGTTAGATTCAGCCGCTGGGCCGTACGGAGGAATTTCTCTAGGTTAACGTCATGGTCCTGCTGGTCGTGGCCGCAGATGGTGACGTTGTCTAGATAGGGGAAGGTGGCCTGCAGCACGTTCTGGTCAACCATTCGGTCCATCTCCCTTTGGAAGACCGAAACCCCGTTGGTGACGCCGAAGGGGACTCGGAGGAAGTGGTAGAGACGACCGTCCGCTTCAAAAGCTGTGTACTGGCGGTCCTCAGCCCTGATGGGGAGCTGGTGGTATGCCGACTTCAGATCAATCGTCGAGAACACCCGGTATTGTGCTATCTGATTGACCGTGTCAGATATGCGGGGGAGTAGGTATGCATCTAACTGGGTGTAGCGATTGATCGTCTGGCTGTAGTCAATAACTAGGCGCTGTTTTTCGCCAGTCTTCACTACCACCACTTGTGCTCGCCATGGGCTAGTGCTACCCTCAATAATCCCTTCCTTCAGGAGTCTTGCTACTTCGGATTTAATGAAGCTCCTATCCCCGGCACTGTACCGCCTGCTTTTGGTAGCGATGGGCTTACAGTCGCGGGTGAGGTTAGCGAACAAGGGGGGGCGGGGGAGGGAGACTTTAAGCGTGGAGAGGCTGCAAATGGTGCGCGGCGGACGATTTAAAAGCTGCTGGCTGCAGACTGAGTGGGGGGAGGGGTCCGCCGTACGCTAATGTGACACTTTTAAGGTGGCACTGAAAATCCAACCCCAGTAGAACGGCAGCGCAGAGATGGGGCAGGACAAGAAGTTTAACATTTTTGTATTCTGTGCCCCTTACTGAAAGGGTCACTACACAGTAGCCACCGACGTCTGCTGAATGGGATTTGGAAACCAGTCAACCACGAGAGGCATGCTCTGTTCTTTGTTAATAAAATTGATGCGCTATTAATTACTCATAAAAGACGGAGAGTTAGGAGAGTAACTAAAAGGCTTTTATTAACAAAGAACAGAGCATGCCTCTCGTGGTTGACTGGTTTCCAAGAAGGCAGGGGGCTGCAGAGCAGTCACCTTTATACCTGGGCGTGTGGGTGGAGCCAGGGGCGGAGCCAGCTGAGGCATGCATAGATACAACAGTGTGCAACAACAACAACAACAACAACGGTGAGCAACAATAACAGTGGTTTACCACATTGGTACAGCTTTCCGCCAGCTTCAAAGGCCGTATATGGCGATAGGAATCTGATGATAAGCACTCTTTAGGTCAATAGTGCTAAAAACCTTATATTGAGATACTTTATTGATAAGCTCATCAATCTTAGGCAGGGGGTACGCATCTAATTGAGTATACCTGTTAATAGTTTGAGAGTAGTCTATCACCATTCGCTTCTTATGTCTCTCATTAGTGGTGACAACTACCTGTGCCCACCAGGGCGAAAAACTAGGTTCAATGATTCCTTCCGATAAAAGACGTTGAACTTCAGAATTAATAAATTCTTTATCCTGACTGCTATACCTTCTTGACTTGGTAGCAATTGGCTTACAGTCCGGCATCAAATTGGAAAAAAGTGATAATGGAGAAATGAATAAAGAAGTTAATCCACAAATAGACAAAGGTGGCTTGGTTCCTCCGAAAGAAAGACTGAGGGACTCATGTAATTGAAGCACATCATGACCAATCAAAATGTCCGCACAGAGGTTAGGCAGAACGGATAGGCGTATATCAGTATACGTATTACCTAGGAGAATTAATTTCACAAGGCAACAACCAGCTACTTGTGAGGTGAGAGTCGTCTGAGCCATACACACCTGATGGGAAACAGGCGAAATTTTCAAACGCTTCTCCCTCACAAACTGAAGACTTATAAAGCTCTCAGTACTGCCCGTATCTATAAGGGCCTTCACGTCTAACCCATTAACTTGGGCCATAACTATAGCTTTGTTTAGGCCATGGGAAAAGGCGGCAGAAACTGATGCAATAAACGCCCTATCTAAAGGCTGAATGGTCGCAGAGGAGGCAACCGATTTGCAAACATGTGCGTAATGACCTCCCTTGCCGCATTTACTACACACAGCCTCCCGGGCAGGGCACTTCAGACGGGGGTGCCGGGCGTTCCCGCAAAAATAACACTTCTGAATCCTAGAGGCAACAGCTGCCGAAGTAGAAACTGTTTCGGAATCTGGTAAACCACTCCTATTAAATCCACGTAACTCCCTTTCATCCGGAACTGCCGAAACCACGGTCGCAGGCCGATCAAAAAGAGCATAAGAATCCGAACTTCTCTGAGCCAAATCCAATGTAGAGGCTTGCTCAAAAGCACTCTTAAGATCCAAGATCTTATTTTCTAATAACCGCTGACGAATTGATCTAGACAGTAATCCATTAATAAATGCATCCCGTACCAACTCTTCCCTATGTTCTTCTGCAGACACGGCCTTATAATTACAGTTAGCACCAAGGCGCCGGAGTGCTTGTAAATAAGCATCCAAGGATTCTCCCGCCTGCTGCCTACGGGCAGATAAAAGATGACGTGCAAATACCTCATTTTTGGGTTTAACAATTTTTTCCAACGTAGCAATAGCCAATTCATAAGTTTCACAGTCCAAAATATACTTATACACATCCGGAGCAATGTAGTTGATTAGTATATCCAACTTATTTAGAGATTGCTGATCCAACACACCCAAAAAGTTTTTAAATGTACGATACCAATGTTTCCATTGATCATCCACTCCTGCAGAATTAGGGTCAGCATTAAATCATTCCGGTCGAAGATATCGTTCCATTATAGCAAAAGGTTAATAAATTGAAATAAAGAGTAGATTGCCTTTCAAAAGCTAGGCTTTATTAACCTTAAAAAACCAGCAAGTACATGTTGAGCACCCAGTCTCAACCAAACTGTAGAAAACTGAATTTAAGATGGCCACCACAGGTCACATGGAATCAACTAACAAATAAGTTTACAGCATATATCTCAAGGCAGGAAAACAGGCAACCAATTACAATGCTTCTTATAAAACAAGAATAATCACCACACCCCCACAACCCCAAACCAATCCCACCCTGGGTTTCTCTCCAGCTGAACTCCCGACATATAAAAAAATACGTTGCTAATGATGCACACTGTTGCAGCAGAGACCAAGATCAGCGTAGCTATTTCATCATTCCACTGACCTTTTTTTGTTCTGTTTCTGGCCCTGAATTGCAAAATGTTGTCAAGTATATTATTCCCCCGTGTTGGTTCTCTCGCCTACTGCAATCCCACTCAGGCAGCTATGTCCTTCAGGGCTCGGTCAGGGTGGTACGACCGAGCTACTCTTTTTTTTTGATGGATATTGAAGTCCCCCACCCAGACTACGTTCTGTGATCTTGCTACCCTCAAATGTAAGAAATCACACAACACCAGGTTATAGTCCAACAGCTTTATTTGAAATCACAAGCTTTCGGAGCGCTGCTCCTTCATCATTTCAAATAAAGCTGTTGGACTATAACCTGGTGTTGTGTGATTTCTTACATTTGTCCACCCCAGTCCAACACCGGCATCTCCACACCATTGCTACCCTCAGTACTTGCTCCAAGTGATGTTCAACATGGACGAGTTCTGATTGATCAGCTGAGGGAGGGTGATAGGGTTCCATGCCCATGTTTGACCTGAAGCCAGAATGTTGCAGAAAGTTTGGAGGTCTGTGATGTAACGACACAAACTACCCTTCTGTTCTTTGCTACAGAAATGTGACGATGTAAAAGCAGCACGGGGGTTTGTGAATTTTTCCAGATGCTGCTCAACATTTTTACTCTGGATTATTATTGTTCAAACAAACCACTGGATCAACCAGTGCATTGCAATGTGCGTCAGACGTCACTGTCAGTTTATCACAGTTTGCTGTCTTCTATTTGCAGTATATCAGAAGGTTGTACTCTTAAACTGGTGCTCGCCATGAGAGGGGGCCCTATAAATACCAGAAGGGGTAAGTAAAGAATACCAACCATCTGAACGTTGGAAGAAAATGGAATTGTTTTTTCCCACTTGTTGCTTCTTAGCTCTGTGCCTCTTCCTTCAGCCAGCATGGTGCAACCATGGATGGTGAACTTCCCCCATGGCTGTTGATGCAACAGCACAATTGACTGGCAGGAAATGTGTGCTTTTTGGGTTTTTTTCTTCGCGACTGAGATCCAGTCCCTCGCTTTTGCAGAGAAACAGGTGAGAACTGATGGAGTTTATTCAGCTGAGTGAGTTTGAGTGCTATTGATGCACAGCTGTGGGGTCAAATTTCCAACCCTTTGGGAATTGGTACTCGCTTCCTTGAGTTAGCAGAGAGCTGCTCCTGCACCCACCTCACTCCAACTCTGTTTAAATGGGTTAGTGTTGGATGTTGCATGTGGGAATCTGAATTCTCCAAGCCTTCAGCAGAATTTTTAGTTTCTGGATTGTCTTGTGCCTCCATAGGATCCCACACCACCGAATATCTCCCCACCGACTGTCCTTTTTCTCTCTCTTGTCCCCCCCTGCTCTCCTTGCCCCGTGTTGCACCTCAGACATGGTCCAGAGGCACAAAAGCTGATTATACAGCGCAGAAGGAGGCTATTCGGCCCATCATGTCTGTGCCGGCTCTTTGAAAGAGCTATCCAATTTCCCCGTAGCCCTGCATAATAATATTGCTCAACTCTCAAACTCCGCTTCCTCCGCACATCTGATTTGCCACTATTAGTATTTCATTTGCCCTCGACAACGTCGCCTGGCTGTGCCCCTACCATTGAGCCAAGTGACCACTTGCTGCGGTAGCACCCTTGCCTCTACTTCTGCATGTTGAAGCCTGACCCCAGCACATAATCAGGGCTGACACTTCAGTGGAGCAACCAGGGAGCGCGGCATTGCCTTTTCGGCGAGGCATTAAAACAAGGCTCTGTCTGCTAGTTCAGCTGGATGTGAAAGATCTGCTGGTGCTATTTGAAGAAGAGCAGAGAGTCTTGAGTGTCCCCCAACCAACACTCAATAGTTTAATTGCTCACTTATCTTGTGACTGTTTGTGGGACCTTGTGCTCAAATTGGCTTCCTTGTTTGCCTATGTAACAACAGTGACTACACTTCAAAAATAATTCAATGGTTGTGAAGCACTTTGGGATGTCCTGAGAACATGAATGGTACTGTACAAATGCAAGTTCTTTCTTTACGTCATTCCCTCTGCCATCCCAACCCCAGCCCATGCTTCTATCACTTTGCAGCTGGACTTCAGCATTCTCCTTGCTGGCTTCCCTGCTTCTACCATGCGTAAACGGAGTCGTGCAGAATGCCGCGAGCCATGTCTTCGCCCTGCACTGATTGCCGGATCCCTCTCGCCCCTGTTCTTGCCGAGCGCCACTGCTTTCCCATTTCCCAAAGAATGGACCTCAATTCTTGACCTCAACTTCACGTCCCTTCATGGTCTCGCCCCCTCCCTACCTCCATGATCTACTCCAGCCATATGCCCCTGTGCGACTGCTCTAGTCTTCCAACACTGCCCTACTTCTTCTTTCCATGCTCCCTGTACTCCACCATATCAACCGCTCCTTCAGCCATCTTGCCCTTGTCCTCTCAAACCCTCCCTCATCATCCCTGCCTTGGAAAAGCTCCTTAAGACTTGCTTCTCCTGCTGTGCTTGTCCCCTGCGCGCCCCACCCCCCTGCTCTGTAAAGCACTGAGACATCTCTTTTTGTACATAAAGAGTGCAGTAGAAATGTAAATTGTTTGCTAAACGTCTGGATGCAATTGATGTTGAAACACACAGATACCTTGCAAAATCGTAAATTACATTGATGTCATTGACATAACCATGACATAATTGGCATTAGGTTGTTCTAACCCCCAAGACATAAAGACGTGCCTCTTCAAAGACCAATTTGTGGCATTTGCTGCTACAGGTACTTGATGTAACTATTGTGGCCTGGAATAAGTAATTGTAAAATGCAGTAAGTGGTCTATATGTTGCCCAACGATTGTTTTGCTACTGCTAAAGAATGCTGTCATTGTTAGACACACCTCGTCCACGTCACCATGGGTTGTGGGCATGCGAATGTTTACCTTCCCCAATAGTAGTCTTGACTTGTGTCAGAGCCACTTCTGAGCTACTGTGCCAAGGAATGTTTTTGCATTGTTACGTGAGCCCTTGCAGTTGGTTGAGTTAGTTATCTTTTAATAAACTTTAATAATCTGGAATGACAGACTAGTATTGGGAGACTTCTGGCCTCTCTATATGGTCCCTTTTTAAACTGGAGTTTGCAACTAACCGTATCCGTGCTTTTGTCTGTCCCTGCAGTGCACTGTATCAACTCTTTATGCTTGTGTAGTATTTGGACAGATTGGCTGTGGAGTAGCTGCTGGTTTTGACCAGTTTGGACCCCATAGAATCCATGCCAAGTAATTAACGGCATAAAATAATGGCAAAGTTAATTAACAGAAGAATGAGAGGATTCACTGTAAATTTCTGGCACAGTTCAAATGTTAATACTGTGAAGCCCACTTATGTGTGCATTGGTTAAGAGCACTTTTTAGAATCCCAATCCTTTTGGCGTTAATTTGATCGCTGCACTGTCAGCAGTGCCGCCTTTTGGGTGCAACTTTAAACCGAGGCCCTGTCTGACCTCTCGGGTGGATGTAAAAGATCCCACGGCACTATTTCGAAGAAGAGCAGGGGAGTTCTCCCCGGTGTCCTGGCCAATATTTATCCCTCAACCAACATCACTAAAACAGATTATCTGGTCATTATCACAGCTCTGTTTGTGGGAGCTTGCTGTGCATAAATTGGCTGCTGCGTTTTTTACATTACAAGTGACTACACTCCAGAAAGTACTTCATTGGCTGTAAAGTGCTTTGGGATGTCCTGAGGTCGCGCTCTTGTTTAAAATGTGTTTAAAGTCCTGATGGGTAGAATAGAAGCTCAATGTGCAGTAACCAGGTGGTCTTGCATGTATAGAGCCTTTTAGGAGTGAAACTCCAGACTTGGAATGGAAGTCACTCTTTCTTTAAATACTCTGGTTCGATGAATACTAGCTTAAAGCACATTCTTGCAAATGCACAGCTTCTGATGGACCTAAGCACTTGGATTTTTGCTTCATTAGCCCATTGCTCAATCAGATAGTTGCTACTTAACACTTAGCTGCCTTACCTGGCTGCACATACTGTTCTAATCAAACTCTCGCTCAGATTTCTTTAAAGCAGATCTTGGCTTGTAGCCTAACCACATTCTGTTTGTTTCTTTTAGCTACACACCTGAGAAGTGCACACTGTTTTAATTTACACCTGTCTGGCATTTGAAACAAATACAAATTCTGACTGGCTCTTACACTAAAAGTATGTGTAAATAATTATTTGATTCAAGGTTTAGACACCTATTTGCACAAACTTTTAGTGCAAGAGCTAGTCTGGATTTTCAAAGGCATCATTGGAATTGAGTGTGGCCCGATAGCCTCGAGTGTTTACATAAGGCCGTTTGTTTTAGGTGGGTGCCATTACTCCAGACGCCTGGTGCTCCTGTAGTAGTTGACCTAATATGAAGCAGCATGGAGGCCACATTTGGCAAGTTTCTGCTGGGTCTCCATTTAATAATGAAAAATTGCAGAGGGATTTACTTCCCTTTTGCCAGTGGGAATCGGGAGTTTCTGGCTGACAGCTGGGCTTGACTGGAATGCTAATATCAGGCACATTAAACGTGGGGAGTGCCACACAAAGGTCGGGGGGTCACTGCCTGAATGCCACTTTCCTGGGATCCAGCCAAGCTCCATTGAAGATTAATACCCTACAAGTGCATATTTCCTGGGTGCTACACACAGTCTATCAGTGTTGGGTTCAGCAAATTACACCTTACTCAATTCAGCACTCTCATTTTAACCGTCATTCTAAATGCTCTTGTTTAACGTGTGTTTGAAGTCCTGATGGGTAGAATAGCAGTTCAATGTGCAGTAACCAGGTGGTCTTGCATTCCAAGTCGGGAGTTTCGCTCCTAAAAGGAAGAGATATAGCCAAACAACAGTGCCTCGCTTACTGAGAAGCCCCCTGTGCACTTTGTAGGGTATTAATCTTTGTGAACTCTTCCGGTTATGGGAGCACTTGAGGACAATTCCAGTCACAACTTTTACAGTTCAAATGCACCCACTGAGGCAGAACGCATTTGTTTCAATGTTGGATTGGATAAATGTGTTTCCTGGTTAAACCTGCATCTTTAGACGTCAAAAAACATCTGCCTTTAAGTTGGCTTCATTGTGTAAGTCTTTGTATTGCTTTTGTTTATTTATGTGAAACTTTCGGTTGCTAGGTTAGTGTGAGGTGCTACATTTTGGTCAAAAAACAGTAATTCTATTCTGCACGGAAGTAGGCTTGATACTGTGGATGAGCAGAGGAACGTGGGGGGTTTATAAAACCTGAAAGACTCTTGAGTACTGTGTGCAGTATTGGCCCCACGTTTTAGGAAGGATGTTGATGCTTTAGAAAGGGTACAATGCACATTCAATAGGATGCTGGTATGAGGAAATACAAATACGAAAAAAGACTTGGGGAAGGCGGTGGGGGGGGGGTGGAGGGGGAGTTCAAGCTTTTTGCATTAGAACAGTGCAGATTACGGAGCAATATGATGAATGTTTAAAATAATGAAAGGTTTGGACAGGGTAGAGAAGCGGACTGTTTTCAGTAGTTGAGGGGCCATAAATACAAAATCAAATGTGAGAGATTCCGAGCCGAGAACGAGAAACCTCCTACAACAGAGCTGTGAGACTGTGAAATACACTTCCAGGGTTGGTGGTTGAGGCATAAACTGTTAACATTCAAGATTCGATTGGACAGGTGGATGAAAGAAAATGAGATAAAAGGATACGTTAACAGGGCAGGTAAATGCAATCAGGACTGTGCTTGTGTGGATAGTAAATGAATGGCTTGTTTCCGTGTTGTATCTTCCCTATTTCTCTGTTACATCTTGAAGTGATGAAATTGGGTTGGTTGAGTTCAGCAATACAATGATGCCATTCTGTTGTAGTGGATGTGCTCACACATGATATTACTTAGACTAATTGCTCATGAAAAGGCTTAAAATGAACAGAGTAAATACTACAAATTATGCACATCTGGGTGAACCCAGATTAATCCACCTTGGGAACTGGTAAAATAAACCATTAACTTGCAAACTTGAACTAGGTTCCAGCGCAGAACAGATGATTAATATTGTAATTATATAGCATTGTGTTGTTAAAATACTTCCATTTATGTAAATCCATATTTTATAGTTCCAATGGAAGATCCCACCAGGGACATGGCTGAATACATGGAGACCAGTCGAGATGACATCTGGGATAGGATCCCTTCCAACAAGCAAGTCACCTTTCTAGTGTATCGTGAAGGGGACCAGTTGAATTTCTTTCAAGTTGTGGATCGAGGGGATGGCACTTTAACACCACTCTCCGAGTCCCTGAGGTGTGTAGAAAACGATTAGACTGTAAAACCATATCACTGAATTCAACAAGTGAGGTTCATCTGGAATATTTAGCAAGTATTTCTTGAACGGTTTGCATTAATTTTGAAGAAATATGTTTGTAACCAGGCACTGAATTGGTTTCCTTGGAGGAGCGGGATTATAAAAATTGAATATATTCATCCTCCCCAAAAAAATCCAACGTATGTTTAAAAAAAATAAAAAATTCTTGGGATGTGGTATTTATTGCCCATCCCTAGTTGCCCTAGTGTGGGACTGGAGTCATGTGTAGAGGTGCCCTGCCCTAGTGTGGGACTGGAGTCACGTGTAGAGGTGCCCTGCCCTAGTGTGGGACTGGAGTCACGTGTAGAGGTGCCCTGCCCTAGTGTGGGAGTGGAGTCGTGTGTAGAGGTGCCCTGCCCTAGTGTGGGCTTGGAGTCGTGTGTAGAGGTGCCCTGCCCTAGTGTGGGACTGGAGTCATGTGTAGAGGTGCCCTGCCCTAGTGTGGGCTTGGAGTCGTGTGTAGAGGTGCCCTGCCCTAGTGTGGGACTGGAGTCATGTGTAGAGGTGCCCTGCCCTAGTGTGGGACTGGAGTCATGTGTAGAGGTGCCCTGCCCTAGTGTGGGACTGGAGTCGTGTGTAGAGGTGCCCTGCCCTAGTGTGGGAGTGGAGTCATGTGTAGAGGTGCCCTGCCCTAGTGTGGGACTGGAGTCACGTGTAGAGGTGCCCTGCCCTAGTGTGGGACTGGAGTCACGTGTAGAGGTGCCCTGCCCTAGTGTGGGACTGGAGTCACGTGTAGAGGTGCCCTGCCCTAGTGTGGGCTTGGAGTCGTGTGTAGAGGTGCCCTGCCCTAGTGTGGGCCTGGAGTCATGTGTAGAGGTGCCCTGCCCTAGTGTGGGCCTGGAGTCACGTGTAGAGGTGCCCTGCCCTAGTGTGGGCCTGGAGTCACGTGTAGAGGTGCCCTGCCCTAGTGTGGGACTGGAGTCGTGTGTAGAGGTGCCCTGCCCTAGTGTGGGACTGGAGTCACGTGTAGAGGTGCCCTGCCCTAGTGTGGGCCTGGAGTCACGTGTAGAGGTGCCCTGCCCTAGTGTGGGACTGGAGTCATGTGTAGAGGTGCCCTGCCCTAGTGTGGGCCTGGAGTCATGTGTAGAGGTGCCCTGCCCTAGTGTGGGACTGGAGTCACGTGTAGAGGTGCCCTGCCCTAGTGTGGGACTGGAGTCACGTGTAGAGGTGCCCTGCTCTAGTGTGGGGCTGGAGTCACGTGTAGAGGTGCCCTGCTCTAGTGTGGGACTGGAGTCGTGTGTAGAGGTGCCCTGCCCTAGTGTGGGCTTGGAGTCATGTGTAGAGGTGCCCTGCCCTAGTGTGGGACTGGAGTCACGTGTAGAGGTGCCCTGCCCTAGTGTGGGACTGGAGTCATGTGTAGAGGTGCCCTGCCCTAGTGTGGGACTGGAGTCACGTGTAGAGGTGCCCTGCCCTAGTGTGGGACTGGAGTCACGTGTAGAGGTGCCCTGCCCTAGTGTGGGACTGGAGTCACGTGTAGAGGTGCCCTGCCCTAGTGTGGGCCTGGAGTCATGTGTAGAGGTGCCCTGCTCTAGTGTGGGACTGGAGTCACGTGTAGAGGTGCCCTGCCCTAGTGTGGGCCTGGAGTCATGTGTAGAGGTGCCCTGCCCTAGTGTGGGACTGGAGTCACGTGTAGAGGTGCCCTGCCCTAGTGTGGGACTGGAGTCACGTGTAGAGGTGCCCTGCCCTAGTGTGGGCCTGGAGTCACGTGTAGAGGTGCCCTGCCCTAGTGTGGGCCTGGAGTCACGTGTAGAGGTGCCCTGCCCTAGTGTGGGCCTGGAGTCACGTGTAGAGGTGCCCTGCCCTAGTGTGGGACTGGAGTCACGTGTAGAGGTGCCCTGCCCTAGTGTGGGCCTGGAGTCACGTGTAGAGGTGCCCTGCCCTAGTGTGGGACTGGAGTCATGTGTAGAGGTGCCCTGCCCTAGTGTGGGACTGGAGTCACGTGTAGAGGTGCCCTGCCCTAGTGTGGGACTGGAGTCATGTGTAGAGGTGCCCTGCCCTAGTGTGGGACTGGAGTCACGTGTAGAGGTGCCCTGCCCTAGTGTGGGACTGGAGTCACGTGTAGAGGTGCCCTGCCCTAGTGTGGGACTGGAGTCACGTGTAGAGGTGCCCTGCCCTAGTGTGGGACTGGAGTCACGTGTAGAGGTGCCCTGCCCTAGTGTGGGAGTGGAGTCGTGTGTAGAGGTGCCCTGCCCTAGTGTGGGCTTGGAGTCGTGTGTAGAGGTGCCCTGCCCTAGTGTGGGACTGGAGTCATGTGTAGAGGTGCCCTGCCCTAGTGTGGGCTTGGAGTCGTGTGTAGAGGTGCCCTGCCCTAGTGTGGGACTGGAGTCATGTGTAGAGGTGCCCTGCCCTAGTGTGGGACTGGAGTCATGTGTAGAGGTGCCCTGCCCTAGTGTGGGAGTGGAGTCATGTGTAGAGGTGCCCTGCCCTAGTGTGGGACTGGAGTCACGTGTAGAGGTGCCCTGCCCTAGTGTGGGACTGGAGTCATGTGTAGAGGTGCCCTGCCCTAGTGTGGGCTTGGAGTCGTGTGTAGAGGTGCCCTGCCCTAGTGTGGGCCTGGAGTCATGTGTAGAGGTGCCCTGCCCTAGTGTGGGCCTGGAGTCACGTGTAGAGGTGCCCTGCCCTAGTGTGGGCCTGGAGTCACGTGTAGAGGTGCCCTGCCCTAGTGTGGGACTGGAGTCGTGTGTAGAGGTGCCCTGCCCTAGTGTGGGACTGGAGTCACGTGTAGAGGTGCCCTGCCCTAGTGTGGGCCTGGAGTCACGTGTAGAGGTGCCCTGCCCTAGTGTGGGACTGGAGTCATGTGTAGAGGTGCCCTGCCCTAGTGTGGGCCTGGAGTCATGTGTAGAGGTGCCCTGCCCTAGTGTGGGACTGGAGTCACGTGTAGAGGTGCCCTGCCCTAGTGTGGGACTGGAGTCACGTGTAGAGGTGCCCTGCCCTAGTGTGGGCTTGGAGTCATGTGTAGAGGTGCCCTGCCCTAGTGTGGGCCTGGAGTCATGTGTAGAGGTGCCCTGCCCTAGTGTGGGACTGGAGTCACGTGTAGAGGTGCCCTGCCCTAGTGTGGGACTGGAGTCACGTGTAGAGGTGCCCTGCCCTAGTGTGGGCCTGGAGTCACGTGTAGAGGTGCCCTGCCCTAGTGTGGGCCTGGAGTCACGTGTAGAGGTGCCCTGCCCTAGTGTGGGCCTGGAGTCACGTGTAGAGGTGCCCTGCCCTAGTGTGGGACTGGAGTCACGTGTAGAGGTGCCCTGCCCTAGTGTGGGCCTGGAGTCACGTGTAGAGGTGCCCTGCCCTAGTGTGGGACTGGAGTCATGTGTAGAGGTGCCCTGCCCTAGTGTGGGACTGGAGTCACGTGTAGAGGTGCCCTGCCCTAGTGTGGGACTGGAGTCATGTGTAGAGGTGCCCTGCCCTAGTGTGGGACTGGAGTCACGTGTAGAGGTGCCCTGCCCTAGTGTGGGACTGGAGTCACGTGTAGAGGTGCCCTGCCCTAGTGTGGGACTGGAGTCACGTGTAGAGGTGCCCTGCCCTAGTGTGGGACTGGAGTCACGTGTAGAGGTGCCCTGCCCTAGTGTGGGACTGGAGTCACGTGTAGAGGTGCCCTGCCCTAGTGTGGGACTGGAGTCACGTGTAGAGGTGCCCTGCCCTAGTGTGGGACTGGAGTCACGTGTAGAGGTGCCCTGCCCTAGTGTGGGCCTGGAGTCATGTGTAGAGGTGCCCTGCCCTAGTGTGGGACTGGAGTCGTGTGTAGAGGTGCCCTGCCCTAGTGTGGGACTGGAGTCATGTGTAGAGGTGCCCTGCCCTAGTGTGGGACTGGAGTCATGTGTAGAGGTGCCCTGCCCTAGTGTGGGACTGGAGTCGTGTGTAGAGGTGCCCTGCCCTAGTGTGGGACTGGAGTCACGTGTAGAGGTGCCCTGCCCTAGTGTGGGACTGGAGTCACGTGTAGAGGTGCCCTGCCCTAGTGTGGGGCTGGAGTCACGTGTAGAGGTGCCCTGCCCTAGTGTGGGACTGGAGTCATGTGTAGAGGTGCCCTGCCCTAGTGTGGGACTGGAGTCGTGTGTAGAGGTGCCCTGCCCTAGTGTGGGACTGGAGTCACGTGTAGAGGTGCCCTGCCCTAGTGTGGGACTGGAGTCATGTGTAGAGGTGCCCTGCCCTAGTGTGGGACTGGAGTCATGTGTAGAGGTGCCCTGCCCTAGTGTGGGACTGGAGTCACGTGTAGAGGTGCCCTGCCCTAGTGTGGGACTGGAGTCACGTGTAGAGGTGCCCTGCCCTAGTGTGGGACTGGAGTCACGTGTAGAGGTGCCCTGCCCTAGTGTGGACTGGAGTCACGTGTAGAGGTGCCCTGCCCTAGTTGTGGGACTGGAGTCATGTGTAGAGGTGCCCTGCTCTAGTGTGGGACTGGAGTCACGTGTAGAGGTGCCCTGCCCTAGTGTGGGACTGGAGTCACGTGTAGAGGTGCCCTGCCCTAGTGTGGGGACTGAGTCACGTGTAGAGGTGCCCTGCCCTAGTGTGGGACTGGAGTCGTGTGTAGAGGTGCCCTGCCCTAGTGTGGGACTGGAGTCATGTGTAGAGGTGCCCTGCCCTAGTGTGGGACTGGAGTCACGTGTAGAGGTGCCCTGCCCTAGTGTGGGACTGGAGTCACGTGTAGAGGTGCCCTGCCCTAGTGTGGGACTGGAGTCGTGTGTAGAGGTGCCCTGCCCTAGTGTGGGACTGGAGTCACGTGTAGAGGTGCCCTGCCCTAGTGTGGGACTGGAGTCGTGTGTAGAGGTGCCCTGCCCTAGTGTGGGCCTGGAGTCACGTGTAGAGGTGCCCTGCTCTAGTGTGGGAGTGGAGTCACGTGTAGAGGTGCCCTGCCCTAGTGTGGGACTGGAGTCGTGTGTAGAGGTGCCCTGCCCTAGTGTGGGACTGGAGTCATGTGTAGAGGTGCCCTGCCCTAGTGTGGGCCTGGAGTCCGTGTGTAGAGGTGCCCTGCCCTAGTGTGGGACTGGAGTCATGTGTAGAGGTGCCCTGCCCTAGTGTGGGACTGGAGTCACGTGTAGAGGTGCCCTGCCCTAGTGTGGGAGTGGAGTCACGTGTAGAGGTGCCCTGCCCTAGTGTGGGACTGGAGTCACGTGTAGAGGTGCCCTGCTCTAGTGTGGGACTGGAGTCACGTGTAGAGGTGCCCTGCCCTAGTGTGGGACTGGAGTCACTGTGTAGAGGTGCCCTGCCCTAGTGTGGGACTGGAGTCACGTGTAGAGGTGCCCTGCCCTAGTGTGGGACTGGAGTCACGTGTAGAGGTGCCCTGCCCTAGTGTGGGACTGGAGTCGTGTGTAGAGGTGCCCTGCCCTAGTGTGGGACTGGAGTCACGTGTAGAGGTGCCCTGCCCTAGTGTGGGACTGGAGTCATGTGTAGAGGTGCCCTGCCCTAGTGTGGACTGGAGTCACGTGTAGAGGTGCCCTGCCCTAGTGTGGGACTGGAGTCACGTGTAGAGGTGCCCTGCCCTAGTGTGGGACTGGAGTCATGTGTAGAGGTGCCCTGCCCTAGTGTGGGACTGGAGTCACGTGTAGAGGTGCCCTGCCCTAGTGTGGGACTGGAGTCACGTGTAGAGGTGCCCTGCCCTAGTGTGGGACTGAGTCACGTGTAGAGGTGCCCTGCCCTAGTGTGGGACTGGAGTCACGTGTAGAGGTGCCCTGCCCTAGTGTGGGACTGGAGTCACGTGTAGAGGTGCCTGCCCTAGTGTGGGACTGGAGTCACGTGTAGAGGTGCCCTGCCCTAGTGTGGGACTGGAGTCATGTGTAGAGGTGCCCTGCCCTAGTGTGGGACTGGAGTCACGTGTAGAGGTGCCCTGCCCTAGTGTGGGAGTGGAGTCACGTGTAGAGGTGCCCTGCCCTAGTGTGGGACTGGAGTCATGTGTAGAGGTGCCCTGCCCTAGTGTGGGACTGGAGTCACGTGTAGAGGTGCCCTGCCCTAGTGTGGGACTGGAGTCACGTGTAGAGGTGCCCTGCCCTAGTGTGGGCCTGGAGTCACGTGTAGAGGTGCCCTGCCCTAGTGTGGGGACTGGAGTCACGTGTAGAGGTGCCCTGCCCTAGTGTGGGACTGGAGTCGTGTGTAGAGGTGCCCTGCCCTAGTGTGGACTGGAGTCGTGTGTAGAGGTGCCCTGCCCTAGTGTGGGACTGGAGTCACGTGTAGAGGTGCCCTGCCCTAGTGTGGGACTGGAGTCGTGTGTAGAGGTGCCCTGCCCTAGTGTGGGGACTGGAGTCGTGTGTAGAGGTGCCCTGCCCTAGTGTGGGACTGGAGTCATGTGTAGAGGTGCCCTGCCCTAGTGTGGGACTGGAGTCACGTGTAGAGGTGCCCTGCCCTAGTGTGGGACTGGAGTCACGTGTAGAGGTGCCCTGCCCTAGTGTGGGACTGGAGTCGTGTGTAGAGGTGCCCTGCCCTAGTGTGGGCCTGGAGTCATGTGTAGAGGTGCCCTGCCCTAGTGTGGGACTGGAGTCAGTGTGTAGAGGTGCCCTGCCCTAGTGTGGGACTGGAGTCACGTGTAGAGGTGCCCTGCCCTAGTGTGGGACTGGAGTCACGTGTAGAGGTGCCCTGCCCTAGTGTGGGACTGGAGTCGTGTGTAGAGGTGCCCTGCCCTAGTGTGGGCCTGGAGTCACGTGTAGAGGTGCCCTGCCCTAGTGTGGGACTGGAGTCACGTGTAGAGGTGCCCTGCCCTAGTGTGGGAGTGGAGTCATGTGTAGAGGTGCCCTGCCCTAGTGTGGGACTGGAGTCACGTGTAGAGGTGCCCTGCCCTAGTGTGGGCCTGGAGTCACGTGTAGAGGTGCCCTGCCCTAGTGTGGGAGTGGAGTCATGTGTAGAGGTGCCCTGCCCTAGTGTGGGCCTGGAGTCACGTGTAGAGGTGCCCTGCCCTAGTGTGGGACTGGAGTCATCGTGTAGAGGTGCCCTGCCTAGTGTGGGACTGGAGTCACGTGTAGAGGTGCCCTGCCCTAGTGTGGGACTGAGTCACGTGTAGAGGTGCCCAGCCCTAGTGTGGGACTGGAGTCATGTGTAGAGGTGCCCTGCCCTAGTGTGGGCCTGGAGTGCACGTGTAGAGGTGCC